>NW_027411866.1:205239503-205524177 GCF_047663935.1 Musca autumnalis | reverse complement strand
TTTAAAAAATCCACGTTTTGTGGTCTTTTGATGTTGGAAAAAAATTCTTTAAAAAATCCACGTTTTGTGGTCTTTTGATGTTGGAAAAAAATTCTTTAAAAAATCCACGTTTTGTGGTCTTTTGATGTTGGAAAAAAATTCTTTAAAAAATCCACGTTTTGTGGTCTTTTGATGTTGGAAAAAAATTCTTTAAAAAATCCACGTTTTGTGGTCTTTTGATGTTGGAAAAAAATTCTTTAAAAAATCCACGTTTTGTGGTCTTTTGATGTTGGAAAAAAATTCTTTAAAAAATCCACGTTTTGTGGTCTTTTGATGTTGGAAAAAAATTCTTTAAAAAATCCACGTTTTGTGGTCTTTTGATGTTGGAAAAAAATTCTTTAAAAAATCCACGTTTTGTGGTCTTTTGATGTTGGAAAAAAATTCTTTAAAAAATCCACGTTTTGTGGTCTTTTGATGTTGGAAAAAAATTCTTTAAAAAATCCACGTTTTGTGGTCTTTTGATGTTGGAAAAAAATTCTTTAAAAAATCCACGTTTTGTGGTCTTTTGATGTTGGAAAAAAATTCTTTAAAAAATCCACGTTTTGTGGTCTTTTGATGTTGGAAAAAAATTCTTTAAAAAATCCACGTTTTGTGGTCTTTTGATGTTGGAAAAAAATTCTTTAAAAAATCCACGTTTTGTGGTCTTTTGATGTTGGAAAAAAATTCTTTAAAAAATCCACGTTTTGTGGTCTTTTGATGTTGGAAAAAAATTCTTTAAAAAATCCACGTTTTGTGGTCTTTTGATGTTGGAAAAAAATTCTTTAAAAAATCCACGTTTTGTGGTCTTTTGATGTTGGAAAAAAATTCTTTAAAAAATCCACGTTTTGTGGTCTTTTGATGTTGGAAAAAAATTCTTTAAAAAATCCACGTTTTGTGGTCTTTTGATGTTGGAAAAAAATTCTTTAAAAAATCCACGTTTTGTGGTCTTTTGATGTTGGAAAAAAATTCTTTAAAAAATCCACGTTTTGTGGTCTTTTGATGTTGGAAAAAAATTCTTTAAAAAATCCACGTTTTGTGGTCTTTTGATGTTGGAAAAAAATTCTTTAAAAAATCCACGTTTTGTGGTCTTTTGATGTTGGAAAAAAATTCTTTAAAAAATCCACGTTTTGTGGTCTTTTGATGTTGGAAAAAAATTCTTTAAAAAATCCACGTTTTGTGGTCTTTTGATGTTGGAAAAAAATTCTTTAAAAAATCCACGTTTTGTGGTCTTTTGATGTTGGAAAAAAATTCTTTAAAAAATCCACGTTTTGTGGTCTTTTGATGTTGGAAAAAAATTCTTTAAAAAATCCACGTTTTGTGGTCTTTTGATGTTGGAAAAAAATTCTTTAAAAAATCCACGTTTTGTGGTCTTTTGATGTTGGAAAAAAATTCTTTAAAAAATCCACGTTTTGTGGTCTTTTGATGTTGGAAAAAAATTCTTTAAAAAATCCACGTTTTGTGGTCTTTTGATGTTGGAAAAAAATTCTTTAAAAAATCCACGTTTTGTGGTCTTTTGATGTTGGAAAAAAATTCTTTAAAAAATCCACGTTTTGTGGTCTTTTGATGTTGGAAAAAAATTCTTTAAAAAATCCACGTTTTGTGGTCTTTTGATGTTGGAAAAAAATTCTTTAAAAAATCCACGTTTTGTGGTCTTTTGATGTTGGAAAAAAATTCTTTAAAAAATCCACGTTTTGTGGTCTTTTGATGTTGGAAAAAAATTCTTTAAAAAATCCACGATTTGTGGTCTTTTGATGTTGGAAAAAAATTCTTTAAAAAATCCACGTTTTGTGGTCTTTTGATGTTGGAAAAAAATTCTTTAAAAAATCCACGTTTTGTGGTCTTTTGATGTTGGAAAAAAATTCTTTAAAAAATCCACGATTTGTGGTCTTTTGATGTTGGAAAAAAATTCTTTAAAAAATCCACGTTTTGTGGTCTTTTGATGTTGGAAAAAAATTCTTTAAAAAATCCACGTTTTGTGGTCTTTTGATGTTGGAAAAAAATTCTTTAAAAAATCCACGTTTTGTGGTATTTTGATGTTGGAAAAAAATTCTTTAAAAAATCCACGTTTTGTGGTCTTTTGATGTTGGAAAAAAATTCTTTAAAAAATCCACGTTTTGTGGTCTTTTGATGTTGGAAAAAAATTCTTTAAAAAATCCACGTTTTGTGGCCTTTTAGCGGTTGAAAAAATTCTTTAAAAAATCCACATTTTGTGGCCTTTTAGCGGTTGAAAAAAATTCTTTAAAAAATCCACGTTTTGTGGCCTTTTAGCGGTTGAAAAAAATTCTTTAAAAAATCCACATTTTGTGGCCTTTTAGCGGTTGAAAAAAATTCATTAAAAAATCCACATTTTGTGGCCTTTTAGCGGTTGAAAATAATTCTTTAAAAAATCCACGTTTTGTGGCCTTTTAGCGGTTGAAAAAAATTCTTTAAAAAATCCATGTTATGTGTCATTTTAGCGGTTGAAAAAAAATTCTTTAAAAATCCACGTTTTGTGGCATTTTAGCGGTTGAAAAAAATTCTTTAAAAAATCCACGTTTTGTGGCCTTTTAGCGGTTGAAAAAATTCTTTAAAAAATCCTTTAAGTGGGTGATTTGTTTTTTTAAATTCTTAAAACAATCCACGTTTTGTGTTCAGTTTTGATGTTGATGCTTGAAAAAATTCTTTAAAAAATCCGCGTCTTGCCTTCTTCTAATGCTTGAATAACATTCATTAAAGAGTCCGTCTTGTGTTCAATTGATGCTTGGAAAAAATTCTTTAAAAAATCCACGTTTGAAATTATTTTTTAATGATTTTTTTTTCTGGAATCGAAATTCTCCTCCTTATTATACCATCCCTTGCACTGGTAAACTTTCCGATTGGCTAACCCAACTTTCAATGTGAAAGATTGAAGCATCACTTTCCGAAAAAAACCACAGCCTTGAAATGTCTTCAAGAACCAAAGAGACTTACCGTAGACAACCATGCCACTTTGTGGCAAGGTTAGCTAGGTTGCTAAATTGTTGCCAGAGTAAAGTGCAATTGCAAAAAGAAAACACAACTGCAAAGTGGCGGCTTTCACAACGTTAATACCATACGATTTGATATAGCCAAGCCTTTTAATGTGAGTGTGCATTCATGTATAGAGATTTTAGTTGAAAGAAATTTTATAAATAAAAGAAACAACAACTTTCATTCACCCGCCAACTGTTTAAATTTCTTCACATGCTACAAGTGTGGCAGAGGTATGACATTCAATGAAGTGAATTGCCAGTTGACTGTGCAAAAAATAATCCATTAATGGAAGCACCATGTTTGAGGAGAAGTATTCCACGCTTAATACTTCAATATGGAAGGAGTCTTTTATAACAAAAAAAAGGAAATTGACATTTTGTCAATTAGTTAAAAATACAATGGCAGAAAAAACTATTAAAGACATGTACTCTGAATAGTTTCAATCACCCAATATATTTAGAGAACATATTTCCATCCGCACTCCCCCAGATCTTCCAAATTGCCCATATGTTTATTTCACTCCCAAATCACACAATATCTCTATCCGCGAAAGGGTGAACATTCTCAATATTATTTCAAATTCCAATTATAAATGAAATGACTTCTACAATACACAACTTGATCCTGTGCAAAACAACCAACCATTCTTCTTCCCTCCTCCATCTACCCATGCAATAATTCCTTCAATCCTTCCTGTGAATTAAAATTTCAAAATAAGAATTATTTCCACATTTCAAAATTCGATTCTTTCATAACTGAAATGCTTATCAAGAAATTCTGTTGAAATTAATATACACAAACATGTTTCTTGGTAGATATCAATTCGGTTGAATAAAATATAAGATGGGCTAAAAGTGACAGAGACAAAATGAAATCCAAACAAATAGAAATTCTTCGAAAGAAGTGAAAGAATAAAAATATCAACAAAAACATCAACACCACCATCATAGACTCTGACGACCCTAGTAGAAATTTCTAATCTTTTGTTTTGTAAGGAGGACAATAGAAACGAAGGATAATTCATGGCCTTCACATTGCATTGCTGTGGCGGAGTGTTGTAATGTTTGAAATGGGCAAACGTGCTAACAGAGTTGAGAATGAAAATTCATAAAATATTCACAAAATACCAGATACCAGCGAGAGGTGTTGTGCCACTGTAGTGGAAACAAGTAACAATAACAACAACAACGTACCATAAGGGCACCGCTCACACATTTTATGGCGAATTATTGGTATCGGTATTGGAGGTTTTTGTTTCGTCTACTTCAGTCCTGGTGCTTCATATCTATATTTCCAGCCAATCACCCACCCATACAAGTGAACCGTGTATGAGATGATACCAAAATTCCATTGTGGCGTTCCCAATGGTCTCTGTATATTTTTTTCAGTTTTTCCACAGCCAGTTTGTGGATATGGCATTCACATTCCGGTCATATGTTGAAAATGAATTCCAACCAAAGCAACCAACACCAGCACTACGAACAAAAAATAAAAGAGAGTAGCGAGGAAGATCAAATAGTTGCACCTGATATGAACTGCTTCAACAGCTGTGGTCGATTTGTACATATGTGTGTATTTGTTGTATATCTCCCAATAGTAGAATGGGTGTATGGTTGGCTGGTATGGTTGCTTGGTTGACAGTTGTGTCATTTTTGTTAGTTGGCTGTACTGATTCTTTTGTCTCCGTTGTACTTAAGCCCTGGCTCGCTATATAATACCCATTTAGTGGAAAACGATTTTATAAAAACAAAACGAAGAAACAAAACAAAATATTTGCAAAATGATATGGTGATAATGGAGCAGAAGTTTTTTTGGTTTGCTGAAGTACAGGTCATTCAGTTAAGTAAAATGAGCTATTTAAATCAGACTTATACAGAATTTCTAAAGCTGCTCGGGTGAAGAAGTTTTTGGTAGGCACGCTTTATCTAGGGAATTAGAGCATGTACTTTGACGGTAAACACCTTGAGAGCTTTGAATATCAGACGGTGGTCCTCAAAAATGAATCTCTAGAAATTAATTTGGTTGTGCTCAAATTGAAAGATGGTGAAGCTTAAACAATAGCAAATGGTCTCCAGAATGTGTTAGATGTATTCAAACTGTGCCTACCAACAGCAGCTGCACACACAGAACTTAACACCAGCCGTTGGTGTTCCAATCTCTGCAAAATGCATCTTTTTGCAATTTCATCACAATGGACTAGGCGGTAAGATCGAGGAAATAATGGATTTCTTGATACCCCTATGTGTGACGTAGGGGATGGAAGATACAAAGGAACGATCCTGCCGGCTTGAACATGGCAAAGCCCAGGATTTATCTTGGTCCCTCTTTCATCTCAAGTGGACACTGACCTCCCCATGGTGTCACCTGGGGAACTGCCTTTAACACCGGTTAAAGGTAGTGAGCTAACATGTGCCGCGCGTTCGCCCATAAGAACGCTAAAAACTTCGGTTTATGGGGTCGGGTTAGTACCCTCCCCTAGAAAAAACAGCCTGCTATGAAAAAACGAAAGCAAAGAAAAACAAACCCTGCAAAGGTTTTAAGGACCATGATCTGCGAATCTGCACCTGGAATGTTCGCACTCTTTATAGAGAAGGTGCAGTTTACGCATTGGCAGATGTACTTGAAAAGTACAAGGCCGACATTACAGCCATACAGGATAAACGATGGAACGGGAAAGGCGTCACAACAACACCTAAAGGTGACGCACTGTATTATAGCTGCCATGACACAAAGCAGGAGTTTGGTTGCGGATTTGTTGTTGGTCGGAGGTTAAAACATCTGGTCTCTATCTTTGCCCCAGTGAATGAAAGACTCGCTGCAATTCGATTAAAAGCTAAATTCTTCAACGTCAGCTTTATTTGCGCTCACGCTCCAACTGAAGAATACGACGAACAGACCAAAGATATATTTTACAAGCTCTTAGAAGCCGTTTCCCTGCCCATGACATTAAAATTATACTAGGCGATTTTAATGCCAAAATTGGAAAGAAGAATATCTTTGGCCAACAGTCGGGAAATTCAGTCTCCACAGTGAAACATCTGACAATGGTATTAGGCTGATAAACTTTGCAGCTGCAAGAAACATGGTAATTAGCAGTACCAGATTTAAACATCTCGATATTCATAAGGGCACCTGGCTGTCTCCAGATCAGAGAACAAAAAATAAAATTAATCACGTTGTGATAGATGGAAGGCATGCATCAAGCGTGTTGGATGTACGATCGTTCCGAGGTGCAAACATAGACTCGGACCACGACCTTGTGGCAGCAAAGGTACGTACCAGATTAAACGTAGCAAACAAAGTGCGAACAGACACAACACGGATGTTGGAAATCGGTAAGCTGCAATCACAACAGATAGCCACAGCATATTCCACTCAAATCATCCAACTGCTTAATGAAAGCACTCCTCGTCCCGATAACATATCAGGACAATGGCAAAACATTGCCCACTCCATGCAACCAGCCACAAAATCAGTACTTGGATACCAGAGACCTCCACCAAGGAATCCATGGTATGACCAGGAGTGTCGTGGTGCTACCGAAGAGAAAAATGCGGCATATTGAGCTACTTTACAATCAGTAGCAACGCGTAGCGCACGAGAGTGGTATCGGTAGAAAAGGAGAGAGGAAAAACGTATTTTCCGCAGGAAAAAGAGAGATGGAAAAGCGGGAGTGTGAACAAATCGAGATGTACAGGAGACAGAATGAAGTCCGAAAATTCTACCAAAGAGTGAAACATCAAACTGGTGGCTTTGGAACTGGCAAATCCTCCTGTAGAGACCAGCAAGGTAATCTGTTAACTGATACAGATTGTGTGCTAAGGATATGGAAAGAGCATTTTTCCAAACTGTTGGTATCCAATAGTAGCGAAGACGACGAAGATACCACAGACCCAATACCAGAACATGGTGTTGAATGTATACCACACGGCCAAGAGCTGTTTAAAACCGGAGGCGACACCCTGATAAGGTGTATGCATCAGCTCCATCTGGCAGGAAGAACGCGTACCCGACGATTGGAACCTGAGCATCCTGTGTCCCAAGAAAGAAGATAAGACTTTATGCTCCAACTGTAGGGGCATAAGTCTTCTCCCTATCGCCTACAAGATAGTGTCAGGGATATTGTGCGAACGACTAAAGCCTATGATCAATGAAATAATTGGGCCATACCAATGCGACTTTAAACCTGGCAAGTCCACCATTGACCAGACCCTGCGGCAAATCCTGGAGAAGACCCAAGAGATGCAGATCAACACCTACCACCTTTTTGTCGTTTATAAAGCAGCCTTCGACAGCCCGCTACGTTCAAAGGTATTCCAAGCAATGTCTGAATTTGGTATCCCCGCAAAGATCATTCGGCTTTGTAATATGACTTTAACTGATACTAGGACCTCAGTTAAGATTGGAAAGAACCTCTCCGAACAATTCAGTACCAAAAGAGGTTTCAGACAAGGAGACTGCCTTTCGTGTGACCTATTCAACATTTTGCTGGAAAAGGTAACACAAGATGCAAATGTCAAAAAAATTGCACAATTTACACCTATAGCCACATGTTACTTGACTATGCTGATGATATCATGGGACGATCAGTAAAAGAAGTAACCGATACCTTTATGAAGGTCGAAGGAGAATCTGCTAAAGTGGGTCTAGCGGAAAACGGCGAGAAGACCAAGTTGATGGTGTCGACGCGCAATGCGTCCATTGAGATCGGACCAACTGTTGAAGTTGGTTCCTATAATTGTGAGGTAGTAAAAGACTTCGTATACCTTGGCACAGCCGTAAACACAACAAACGACATCAGTTGTGAAATAAGATGAAGAATTGTATTTGCCAACATTTGCTACTTTGGCTTAAAGTCGTATAAATTCGAGCCACATGGCGGTGCACAGGCGAAAGAATAGATAGCGCAAACAAGTGGATGAAGAGATGACAAGGCGCGGTATTCCAGAAAGCGAAGCAATAGACAGAGAGAAATGGAGATCTTTTCTTAGTTCGGTCTATGTAACAAATGTTCTGTAATGGGCCAGCTAAGTAAGTATGTAAGTAAGTGAGTCGGAAGAATATCATGGTCGCGGCGGTGCAGGAAAGCAAACTCAACAGCTACTGCAGCTTACAGCGTTGTTGTGGCTACATCGTAATGAGGAAGGATCGTACCAGAAGTGGAATACAGACCTATCTCGCTTGAGACTGGCTCTAATAAGCCACACATGGAATGTATGGGGGTTGCAGTCGGGTGTGGAACTGTCGGGGTAAAGTTGCTACAGGTTATAGACCCAACATTAGCCCGCTTTTGGTCTTGGGTCTTGGGAAATGCTGGTTGAGCAGATTGGTAGCTATATGTTTTACACGGTAAATGAGGACTCCCCTCGTATCACCTGGTCTGACAAATGACGTCACCTGGCAACCCTTCGTTTCTTTTGGATCAGACCATCTCCTCGTTATTTTCTCCATCAGCAGACGGCCTGATTTCAACACTTCTGAAAGCTGCACTTTCATCAATCATGGCAAAGCTAATTGGCCTTGGAGAAGTTGCTCATCATGTATTGTGGTATTCAGTCCTTGGAAACGACCAGAGGGGTATAGTGCTGACTGAGCAGAGCTCTACGTTTTGCACGGTCAATGAGAACACCCCTACCAGAATTAGCGGAGAATGTCACAATTCGCCAGGCATCACCATTGTGTCACCTGGTCTGGCAACCCTTTCTTCCACTGGGATCAGACCATCTCCACATGATTGTCTCCGCCCGATTTTATCAGCTATGAACGCCGCTTTTTCATCAATCATGTCCAATCAGCCTTGTCCGAGTTTCAGACCGCTTCAGAGATCTGCCCAAGCCTTCTGAAGTTCAGGTAACAGAAAGGACGTTCCGAAACATTTTCAGCCGCTCGCACTATACTTACCTGCTGGTCGAATACGCGAAGTGAGACCAAACTTCCCAGCAGAGTCGACGGCTTTAGCAAATGAACGTAATGAGCTTCGTCGTGACAACCCCCAGAGACCCCAAAGTCCGGAAGCTGACACTGGAAGTTAACAGGCCACGACAAACCAGAGTAGTTTTGGCTCAACTACGCTCGGGATATTGCAGTCGCCTAAATTCTTATTGAGCGGAAATCGATCGCGCCGTGCAAGACATCTGCCAAGTATGAGGCATGGGCCCGCACGACACAGAACACCTTTTTAACTGTCCCGCCAAACCTACCCATCTAACTCCAGTGGATCTGTGGCTACATCCCATTAAAGCAGCCATTTTTCTGGAACTGGAGATAGATCCAGAGCCAGATTGAACAGAGGAACGTACATACAAACATAATAAAAAACACTGTTACAACAACAACAAAGAGATGCGCCAGTTATTTTAATCGACAGTTTGCTGAGCACCCCTGGAGTGACAGAGTGAAGAGTACTACGTCGCATTACATCTCTTCCTGCCGAGGATAAATCACCAATATTTACATTCGATGAAGTTGCGAGTGCCATCAGGAACGCTAAATCATCCAAAGAGTTGGACCCTGGTGGAATCTCCACGTCAGTGCTGAAACAGCTGGACGAGCCGAGTGTCTCACCAAAGTTCTCAACCTGTAGCTAGGCACCCACATCGTTCCCGAAGTCTGACAAATGGCCGAGTGGTCCTGCTACTGAAGCCAGGCAAAGATACCAGCAAAGGTGAATCATACAGAACGATTTCGGTTTTGTCGCCCACAGCAAAGACCCTTGAGACTTTAATCCTCCCTCTGAGATTAAAGATCATCAGAATGGGTTACATACGCAGCACAGCACGACAACAGCGATGCAGGCCATGTCCACACATATTAATCGAGGACTCTACCAGAGCAAGCCGAGTGATAGAACTGTGATGGTGGCACTTGACACTGTCAAGCACTCCATCGAGCAGACTACCATCTGGCCATGTTGGATAAATATTTATATGTGTGGTCAATATAATTGCAACACAATGGGAAAATATTAAAATATGTCAACAATGACAACAACAATACAATGGCATGTTTTCGTTGCAGTATTTGCCCCTGTATTACCGTGAGAGCCATCCCAATCACTATATGGTGGATTGGGCTCCCCCCTTAGGCATGTCCGTATCAAGCAGATATAAATAGCAGTCACACGGATGCAGCTGTAGAGATGCCATAAACAACTATCGTGAATGCGGTCCATCTATCGCAGCAGCGGAGCGTCAGCTGCCACGACAAACCAGAGTAGTTTTGGCTCAACTACGATTGGTATGGTGCAGGACCAGGATCGATTACACTGTATAAAACATCTGCCCAGCATACGACACACTGCACATGACACTGCGCTACCAGATGTACTCAACTAACTCCAGTAGCATTGTCGCTACAATACATCGAAGCAGCCACATTTCTAGTACTGGAAATAGACAAAGAGCGTCAGTCACCAAAAATCGAGTACTTCTTTGTGCAGTATTTTATGAGTATTTATGCTCAATTGAAACCAACCTTCAGTAATGGTAAAACTGAGATTACGGAAACCGGCAGTCGCAGAGCCGACATGATGTTTCACTTCCGTCAGTTCAATGAACGCACGCTGGAGTTCTCATGACATTCTAGCTCTTCTTGCCTTTATTCGGATGACTGAATCTCTGAACAGGTTGCGAAAAAACTGTTAATTAATTTCTTACTCATGAAGCGATCATTGATTCAATAGCTAATTGTTACGGGTTGAATATGTTTTATGATTTGGGGTATTTGAATGAAAAATTTTTTTTTCGAATTCGAAACGAAAGCTGAGCAAAATGGATTAAAAATTCTCATACGAATATCGAATAGAAATTGGAATGGTTTTTCCATTCCATTCCATTCCAATTCCTGTTGTCACCCGAGGATTTAGAAAGAGCATCGAGTTACGGCAGTTAAATTAACCGAGGCGGTTAATGGTCCTGGGATCACCCGCGGAAAACTAAGAGTTACGAATATTACTTAGGGTAAAAGGAGATGTTCCTATGGTCACCCGAAGGAACTAGGGCAAGTTGCTGATATTACTTAGCGTTAAACGAGAACCGTTGAAGTACACACACTCCACAAACGCACTGTCTTTCGTCGATGTGTACCAGATTCTACGTCTGGACTTTCTTTAAGTAGACATCGCAATTTCTTAGAAAATGCAAAAGTGTCTAGTTGTATATCTTGTAAGCGATGTAATGCAGACTTATTCCCCTCTGATTAGAACTACAGTCATCTCACTTTCTGTGGACGAAACAGAGGATGCTTCAGGTTCAATTATCGAGTAAAAGTTCCTCCTCCCGGGTCTAACACGGTTTTTAAATCTGGCCTTTCGGCTCGAATAACTGGCGTTTTATGTTTTATGTTTTAGCCGGTTCGTCTGAATATGTGCATATTTCCCTTATATGTCCATAAAATTTATGAGTTGTTTAGAACAGCTGTAAGAAGGTTCCCTTCTAGGAAAAAATATAAATACCAAGGGTATATGGTAATATTCAAAAAAGTTTTACAATCGTTGAAGTTGAGGTACACCATTTAATAAGTCGCGAACTGTTAATATATGTTATAAATTATGAATATATTTATTTAATAATATTTAATATATTTTAATTGAAGTGTTTTTGCCACGATCTCATAATATGGACCATAACAAATAATTTTCGGGGAAGCTGCGTTGGTGGTAATATAAAAAATGAGAAAAATGTATTGAAGTAAAAAAGATTTTTGTGTTCTTTCTTAATTTCTGGCCAAACTACGCAAAATTCAAACCTGTGCTCAAAGAAAGAACTAAAGAATACCCCTTGGGCAACATGGTTCTAGTGTATGACTTTTCGATATATACACTGCATCCCCCTAAAATCGATGCTGACATTTTGAAGTTTTGATTTCAGGGTTTTTCGAATTTTTCTTATAATTAGACAGTGTAACTAGATATTATCCAAATTAGTTATAGGATTGTAGAACTCGCGATTCCACGTCGTTCGATGTATATCTCAAGAGTGTGCTCCGTACAGCTTCCTAGTAATAGGATTCAAGGGCGAAAATTTGGTGCGTAAATTTTCTGAAAAAAACCTATATTTTGGCTTTAAAATTTGCAACTGTCGTACAGGTACCCCGGAACCCCGCGTGGTTTTAGTTTTTTTACGTGCCGGATCTAATAAGCCCTTCCGCGTTCGAATCCATCCACTAAAACACCGGAAAATCTGCAAAAATATATTTTGACAATTCCGCGAATTGAACCGCGATTTTCTTTGATTATTTTTACATAAATGTAATCCTTTATACGCGATTATAATATTTGCCAAAAAGGTGTGTCACAAATTACAAAGACTCGGAAGTAATATCCCTATTTATCCGAAAATAGAATGTGGTGGCACATCCGCAGTTCTTGACGAATCTGTCTAAAATAATAAAACTGATTTAAACGGATTCGCGAATTATACGGTTTTTAACTTCTATGTTTTTTCTTTGATTGTAATTTCAATATTACTCGGTATTTCTTAATTCTATTGCTTATCACACTAAGCAAATATACTTTCGCGATGATAAACTATTTTTCTTGAAGAAGTTTTAGCAAAATACTTCAGGATTTGTATGGAAATTTAGCGAAACAGTAGAATAACTCCCAAAAGTTTTTCTCAATTTTTTCGTATTAAACAAAAAATATATTTTTGAAATAATAAACAATAAACTTTTGTCTTTTGTTGTTGCTGCAATATGCAATTTAAAAACCCAATCTTTAAAATTTTGGTCTCACATATTTCTATGCGTTGCACAGAGGGGAAACATAGGTCTAAAGATGCTCAAAACTCAAAATATGAGAATCGTTTTTTTATGAAAAAATGTTGATAAACGGCAACCAGACTCTTTTCTACATTTGCTATAACCATCCTCGACTTTGTAAGATTAACAAATCCAATGCAGCAGTCGATTGAACTCAGCCATACTGAAAACAAAAAGTAAATTTTCGAAAACTAAGAAATTAGGTGAACATTAAAATGACATTATTTTCGCGAAAATTTATATTTTGTAAGATTTATTGTTTTTGTAAAGTCTACGAACAAGATTAGCATTTAAAATTTTCAGATTGATTTTACATCTTTGCTCTTTAATAATGGTGATACATATCCTCTTTATGAAATTTTTTATGATAATTTTTAAGATTACTACAATTTCAATAGTGAAAAAGTCTATTTCCCCGTCGTTTCCCGACCATAGTTTCTTTTAATGTTTTATGCGCATGAATCTCAAATATCAGATTCAATCATAAAAAATTGCGCATATTTGCGCCATTCCGAAAAAATCTATTTTTTCTCAACTAAAATATGAAATATTTTTATATGGAATTGCAAGGTTTACTCACACTAAATTTTGCTCCGCCTTATAACCGGGGCTCTTATTTATCATACTAAACCAACACCTATCAAATATGTTTGCATTATTCAGAAACATTCACGGCTTTTCTTATGTGAATTGAGAAAAATTTAATTTAAGTAAGTTTCAAAAAATAAAATTTGGAATGAAATATATGTATATGGGACTATATATACATCTGTACCAACTTGTTTGAAAATTGGCTCAATGTTTTTTAGGCTAGTTCAGGTTGCATGTGTCAAATTTCAGTGATTTTGGTGCATATTTATCTCATATCAGTTGCGAATATATATGGAAGCTGCATCCAAATCTGGACCGATTTTCATTATTTTCTATAGGATTAATCCTTGTGCAGAAGATATGCTTTGTGCAAAATTTTATATCAATCGGACTATAAATGAGCTTTCTAGGGCTTTTGATCAACTTTTAACACAAATTTCCCCTCTGTGCGTTGTCTAGATATTAAATTTATTTTTTTTTTTTTTTTTGAGATTTATATGGACTCTGAGTTAGAATAAATTAAATTTACTCTAAGATTTTTTCATTATTTGTTGATTTTCCGTAAAAATAAAAACAAATTTAGAAATATTTTAACATCAGCGGATAGATATAACATTCTGTTAAAGATTTATACATATATTTTCTTATTAAACCTCAAAGAAAATTTTTAAATACAGTTGAACCTCGATTATTCGTGAATCGATTATCCGGGAACCTCCATTATCCGTGATAGAAAAGAAAAGTTGGACTTTTTTCCATTTCTTCTATTTTTCGTTATAAACTTCGTTACCCGGGAGTAAAAACACACTTTCCAAGTAATTTGATTAAGGAAACAAAGGCAAACAAACGAAAACTGGAAATTCTTCCGTATTATTGTGTATTTATGGTATCACTAAAACCATAGGACAAAGTCAATTCAGATGAATCTGATGATGATATTATGTATCCTTCTAAAATTTGGTGGACTACCGTAACAAATTTAATAAAAATTGCAGATTTTGATATTATTGTACAATATTATGCCATTTTTACTTAAAAATATGTTCAAAAACTGCATAAAAGCATTGCCTCCATTATCCGGGAAAATCGATTATCCGTAATGCCTCCGGTCCCGACCATCACGGATAATCGAGGTCCGACTGTATTTTTTCGTTATAAGGGAACAAAACCCCCTATAACTTTTGGGTGCAGCATCCAATTTTCTGAACGCGAACATATTTGAAACCACATTTTTTTAACCTAAGTACCAAAAATCGCTGATTTGCTCGAAAAAAAAATAATTTTTTTTCAATGGGCAAAATGTACTTCATCAAAATAATGGTTCTAGACCCCAAGTACGAAATGTGTTTCAGACAATTTGGAGTCGAATTAGCAATGTCCGTCCGTCTGTCTGGCTAGTGCGCACGATTACTCTGGAACGGATGAACCGATTTGGTCCAAAATTTGGCTTTCGCAATATTTTGTCCAAACTTAGTTTATGTTCAAAGATGGGTTATATCGGTCCACTCCTTCCGTTCCTCCCCCACAAAAGTTCGAAAATGTTCGGAAAATTTGTGCGCACGATAACTCTGGAAGGAAGTAACCGATTTGGTCCATACTTTGCACATCGAAAAATTTCTACCAAACTTAGATAAGGTTCCAACTTCCCACAATATGATTGTAAATATGCCGCATTTTTCTCTTCGGTACAACGCGGCTGGTCATACCATGAATTCCTTGGCGGAGGTCTCTGGTACCCAAGTACTGATTTTGCGACTGTTTGCATTGAGTGGGCAATGTTTTGCCATTGTTCTGATATGTTATCGGGACGAGGAGTGCTTTGAGTAAGCAGTTGGGCCAGTTGAGTGGAATGTACTGTGGCTATCTGTTGTGATTGCAGCTTACCGATGTCGAACTTCCGTGTTGTGTCTGTTCGCACTTTGTTTGCTACGTTTAATCTGGTACGTACCTTTGCTGCAACAAGGTAGTGGTCCGAGTCTATGTTTGCACATCGGAACGATTGTACATCCAACACGCTTGATGCATGTCTTCCATCTATCACAACGTGATCAATTTGATTTATTGTTCTTTGATCTGGCGACAGCCAGGTGCCCTTATGAATATCGAGATGCTTAAATTTGGTACTGCTAACAACCATGTTTCTTGCAGTTGCAAAGTATATCATCCTCATACCATTGTCAGATGTTTTACTGTGGAGACCGAAATACCCGACTGTTGGCCCAAAGATATTCTCCTTTCCAATTTTGGCATTAAAATCGCCTAGTATAATTTTAAGCTCATGAGCAGGGCAACGCACAGTGGAAAAAAATATCGATCTAGCGCGCCAAAAGTCAGAAAAATTACATACGCCAATTTAAAAATGATTGTTGCAGTATTAATCTAAGGTGTCCACAGAATGCAACGGCATATAAAATAATTTTTTTGCATCAGTCTAAGCGGAATAACGGTCCGTTTTTGGTTGACATTTTTTGAACTAGTTTTCATAATATAGTTTAGTAGTAAATTTGTGATCGTCGCATGCTATCTTCCTACAAAGTAATTTTGAAGCTTTATTGAATTTAACATTTCGTGAAGCAGGTGATTTAAAAAATGTTGAATATAAGATGTTATTTATTGCAACTCGGATTTTACACTTAAAACATGTGACATCCGATTTTTTTCAGATTGAGCACTTTGTTAAAGCTATTACTAAGGAGTGTCGCGGGATGGCGCGTAGATTTTTTATTTTATTTTTAGTACATATAGTTCTTAACTAATTTGTAAAATTTTAGCTGCAACAAACTGCAACATTTTATTTTATTACTATTTTTATTAATATCATTTTTTATGTAAAAATGCTGAAATTAGAGCGGAACCTTTCTATGGGGCCCATATCAATGCGTGTACCTGTGCCGAAAATTCTCCGTCGGAATATTTTATACCACCAACGAAGACTAAATGTCAACTTTCAGCTATATCGGTTGGATAATATGGCTAAAACCTCCAAAATTACCGAAATCGGTGGTACCGGTCTATGGGGGCTATATGAAAACGTGGTCCTGTACCGAAAATATTTATAGGAGTTTATGCATAACCCCCACGGAGACTAAATACCAAATCCTAGCCGTTTCGGTTGAATAATATGGTAGAAATCTTTAAAATACCGAAAATCGATAGGCACCATTCTACGGTAAAAATAAAAATTTACCAAATATATTAATAAATGAAGTAAAATTGTCAATCTATAGCTGTTCATATCGAATTTATGGACAAACATACAATAAAACATAGACTTTTACTTTTGGCGCGCTAAATCGGTAGTTTTTTCCACTGTGCAACGGTCATAAGTCTCTTTTAGCGCTCGTAAAATATATCTTTGGTCTGTTCGTCCTTGTCTTCAGTGGGAGCATGAGCGCAAATAAAGCTGATGGTTAAAAATGTTGCTTTTAGTCGAATTGCAGCGAGTCTTTCATTCACTGGGGTGAAGCTGCAGAGCAGATGTTTTAACCTCCGATCAACTACAAATTCGCAACCAAACTCATGCTTTGTGTCATGGCAGCTATAATACAGTGCGTCACATTTAGGTGTTGTTGTGACGCCTTTCCCGTTCCATCGTATTTCCTGTATGGCAGTAATATCGGTATTGTATTTTCAAGTACATCTGCCAATGCGTAAACTGCATCTTCTCTATAAAGAGTGCGAACATTCCAAGTGCAGATTCGTAGATCATGGTCCTTAAAACGTTTGCGGGGTTCGTCAATTTTAGAGTAGACTGTTTTTTCTAGGGGAGGGTTACTAACCCGACGCCCAAACCCACGTTTTTACCGTTTAATGGGTGAACGCGCGGCACATGTTAGCTCACTACCTTTATCGTGTGTTCCACAGGTGACACCGCAGGGAGGTCAGTGTCCACTTGAGATGAAAGTGTAGTTCCCCACTCGCAAAATGGTGAATAGTGGGGCGTATGTATATACCTGATAACTATTTATGAGCAACCATACGCTCTAAACTACCGTTGTTATTGATCAATAATCACAAATCAGCCAACCCGAAAAATTATCATAAACACATTAAGGACTGCCTGCAAAATAAAATAAATTCTTTAAGTCTTACTAACACTTTTGCCATTATTTTATTAAATATTTAACATTTCAGTTTGTTGTCTATTTTTTCCTTCTTTTTATTTATTCGAATTAATTGCATTTTATTTTCACAGTTCACAACCAGTTTAAGTTGAGAATGTTTAAGTTGATGGACTCAACAATTAAGTCTATAATTTAACTCTCTAACCAACAGACAAACGAGTGCCAGCCTGCACAAGCATTTCATCCATCTAAACAGCGGCAGCAATATGGCCAGCCTGCCATTATGAAGACCAAGCGTTGTTATTTTCCTAACAGATGCCCGGATGCATGCATTGCCCATGGCAAGTTGAAGCTCTATTCAGCTTTGGACAATTGTCCCCGTGTTGGTGTTTACCATTATTTGTAGTTTTAAAACAAGTAAATGTAGTGCTGAAATATTCATTCAGCAGTTGCTGGAAAAATATAAACATTTTTTAAGCAAAAGCCATTCACAGCATTTTCCCCCATTTGGCCGTTGGCAGCGTTAAACCATTGTCATTATCATCATCACTATAATGGTGTTCCAGATTTCCAGTTATATAATTTGCTGTTGGTGTTGTTGTATGTTTTTTCGCTACTTGTTTGTTTTATGTTTTTGTTAAAAGCTCGGGCGCACACACAATGTTTAAAGTTAATATATCTTGGGTTTCGGTTTTTTTTATCTCCGTAATGAACAAAGGTTTTAATTTCAAAAGCGTAGAGATAGTAAAAATTATTTGCTGATTGTTGTTTTCCCGATAGCTTTTTTCTTGGCTGGATTATGGTAGCACGTGCCATTAGTGATGGCGTTTTTATAATAATTACTTTTTTGGTATGGTATGCAGCAGCAGTGTGGTACAGAGCGTATTATATTGTTTTTTTCGGTGTATCAAAATAATAAAATTAAATTAAAAAATACATTTTAAATGGAAACGTATAAGAATGACAGGGAAAGTGTTGTTCATCAAGGACTGGCGGAAACATTAGCAATGTTATCCATGAAATTGATTTTTCGAAATAATGGCATTTCATTTTCGGTTTAGTACCCTTTTCCTATAAACACTTTCTTAAGGAAGCAGTAAGGAAATCCCAACGCAAGCACCTTGGGTAAAGTAGTACTTGCAAAACACGTTTTATTTAGAGAAGTGCAGCATATACTTTGAACCCAAACTCCTTGAGAGCTGTGAATATCGGACCGTGGCACAATGTGCCCAAATTCAATATTTTGTGCCAAAAATGCCGAAAAGATGTTATCCAAATTTAAAAAAAAGTACATGCTAGCTAAGAGAGAAAACAAATATTTCGTTGGTTGTACCTAATAATTGAAGTAACGCTACCTATAAAATGACCTTATTTTCGTTAAAAAATACTCAAAATCAAAAGGAAATTAGTCGATTTTGTGTGGACCATATCACGAGTTATTGGCATTTTTTTAAAGGTTATTTTTGCTATCCTATAGTATGACGCGTAACGTATTAAAATGTGTTTAGAAGTAAATGTATTTGCGTTACAGTTGTACAGAGTACCCTGGTTTGTTTTGGAACCTTTTTAAGTGTATATTTAAAATCACTCTTTTTATACCCTCAGCATTTATGCCAACGAGGGTATAATCACTTTCATACGGGCAGAATGTGCCTCATCGAAATAATGATTTTAGACCCCAAGTTTTGTGAACTTGCCGACAAAAATGTGGATTAATTAAAAAGTGTTGCGGAGGAGGTACTTTAGGAATGGGCCGACATTATGGATGTGGTTCTTATTTTGGGAGTTATATCTTTTCGATAGATATCGCGCCCACTAGTGGGTCGTCATATAACTTTTAGAGCAGTATGCCAGGAAACATGGACATATCCACGGAAAACATAATATAGCTGTAAAAAGGACTGCAACGAACAGCATCGGTGCACATTTCCAAAGGATCTTTGAACAGACCCTACACGGCACTTAGACACAAACGTTGCACTTTTGTGGGGAAGACATCCTAAGGAAAGGACCGATATGGGCCATTTTAGAAGTTAAATAAAATTTGGACAAAGTATTTGGAGATCCAATATTTGGACCAAATTGGTTGCCCCGTTCCAGAGATATTGTGTATACAATTTTAGTGACATGGTAGTGGTAAATGTAATGGATGCTACGAATGCAAGTTGCTTCAACAAGAATCAAAGTGATTCGAGAGCAGGTCTTAAAGTGAACTTATCCGAAATTTTGCGTTGGAGGTACCCAAAGGAGTGGACAAATATAGTCCATATTGCAACCTCATCTAAGTCTGCTAGAATATTCACGATGTGCAATGTATGGACCAAATCGGTTACTCCCTTGAAGAGTTATCGTGCGCACAAATTTACCGAACATTTTCGAACTTTTGTGGGGGTGGTACCTGAAGGAGTGGACCGATATGGCTTATCTTCGAACTTTAACTAAGTTTATACAAAATATTACGAAGGCCAACTTTTGGGCCGAATCGCCAGATCCATCCGGGAGTTATCTTGCACTCCGACCACTACACACGGTGTCATAGGGGGTTTTTGCACCTTTGATCCTATTTTCACATGAAGTATGGACTTGCCCCTGATGAAAATTGTGCCGTCGCGACGCGTCCTATGGGAGTACAGCATCGCTTCACATTTCCAAAGGATCTTCGAACAGACTTTAAACTGCACTTAGACACAAATATTGAACTTTTGTGGGGAAGGTGCCCTATGGAGAGGACCGATATGGGCCAATTTAGAAGTTAAAATAAACTTGGACAAAATATTAGGAGATCCAAAGTTTGGACCAAAGTGGTTGTCCCGTTCAAGAGATATCGTGCATACCATTTTAGTGACATTTTTTTAAATATTGTGGGAAACTACCGGAAGTTGTTAACAGGTATTGCCCATCTTCGAACTGAAACTAAGTTTGAGCAAAATATGACGAAGGCCAAATTTTGGACCAAATCGGTTGATCAGTTCGAGAGTTATCGGGCTCTCCACCCACTACATATGGTGCCATGGAGGTTTTTTACACCTTTCGGCCTGGTATCTCAAAAAACTTTTACAGTCGTTGATGAGACATCAACGAAAGCACACAAGCACGGACGTACGTACTGTTTTCTATTTGTTGTACTTGAATAGTTATTTTAAATTAGAAATAAAGCTTTAAATGTATTGTTTGTTACCTGGGGAACTGCCTTTAACACCCGTTAAAGGTAGTGAGCTAACATGTGCCACGCGTTCACCCATAAGAACGTTAAAATCTTGGGTTTGGGCGTCGGGTTAGTAACCCTCCCCTAGAAAAAACAGCCTACTATGAAAAAACGAAAAAAAAAAAGAAAAACAAACCCCTCTAAAGTTGACGAACCCCGCAAACGTTTTAAGGACCATGGTCTGCGAATCTGCACCTGGAATGTTCGCACTCTTTATAGAGAAGGTGCAGTCTTCGCATTGGCAGACGTACTTGAAAAGTACAAGGCCGATATTACCGACATACAGGAAATACGATGGAACGGGAAAGGCGTCAAAACAACACCTAAAGGTGACACACTGTATTATAGCTGCCATGACGTAAAGAATGAGTTTGGTTGTGGATTTGTAGTTAGGCGGAGACTAAAACATCTGGTATCCAGCTTCAAGAAAAAAAATAATAGAAATATATGACCGTTGACCTGCGCATGACATTAAAATTATTCTAAGCGATTTTAATGCCAAAATTGGAAAGGAGAATATCTTTGGCCCAACAGTCGGGAATTTCAGTCTCCACAGTGAAACATCTGACAATGGTATGAGGCTGATAGACTTTGCATCGGCAAAAAACATGGTAGTTAGAAGTACCAGATTTAATCATCTCGATATTCGTAAGAGCACCTGGCTGTCTCCAGATCAAAGAACAAGCAATCAAATTGATCATGTTGTGATAGATGAAAGATATTCATCCAACGTGTTGGATGTACAATAGTTACGAGGCCCAAACATTGATTCAGACCACTACCTTGTTGCAGCAAAAGTACATATCCGTCTAAACGTTGCAAATAAAGCACTAGCAGACACAACGCGGTAGTTGGACTTCGATAGGCTGCAAACACAACAGATAGCCACAGCATATTTCACTCAACTAGCCCAGCTGCTTAATCAAAGCACTTCTCGTCCCGATAACATAACAACACAATGGCAACATATTGCCCACTCCATGCAAACAGCCGCAAAATCCATACTTGGATACCAGAGACCTCCACAAAGGAATTCATGGTATGAACAGGAGTGTCGTGCTGCTACCGAAGAGAAAAATGCGTCATAAAAAGCTACTTTAGAATCAGTAGCAACGCGTAGCGCACGAGAGAGATATCGGGAGAAAAGGAGAGAAGAGAAACATCTATTCCGCAAGGAAAAGAGAGAAATGGAAAAGCGGGAGTGTGAAAAGATCGAGATGTACAGGAGCCAGAATGAAGTCCGAAAATTCTACCAAAGAGTGAAACATCAAACAGATGGCTTTGGTACAGGCACATCCTCCTGTAGAGACCAGAAAGGTAATTTTGTAACTGATACAGATAGTAAACTGAGGATATGGAAAGAGTATTTTCCAAACTGTTGGTATCCAATTGTAGCGAAGTCGACGAAGATACCACAGATCCAACCCCAGAAGATGGTATAGAATGTATACCGCCCGGCCAAGATTAGGTAAAAACGGCAATCAACCGGCTGAAGAATAATAAAGCAGCAAGAGCCGACGGCTTACCAGCCGAGCTGTTTAAAAACGGAGGCGACGCGCTGATAAAATGTATGCATCAGCTAATTAACACCATTTGGCAGGAAGAACGCGTACCCGACGATTGGAACCTGAGCATCCTATGTCCCGTCCACAAGAAAAGTGACAAGACTGTATGCTACAACTATAAGGGCATAAGTCTTCTCTCTATTGCCTATAAGATAGTGTCAGGGATATTGTGCGAACGACTAAAGCCCATGGTAAACGAAATAATTGGACCATACCAATGTGGCTTTAGACCTGGCAAGACCACCATTGACCAGATATTTACCCTGCGGCAAATCCTGGAGAAGACCCAAGAGATGCAGATCGACACATATCACCTTTTTGTCGATTATAAAGCAGCATTCGTCAGTCCCCTCCGATCAAAGGTATTTCATGCAATGTCTGTTCAAAAACGGCATTCGACAGTCCCCTCCGATCAAAGGTATTTCATGCAATGTCTGAATTTGGTATCCCCGCAAAGCTCATTCGGCTTTGTAAGATGACTTTAACTGATACTAGGTCCTCAGTTAAAATTGGAAAGAACCTCTCCGAACAGTTTAGTACCAAAAGAGGTTTCAGACAAGGAGATAGTCTTTCGTGTGACCTATTCAACATTTTGCTGGAAAGGGTAATACGAGATGCCAATGTCAAAAGAAATGGCACACTTTACACCACATGTTACTTGCTTATGCTGATGATACAGACATCATGGGACGATCAGTAAAGGAAGTAACTGATACCTTTAGGAAGGTCGAAGCAGAATCTGCGAAAGTGGGTCTGGCGGTAAACGGCGAAAAGACCAAATTGATGGTGTCGACGCGCAAAGCGTCCTAGAGCTCGGACCAACTGTGGAAGTTGGTACCTAAAATTTTGAGGTAGTTAAAGACTTCGTCTACCTCGGCACTGCCATAAACACAACAAACAACATCAGTTGTGAAATAAGAAGAAGAATTGTATTGGTCAACAGATGCTACTATGGTTTAAGTAAGCAATTTAAAAACAAAGCCACATCACGTCAACAATAATAACACTATACAAAACGCTGATACTAACCGTGCTAATGTATGGCTCCGGAGCATGGGTACTTGCGCAAGCAGTGCTTGATGTGTTTGAGAGGAAAATTCTTCGAAAGATCTACGGGCCGATTTGCGTTGACAGTGAATATTGACGTCGTATGAACCACTAGCTATATCAGCTATACAAAGACATGAATATAGTTAAACGTGTCGAGATGCAACGATTGCGTTGGCTAGGCCATATCATAAGAATGCGCGATGATGAACCCGCTAAAAAGGCGTATGAATACATGCCACATGGCGGTGCACGCAGAATTGGCAGGCCAAAGAATAGATGGCGCAAACATGTGAATGAAAAGATGACAAGGCGCGGTATTCCAGAAAGCGAAGCGAAAAACAGAGAGAATTGGATATCTTTTCTTAGTTCGGTCTATGGAACAAATGTTCTGTAGCGGGCCACCTAAGTAAGTAAGTAAGCCTTCAAATTTAATAAGTGAAATTTTCTTAGGCCCCTGAGTAGTTTCACCGATTTTCGTTCGATTTTCCTCAGGCCCCTCTTCGGTTTTACCGTTGACCTAGGTTGATGAATTTTTGAACAAGTACTTAAAGGGCACAGGATAAAAAATATCAACTTTGGTTCATATCATTTCAGGTTTGTATATAGCTTCCATATATAATTTCGCCCGATTTCACTCAATTACGAATAATTACGTCACATTTTCCTAATTTAATCAATATTTCACATACATTTCGTGTTTAGTGCATCGAATCGGGCGAAAATATATATGAGAGGGCCTAAAAAACATACCATGTTAAATTTGAAGGCCATATTTCAAAAATTGACCGATTTATAGAAAAATCGGTGAAAGATATATATGAACCGATATTTACCAAAATTGATATTTTTCATTCCTGTGCCCTCATAAGTACATGTGAAAAAAATCATCAACCTAGGTCAATGCCTTCAATTTTTGTCCCCTTTTTATGGAAGCGGCTTTGTGGGACAATTTTAAATAAACTCAGATGAAGTGCGACTTTAACCCCAAAATGTGTTTTTATTTTTCGCATATTCCTGGCGTTTACATACAATTTTCAGATTTGGTGTATTCTGAGACCTATAGTAAAATTTTATGTCCCTTTAAACTGATATTATCACATTTTAAAGGAGGTTTTAAAGGATATTGGAAAAAGGGAACAAACAGACCGCGTTGATGAACGGCATGAAGGTTATTTTTTTAGCAGAAGTATTGCCCTCATCTTCCTCAGTAAAGTTGCCAAAAACACTATCTACCTAAAATACAAGAATTCCAAGATATCTTGGCTCGAATATTGCGAAGAAAACTAGAAATGGGCTGAAATTGCCCCGCCTACTTAGGTTATTTCCCACGTAAACTTTAAAAACGCCGATACACGTATCTCAATTTTTAGCTCTACTTTCATAATCCTCTCGGTATTTCCATCACTTTGAGAAAAAAATTGTTTTGTTGCACAGTGTTATTAAATCAATGTTTTCATGTTTTGTACGTTTTCAATAATTTGTTTTACAAAATTAATTATTATTTCATAAAAGCCTTTCATGGAATGAATATTAAAGCAACTTAAATCTACCATAGCTTCAACAACAAACCATTTGCTATATTCAGTGGTCATTAAATAATTTGAATTAATAACAATATAAAAATATAATAATTTTGCATTTGAAACAATTTCAATCATGGTACATTAGTACTAATAAAGTGATTAAAATAACAATAGCAAATTTATGATTATATTTTAGAGTCAAGCTGTTCTAAACATGCAAACAAACGAACAAACAAGTAATAGAACAATAAAACAATAAAGCATCTGACAGTCAGACAGACATTTATTTGATGGGCCCATACAATGGCATGGTGGAAAATATTATAATTATGTTGATAATGTGTGTAAATAATCCTATGTAAATTATTTCGTTGAAATTACTATTTTAACTCTGTTCATCAAAATTTTCACACATACTCAAATATTGACAGTAAAACCTTAACTTAAATACACACTCTTGTAAAAGAAATCAATTTTTCTCTACAAAGAGTTTCCACTGTACCCCCATCCTTACTTCTGTTGATTGTTTGTTAAGCATGCCTGCCTGTGTATCCACATGTGTTCATGGTATCTGTCCGCCGGCCAGCCTTTTCCTAAATACACATCATTTTTATTTATTTTGATAATAGTTTTCCAGCCAAATTATGTTTGCCATAATTTTCTTTAATATTATTTCATAGGCAAGGGATTTTTTCGGTAATCACCCGAAAACAAAAAAAAACACAGAACCAAAAACAAAATGAAGCCTTTAAGGGTTTTAATATTTCACTAAAGCTTTGGCAAGGCTTTGATGTGAGTAATTATTTGTATTCAAAAAGCAATAAAAATTAAAGGGTTTTACGAACTTCGTCTGTATGTGGTTGTGTTGCTGCCGTCGTTGTTAAGACATCACAAATCCCATTTGAGTTAATGTATTGTGGTGGGAATTAGTTAATGGAAATTAAAATGGCATATTAAAATTTATGCCTGTTTTGATTATAGCCTCATTAAATATATAGCCGCAAGATTTAATGCCTTAAAAATTTGTGAAATATGAAAAACGTGCATTTGTGATACCGATTTGAATGTCGGAGATTTGTCAATCGTAATTACTGTGGGGGTTAAGTTGTAGGCGTTTCTTTCGATTCAAACATTCGATTATTAAAAATAATTTGTGCGGCCAATTAATTAAGAGTATCCAAAGCGTAAAAGGGGAGGTTAAAGATGCCAACGTCTGAAACTACCAAGTATACCAAATTTCGGATGTCAGAAGCCTCTGAAAATTTTAGGATAATACATTAGAAACTTAGTTCCGAATTCGGTCAAATTTTTAATCGATTTTTAAGGGTTTTTTTTTTTGTTTGGTTGTGGTCGATTGGCTATAAAATTCGCATATACAATTTTTCAATGTCTTTTTTAATATAAATGCAACATATAATTATTCGGGATAGTGTTGATTCAACATACATACTTACTTACATAGCTGACCCATTACAGAACATTTGTTCCATAGGCCGAACTAAGAAAAGATCTCCATTTCTCTCTATTTGTTGCTTCGCACTCTGGAATACAGCGCCTTTTCATCTCATCATCCACTTGTTTGCGCCATCTATTCCTTGGCCTGCCAATTCTGCGTGCACCGCCAAGCGGTCCGTATTTATACGCCGAGGGACCAGAATGAAGTCCGAAAATTCTACCAATAGTCAAGCATCAAACTGATGGCTTTGGTACAGGCACATCCTCCTGTAGAGAACAGCAAGGTAATTTGGTAACTGATACAGATAGTGTACTCAGGATATGGAAAGAACATTTTTCAAAACTGTTGGTATCCAATAGCAGCGAAGACGACGAAGATACCACAGTCCCAATCCCAGAAGATGGTATTGAATGTATACCGCCCAGCCAAGATGAGGTAAAGACAGCAATAAATCGGCTCCTGCTACCTTATTATTCTTCAGCCGATTTATTGCTGTCTTTACCTCATCTTGACTGGGCGGTATACATTCAATACCATCTTCTGGGATTGGGACTGTGGTATCTTTTGGCATTAAAATCGCCTAGAATGATTTTAATGTCATGAGCAGGGCAACGGTCATATGTTTCTTCTAAGCGCTCTTCGTCCTTGTCTTCAGTGGGAGCATTAGCGCAAATAAAGAATTTAGCTTTTATTCGAATTGCAGCAAGTCTTTCATTCACTGGGGTGAAGCTGGATACCAGATGTTTTAGTCTCCGACTAACTACGAATCCACAACCAAACTCATGCTTTACGTCATGGCAGCTATAATACAGTGCGGCACCTTTAGGTGTTGTTAAGACGCCTTTCCCGATCCATCGTATTTCCTGTATGGCAGTAATATCGGCCTTGTACTTTTTAAGTACGTCTGCCAATGCGAAGACTGTTCCCCAGGTGACACCACGGGGAGGTCAGTGTCTATTACAGATGAAAGAGGGACCAAGATAAATCCTGGGCTTTGGCATGTTAAAACCGGTCAGGACCGTTGCTTGGTATCTTCCATCCCCTACGTCACTCATACCTACGTAACATACATACTTCATACATATTGTTTGAATTGTTCTACTTTTAACAAAAAACAAGTAACAAAATATCAGTCGGCTGCAACATATAATTATTCGAGCTAGTGTTGATTCATAATACTTTGTACATATCGTTTGCATTGTTCTAGTTTTAACCACAAAACAAGTAAAAAACAAGTGAGCAAAGGCTATAGTCGGGACGGGGACGACCATGTGATACCCTACACCACTACCCCTGTGCATAAGCTTTTCACTGGTAAACATTTATTTTAGGGAATATAAACCGACTGCCACCAAAAATAATAAGCCTCTTTGTCTCTGGGACCCCCATAAGCAACTAAAATTTCGTGACCATCCAATCAAAATTACGACCTGTAGCTTCATTGCAAAAAATGGAAGAATTGGATGCATTACCGACTATTGTGGTATCTCCCTTGTTTGACCACCTTCGCCAACCTGCTTTACACGAATGTAAAGGTAATATTTTCTTCTTCCATTGACAGGCTTTGCCGTTGGAATACCCCTACTAGAAGCCAATATATTCACAAAGAATAAAACTTTGAATTTGTCTCCAAATGAGTTTTTCCCCATTCCAACCCCTAAATATTATCCGACTATCACCTAAATCAATAGGCTTCTTCCTATGTGGGACCCGCCTCAACTCCCCGTGACAATCCGATCAAAATTGCGACCTGTGGCGTGATTACAAAAAAATCGGAAAATGGGATGCATTATCGACTATTGCCATATCTCTGCTATTTGACCACCTATGACAACCTAATTTACATCGTTGTAAAGGTGATATCTTCTAGTTTCCTTGCCAGATTTTGCTTTTGATATACCTCTTAAAGACACAGAGATATTGGCTTTGAAATAAAACGTTGACCTTTTCTCCAAATAAGTTTTTGCCCATTCCGACCCCTGAATATTATCCGACCATCATTAAAATCAGTAGGCTTCTTCCCCTGTGGGACCCCTATTAACCCCTAAAATTTCGTGACGATCCGATCAAAATTGCGACCTGTGGCGTGATTACAAAAAAATCGGAAAATGGGATGCATTATCGACTATTGCCATATCTCTGCTATTTGACCACCTATGACAACCTACTTTACATCGTTGTAAAGGTGATATTTTCTACTTTCCTTGCCAGATTTTGCTTTTGATATACCTCTTAAAGAAACAGAGATATTTGCTTTGAAATAAAATGTTGACTTTTCTCTAAATAAGTTTTTGCTCATTCCGACCCCTAAATATTATCCGACCATCACCAAAATCAATAGGCTTCTTCCCCTCCGGGACCCCCATCAACATCCAAAATTTCGTGACGATCCGATCAAAATTGCGACCTGTAGCGTGATTACAAGGTTTAGATGGACAGACGCACGGACGGACTGAGGGACGGACACACATAGCCAGATCGACTCAGCTCGTCGAGACATTCATTTTGGTATATACAAGTATGGGTCTACGACCATTATTTCGATGCGTTACAAACTTTTTGGCCAAAACCAACTTAAAATACCCTCCCCACATAGTGGTGTAGGGTATAAAAAGTAGCAGTCGGCTTTACCGAACGAGGACTGATCGAATGTATTTATTGCCTTTTCAGAATTTTGTCGTCCTTTTTGAAGATTTGAACTTGGTTAGAATTAAAGTTCAAAAGTGTTGCGAATTAGGTACTTAAAGAAATAGACCAACTTGGTCCATTATGGAATTGGATCTCATTTGGGAGTCAATTGGTGATTGTATAAATTTTGGACCAGTATGCCAGGAAATATGGACTTGTCGACGGAAAACATAATATCGCTGTAAACAGGACCACAACGAATAGCATCGGAACACATTTTCAAAGGATCTTCGAACAGACTCTAAACTCCACTTAGACACAAATGTTAAACTTTTGTGGAGGAGGTACCATAAGGTACCTCCATTTTAGAAGTTAAACTAAATTTGGAAAAAGTATTAGGAGATCCAATGTTTTGTCTAAATTTGTTCAATATATATCGTGCCTACCATTTAAGTGAAATTTTTTAAAAATTCGGCGGAAGTACCAGAAGTTGTGGACCGGTATTGCTTAGCTTCGAACTAAAACTATGACAAAATATGACAAAGGCCAAATTTTTGGACATAATCGGTTGATCAGTTCGAGATATATCGTGCTCTACAACACTACATATGGTGCCATAGCGGTTTTTTACATATTTCGGGCTGTTTTCTCAAGAAGTATGGACTAGCCCCTGAAAAAAACATTTAACGTCGTAATTGAGGCAGCGAATGCAAGTTGCTTCAACAAAAATCAAAGAGATTCGAGAGAAGGTCCTAAACTGAACTTCTCCGAAATTTTGTGTGGGAGGTACCCGAAGGAGTGGACCGATTGTCTGGTAAAAATTTCACGATGTGCAAAGTATGGACAAAATCGGTTGCTTCCTTCAAGAGTTATCGTGCGCACAAATTTTCCGAACATTTTCGAACTTTTGTAAGGGAGGTACCGGAAGGAGTTGACCGATATAACCCATCTTCGAACTTAAACTAAGTTCGGACAAAATATTACAAAAGCCAAATTTTGGACTAAATCGGTTCATCCGCTCGAGAGTTATCGTGCGCACCAGCCAGCCAGACAGACGGACGGACATTGCTAAATCGACTCCAAATTGTCTGAAACAGTGACTCAGAATTTAATTTTAGCAATGCCCAATTTTTGTCTTACCTATTCCTAAAACATGTAACCAAAAATTATATAAACATATTTCAATACATTTCTTCTGCAGTCGAATCTTTTTATTTTTTCGAACACCTGCATTTACTAAACATTTGCATAACCTCCAGCCTCACATAATTTGGAGTCAATTCAGCCATGTGCCAAGGAACATGGAACCAATTTGGTCAAAAGTTTTGCAATTTTGTTTTTTCAAAATAGTCTGGCTTAATCCCATTGTTGTTGTTTTAATATTTTAAAACAACAGTTTTGAATCAAAGCTTACTAAAAATTAATATTTCTTGAAAACTTAGATCAAGATCGGTCTACATAAAATTCAAAAATATTTTGATGAAAGCAAGTTTTTAAATAAATCGCTAAAATAGGACTAAAAAATGAAATGGGGCTAAAGAAAATGTTGTTGCTGTGAAAATTCTCCAGAGGATTGACCGTTATGATTTGTTCCTATGTTTTACTATTTCTGAGATATATAGATGTTCAGGTCACATTTTCAGTTTTTTGTTAGATTTTCACGATTTGCTTAAAAACGGTAAGTCTTATCGAATGGGACTAGAGAGCATCTTTCGTAATTTTTTCCTAGGTTGTACCGTTTTCGAGATAAATAAGTTTAAGTGGGGAAATTGCAGTCATGACATTTTTATAAGGAGGCGATATAGTCAATGTATTGTCACAATTTGAAGTTCTGTATCTCAATAACGGTAAAACCTGCGAAATTATCATAAAGGTCAATCTTGTAGAAAATTTTCTTAGCTACAACATAGCATTTGTCCCATTTCGATAGGACTTGAGGTTTCCTAACAAAATCGTGAAAACCTAAAAACCCCAAAAAATGCCGACTTTAATCGCGATTTATTTAGAAAGCGCTCAGGCGATTTTTTTGTTTTTTTATTTTTCTCATCTATGAACATTGTAGTTTCAGAATCCGCAAAAAATTCCCAGGTATAAGCACCTTCCATTTAAAGTTGCTTCAAGAGCACGGCACAAAATTCGAATAAAATGAAGATTATGAGCACCACGCGGATAGTTTTAAAATATTTTTCAGCAGGTTGTCCTTGCGGCTCCCTTTACGACGGTATAATTTTTTTCGGGCGCAAGTCCATACATCCTGATATATTGGCCTAAAAACTGCAAGAAACAGTGACGGCACCAAATAAAATGACAAATCCGCAAGATAATTCTCGCAGGGAGTTTCTCATCGTTCAAAACTTTGCACATCGTATTATTTCATACAGTCATGTTCAGGTTGGAATATGGACTATATCGGTCCACTCCTTCGGGTACCTTCCGCACAAAATTCGGAAAAATCGAAGTTAAAACTCCTCTTGGATCGTTTTGTTGTCATATCGACCCAATTTACAAGGATACATTTTTTTCTGAACTAAGTCCATACTTCCTGAGATAATGGCCCAAAAGCTCCAAAACGCTTGTCGGCACATACCGAAATGGTTATTGCCCAAGATAACTCTAAAACTTTTTCAAAAAATTCTTTCAAGCTTGAGTTACCTATGAATCAGAAGTTTGCTTACTACAGATTCCACGTGTTGTAAAGCAAACTCGTGATTGTTGTGATTTTATCAGTGGATGGGGGCATATCTCCGTCAGCACAGCTGACTGATACTTTATTGCTTGTTCAAATGATAATATTACTCTCAAACATACATTAATTTGGATAAGTAAAACAGATCAAAATCGGGCGGTACCGACTACATTATAGCCTACATTACGATTTGAAAATAATTTGACGAAATTCCGTCACATTTTCCAAAATTTAAAATGTCGATTCAATTTTGTGTTTAGTGATTTAAATACATGAAATCGGGTGAAAATATACATGATTCCGAATCTGAACCGTTTTCCAAATAACTTGGCAAACATATTTTTAGCCCAAATTCCTTCAATTTTTTTCTTGAAATTTCATCAAAATTAGACAGACATGGGGCGTTTAGTGCATCAAATAGATGGAAAAGGGCAAAAATATATATGGAAACTATATCCGAATCTGAACTGATTTCGATATAATTACTGAAGTTTATTTCTAGAACAAATACTCATTCAAAATTTCATCGAATTTGGCTGTACATAGCGTGTTTTATTCTCCATTCTACACTTGATAATGGCCACAAAGTTAAAAAACCTCACTCAAGTGATTGAGGTATTCTACTGACATGACCGAGCCAACACACATAGGTTTCAATCAGGAAATTTTTGGCCAAAACCCTATTTTTGAAGTTTCGAAATTTTAATTTGTTTTTGCACAAAATAATTAGTTTTTGTAAATAACGTTAGTATTCGTTGATTGGCGCAGTACCAAAGTTGACACTTTTTTATGTAAAAATAAAACAGACTTTGTGCTGTAAAATATACAATTTTTGTTGTATTGCGTCGCTGCATAAATATACAGAAGTGAGACCAAAGTTATTATGAATCGGGAAGCTGTTAATGAGTACTTTCATAATATTTACAAAAAGAACGATGAAATTTGTAAAATTAGCGTAATAAAATCAATGTTTTTATATATATTGAATTATTATTTTTTACAAATATTTTTTAAATATATTTAAACTTTTAAAAAAATGTCCAAATTTGTCCACCTCCAAATAGAATTTGGAAGATAGCAGGGGGTCTGTACTAATAAATTCAGAAGTAAAATCGTGCTCAAATTTGCCACAGTTAAAATAAAGTGGATTTTTCTATTTCAAGATGGGAGAATTTTTTGTAAATACCTGTTGTGACTGTACGTAGTATCCAATTGAAATAGAACGGTAATACGCACATCTATCAACCGAGTTCCCTTAAAATTCATATTTGAGGGTTTCAGAGTGTAGAAAACAATTATGTATAATTTTTTTGAAAATAGGTAAATTTTTTGTCGTAGCCCCCACATAAAATTACTGTCCGATTTTAGATATTTGTGGATTTTAGCGACACTTTATGACCGATTCGGCTGAAATTTGGTATTTCGACCTCTTGGACGATGCGAATCCTTCGTACCAAGAATTATTAACATAGGTCAATATTTTGGTTTAGACCCCACACAACGGGACCACCCTGTTCAACAAATGTTGGCAGTTTTTGGTCATTTTGGTCGTTAAAACGTAAGAATTGCTGTTTGTGCACATTTATTATAAATAATAATTAATTTCAATACAAAATGGACGTTGAAATAGTTTTGGCCAGAAAATTTGGATTTGGGACCACTGTGCAAAGCAACCGTTATAGCTCGATTCATTTTATTATACCCATATCAGCCCACCGGATCACCTTCTGATTCATACGACTCCAGTATTCAGCGTAATGCATATTGATCCATAATTATTTCAAAGAATTTTTCTCTCAGCCACACTAAGTTCTGACTCGTCTGCTTTCGCAGATACCTATGCTTCGGATACGTACATAAGTACGGTTTGGACGAGAGGTGGCTTTGTTTTTAAACTGTATACTTCTTTACTTCAAAACTGATGTGTTTATCGGACAAGAGAATATGGCGTCATTTGAAACGAATTCGCGAAAGTAACATGCTGTTTTTGTTGATTTTGCCTGTGAGAATCGTATTTATTTTCTAAAAATATTTTTCAAACAAAGCAAATTTAAAATTTTAAGTAGAAAAAAATGTCAAAAGGGTTTTAGTAATCACAGTCGGTGTGGAAACTTTTTTCACCGAATCGATCTTGGAAACGCGTTTTCATTATTAGCACAAAATTCGCCACATGGTACTGGTGTTGTATATTTGTAGAAAACAAATACGATTCTCACAGGCAAAGTCAACAAAAACAGCATGTAACTTTCGCGAAATTGTTGCAAATGACCCCATATTCTCTTGTGCGATAGGTACAAAAAATAAAAACATAAAATTCACGAGTTTATAAAGAAAAACCAAAAATTGCAATAGTGTCAAAAGTTACTAATATGCTCCGAAATGGCGCGATTTGAGAACAAATTGGTCCAGAACGATTTGATAGTGATTTGAAATAAGATTACAAAAAAATAAAAATTTTAAAGAAATGCAAATATGTTGTTATAACAGATAAATTTAAAAAATGCATTACTGAACTTCAGTGCATTTGGTGCGGAAACTTTTTTCGCAATAGAGAAAAAATGACACCGTTTTTCATAATAGTTTTCCATGCTCTACACGGCTATGTGGTGGTATTTTTTTGGTTATAGCCCTAATGTACACTTTCATACGGGCAAAATATGCCTCATCGAAATAATGGTTTTAGGTCCCAAGTATATTTGGATGAAATCCGTTTCAGAAAATTTGGAGTTGATTTAGCCATATCCGTCCGTCTGTCTGTCAGGCTGGCTGGAGCGCACCATATCTCTCGAACCGATTCGGTCCAAAATTAGACTTTTGTAATATTTTGTCCAAACTAACTTTAAGTTCGAAGATTGGTTATATCGGTCCACTCCTTCCGGTATCTCTTCCACAAAAGTTCGAAAATGTTCGGTAAATTTGTGATTTTTGTTGAAGCAACTTGCATTCGCTGCATCAATTACGACGGTAAAAACTTTTTCAGGGCAAGTCCATACTTATTGAGAAAACAGGCCGAAAGGTGTAAAAACCGCCTATGCACCTATGCCTATGCACAGTGGTTCCACTTGTATGCAAAGGAGTAACAAAAATAGTTCTAATCGAGCTACGGTCCCCAAATTGTAAACATAGGTTTATAACGAGACAACAATGTAGAAAAAAATTTTAGTAGATGTAGGTCCACATTTAGTTATAGCCCCCATATAAAGTACCGCCAGATTTGTGGTATTTTGAAGACTTTAGACAAATTTTCCAACCGATTTCGTTGAAATTTTGCATTTTGAGTCCTGTGTAAACAAAACACCTCCTCGAAAAAAATTTTCATATGGGTCCAAAATGGGTAACAAAACTCAAAGAGTTAGAGCAAACAAATATTCAGCTTATTGAGAGGATAAAAACATTAGAAAAAATTTGCACTCAATTGCATGATGAAAACTTAGAACTGCGTAAACGGTGTGATGACCTTAGCACTCAAATAAAGAATAAAAATGTATATCCCTATGAAGAAGAAAATGGCACGGGTGACAAAATATCCGACACCAGTCAACAAAACATGGTGTATATGACTGATGAGGAAGAGCTAGCCAAAGAAACAGAGTGGATTCTGAAAAAAAGGAAGGGAAATAAAAAAAGTAAAGACAATGCTAACAAGTCTATGTCGGAAATCGAAGCCACCACACCGCCGATTTCCGCCGAATCTGGAGAAATTGTTAACGCGCCCAAGCAAACAATTCAACCGCCAAGACCACCACCAATTATTGTCAAATCGACTGAAAAATATACAACGCTTTACCAATTGCTAAAAGAAAAGGCCAAAAGTGGGTTTATAACAAACATGTTGGATAATACATCCCAAAAAGTTTCAACATTCGAAGCGAATGACTATAGAGAAGTCACTAAAGCTTTAAATGAAGCGAATATAGAATGGCATTCTTACGAAAACAAACACGAGCGTCCAATACGTGTTGTTGTCAAGAATCTACATCATAGTTGTGAACCATCATTAATAATATCTGATTTAAAGGATCAAGGATTTAAAATAATAAATGTTTTTTAATAAAACGAACTATATATCCAAAAAACCGTTGAATCTCTTTGTTCTAAGCTTTGATTCTTCGGAAGACATTAAGAAAATCTATGGCATCAAAAATATATTAGGAGCCAGTGTTAAAGTACAGGAGCTCAAACTACCCAAACATATCCCCCAGTGTAAAAACTGTCAAGGATACAATCATACTAAAAATTATTGCAACAAGCAAGCAAGATGTGCTAGATGTGCAGGTAAGCACGAGACTAAAACTTGCGAGAAACCAAATGTATTCCTCCCGAAGTGCTGCAATTGCGGTGAGCAGCATCCAGCAACATACAGAGGTTGTATTGTGGCAAAAGAGTTGCAGAAGTTGAGAAACAAGAAGAACAAACAATCAAAAGTCACGTACCTCAGTGACAGTACAGCTAAACCATCATTATCGACAGAAGTAAGAATCAATAGTGAATCACAATCTTCTGTTAAAAGAAACATCCCACAAAATAAACTTCGCAAGCAGTATTCAGAAGCTGCAAAACAAGCCCAAATACCACAGACCACCAACAAGAACATACCATGTGAGAACCCACTACTGAAAATACTATCCAAATTGGAAGCGATAGAATCTTTCAATAAAACACTAGACGCTCGTCTAAGCATGCTGGAAGAGAGCTTCTTTAGTTGCATCAATGACTAGAAATATGAAAATAATGCAATGGAACGCAAATGGTCTCCTCAGACATAAAGATGAACTCAGCCTCATTATGGAAGAAGAAAATATTGATGTATGCCTTGTTAGCGAAACCCACTTTGTAAAACATTCTCATATACATTTCAAAAACTACGAAATATATCACTCAATACACCCCAGTAACAACGCTCGTGGAGGCAGCGCTGTGATTATAAAAAAATCTTTTGAACATTGGACTGAGAATATATTAAGTTTAGAAGAATTCCAAGCTACTACTGTAACTATAATTGAAAATGGAACTCCATTGTCGGTTACATCAGTGTATAGTCCGCCACGCCACAATATTAAAAAAGATCAATATGAGAATCTTATAAACTCACATAACCATAGATTCATTATGGGTGTGGATTACAATGCCAAACATACTGCCTGGGGGTCTAGATTAACAACAAGCAAAGGAAGAGAGCTATATAAGGCAATAACAAGTACAGGATGCCAAGTAATCTCGACAGGAACGCCTACTTATTGGCCATCCGATCCGGCTAAAACTCCTGATTTAATAGATTTCTTTATAACGAGCAAAATCGACACAAAGAAAATCACAGTGCATGATGGATACGGTCTCAGTTCTGACCATTCTCCAATATACATAATATATCAAAATCAACCATCGACGTATTTCTTAAATTCGGGTCTAACCAATAAAAGGACAGATTGGGTTAAGTTTAAACTCTTAATCAATGAGTCTATCAAGCACGGATCTATAGACTCAGAAGAGGACATAGAAAAAGAAGTAACCACGTTTACAAGCATCATCCAACAAGCTGCCTGGAATAGCACGCCACCACAGAATTTACCTCAATCTACACCATCGTATCCAAGCCACATTAGGGAACTAGTAAAAAATAAACGCAAAATGCGTAAGAAATGGCAGCATTCAAGATCACCAGAGCACAAGAGAGCCCTTAACAATATTACGCAAAGATTAAAGGCACAATGATAAAAATCTCCACAATTACCTTTCCAACCTTACCTACGATAGTAAAACCAACTATTCCTTATGGAAAGCAACAAAGCTAAAGAACAAACCGGTTCCTCAGAAGGCGCCTATTTTACAAAAAAATGGCCAATGGGCAAAGAGTAGTGCGGAAAAAGCTAAAACTTTTGCAGAATATTTACGAGAAATATTTTCTAGCGTCTCAAGCGACGCTGTAACTTGTACTGAAGAAAGGGAAATCATCAGTATACAAGAATCTAATAACGACTCAGAATTCGAAAAAGTTACTTTCAAAGAAATCTGTGACGTAGTGAAAAACCTCGATTGTAAAAAGTCCCCTGGGTTTGATTTAATTAGAGGTGATGTTCTTCAACACCTACCCTACCATGGCATTGCAAAATTGAACACTATAATTAATGCTGTCTTAAGACTTAAATATGTTCCCAGTTACTGGAAAGTAGCTGAGGTAATAATGCTGCACAAACCTGGAAAAGACCCTAACGCAGTAAAATCATACCGCCCGATATCGTTACTGCCTATAATTGGAAAGTTATTTGAAAAATTACTTTGCAAACGCCTTGAAAATATAGTGGCATCAAAGCGTATCATCCCTGATCACCAATTTGGATTCAGGAAAAAACACTCAACCATTGAGCAAGTACACAGGGTTACTCAAACAATAGAAAATGCATTTGAAAACAAGCAGATATGTACCGCAGTGTTCCTTGACATCTCACAAGCTTTCGATGGGGTGTGGCATAGTGAACTTATAAACAAACTAAAAACATTACTTCCTCAAAAGTACGCCGACATTTTATCATCATACCTGGATGAAAGGTTCTTCAGAGTCCGATACGACAACGAATATTCGGAATTATATCCCATAAAATCTGGAGTTCCACAAGGCATCATTTTGGGACCAATGCTCTATCTTATATATACCCACGATATGCCTTTACACGAAAATTGCTTTATTGGAACTTTCGCTGATGACACGGTTCTAATGTCAATTGGACGAAATTCCACCGAATCAACGAACAGACTGCAATCTGCGCTAAATAATGTGGTTCAATGGACCGTTAAGTGGGGCTTGAAACTAAATAGTAATAAGTCTGTTCATGTCGACTTTTCGACAAGGCAGACACAACACAAACCATTGTATATAAATATGAATGAGGTACCATACGAATCCTCTGCTAAATATTTAGGAATAACTTTAGACTCAAAACTCACCTGGAAAGAGCACATAAACAAAAAAAGAGAGGAATTGGACATGAAATACCGCAGTTTAAGTTGGTTGTTGGGAAGAAATTCAGTTCTCTCAATCGACAATAAATTAATGATATACAAACAAGCTTTAAAGCCGGTCTGGCTATATGGTATTCAGCTCTGGGGCTGCGCAAAAGACCATCATCTGCAAAAAATCCAACGTTTTCAAAACAAAGTTCTACGAAATTCTGTGAAGGCACCTTGGTATGTTCGCAATAGCGACTTGCACCGCGACTTAAAAATCAATACAGTTAAAGAAGAAACACGTCTCTATACCGAAAAATACTACACACGACTTCAAGACCATGATAATACGGAAGCTTTGAAACTACTACATACATCGAATCCTCGGAGAAGACTTCGCCGATATAAGCCATATGATTTGCTTACCCGATTTAATTGAATTACTAACTACATATGAACATTATCTAACTTAATCACTATTACTAAGTTAAATAATTCTTTCTTTTAATATTTGACTACATGAACTACTAGTTAGTCACTTTACTTATTAGAGACTAGTTGTAGTATTAGTTAAGCTACCTTTGTATTACATAGCTTAATAAAGGAAAAAAAAAAAAAAATATGGGTCCACGTTTAGTTATAGCCTCCCATATAAAGGTACCGCCAGATTTTCTGCATTTTGACGATTTTAGCCAAACTTTCCAACGGATTTAGTTGTAATTTTGCATTTTCAGTCTGAGTGAAGTATGGAAAGGAGTAACAAAAATAGTTCTAATCGAGGTACCGTCTCCAAATTTTAAACATAGATTTATAACGAGACAGCAATGTAGAAAACAATTTTAGTGGATGTAGGTCCACATTTGGGTATAGCCCCTATATAAAGGTACCGCCAGATTTGTGGTATTTTGAAGAATTTAGACAAATTTTCCAACCGATTTGGTTGAAATTTTTTCAACCGATTGGGATGTAATTTTGCATTTTGTGTTCTCAGTACATTAAATACCTCCTTACAAAAATGTTCAACATAGATCCATGTTTAGGTATAGCGCCCATATAAACGTAACTCCCGATTTTCGGAATTTTGACGATTTTACAGGTGTGGTATAAGGGGAATAACTTGCCGGGTGGCGGATGGTGACATCTGACATTTTTTCATCGTAAGCTAGAGACTTTCCCCCGCATTTTAAAAAAATATCAAGACTCACAAATACTCACAACATTAGTAAAACTCAACATCAAGTAATAGGAATGATATTAAAAATACCAGAAAAAGTCATTTACAAAGAATTTAGTTTTAGGGAAGTTACACATAAAAATCTCAACTTCTTCGACTTAACTGAGCATATTTCCACTGTAAATTGACAAAAATAATACTGGATATTAAAAATTTGATGTGTTTAGAGAATATATACTTCATTTACAATCAAATTTGTCACCATCGATTTTTCGATTTATGTCCACGGCCGGAACCACTGTGCTATGGCACCATATGAAATGGCTGGAGAGCACGATAACTCTCGAACTGATTAGGTCCAAAATTTGACTTTCGTCATATTTTGTCCAAACTTCGTTTTAGTTCGAATATGGGCAATATCGGTCCACAACTTCCAGTACTTCCCCCAATATTTAAAAATGTCACTAAAATTGAATACACGATATCCCCTGAACGGGGCAACCAAGTTGGTCCAAACTTTGGATCTCCTAATATGTTGTCCAAATTTAGTTTTACTTCTAAAATCGGTCCTCTCCTTAGGGAACCTCCCCCACAAAAGTTCAACATTTGTGTATATGTGCTGTTTAGGGTCTGTTCGAAGATCCTTTGGAAATGTGTACCGATGTTTTTCGTTGTGGTCCTGTTTAGAGCGATATTATGGTTTTCGTGAACAAGACCATACTTCGTGGCATACTGGTCCAAAAGTTATACGCTAACCCACCGAAATGACGAGCGATATCTACCGAAAATATATGATTCCCAAAATAAGATCCACTTTCATAATGGACTATGTCGGTCAATTCCTTCAAGTACCTTCTCCGCAACACTTTTAAAATTCAATCCTGTTATCGAGTTTTTAGTTTTACACAAAAACCGTATAATCGAAATACCAATTATTGCATTTCACTATGTATTCCCAGCCGAACAGCGGTTATATGCTCTCTCTAGACGCTCATTGAATATATCCTCCGTTTGCTCATATTTCTCTACGAACGTGGCTTTGCATTTATACGGATTGTGGCAATTCTCTAGCCCACCAGAGCGAGTCGACCACTTTCCATCGCAATTTCTGTAACACGTTAAAAGTAGCTTTGTTCTTTCAAAGTACACACCTCAATTTACTCTGTAATGAGTCCGGACATTGCTGGCGCAGATTCGCAGATAATGGCCCTTAAAACCTTTACGATGGTATGATGTTTTTATCGTTTTTATACGTACCTTACGTTCTGTACCGGGAGTTGCAAGTAAGTAATCCAGGTGACCTCACGGGAGAGTTCAGTGGCCATCTGAGATGGAAGTCATGGACTTTCCCATTTTTAGCTTATGAAGACCTTTGTTTGATATCCTTACGCCACCCCACTGTGTCTTTTACTTAACCCAGAAAATGGAGGAAACTTCCAAAACTTATTTTTATGCTAATGATTTTCCATTTTAATTGTGCGGATTTGACAGATTAGTTTAAACTTGGTTTCTTTCATATATTTTTCCTTTTCTGTACCTGTAGTTGACTCCTGTTTTTTTTTTATATTTTTCAAATATATTGCTAGTAGTTTCGTGTTAAAAACTATTTCCACAAACATCTGTTAACAATTATTTGTGAAACCCAACAGTGTGGTTTTTGAAAATTTAAACCAAACAACCGATGTCAAAAACAAATATTGACTTTCGAACCTGATAACTAACTTTATCAGGAAATATATGTATGTCTGTGCAGCAAACACTCACAAACAGTTACAATTTTGTTATGCCGCCCGTTGATAAAAAACATATGTACATACATACATATGTATTTGTACATGTGTATGTATGTGTATATTTGAATTAAAAAATACATGCATACCTTTCATATGTGATTCGTATACCATGAATTTACCAGCAACAGAATTAAATTAAAATAAAAATACATTTCCCTGAAAAATCACAATTAGCTTTTTTATTATTTTATTTTTAATGAAATTTATTTTAAAATATCAGTAATAATAGTTTTCGTGGGAAGTTTAGCAAATATATGTATGAATTATTTGGAATTGTGTTAAGCAGCTATTCTCCTAGCACCCAGCTCTAAATGAAAAGTTTTTCTTTTAAATTATACAATTTTCTGTGTTGGCATGTGCAGCTTTTCATGTAATTTTGAAAATAATTATTTCTGAGAATGGTATTGAAAACTAATTGTCAGTAAACAGCAACCATAACCTTACATGTATTTGAAAAACAATGTATTTTTACTGTAGGATTTTTTAATGAAAATAACTGAAGAAATTGAAAAAAGGCCAACAAAAGGTTGATTTAGGGGGAGTTACTCACTTTCGAACATTTATTTTATATTTTTACTAAAATGGTTAAGAAGAATTTCACAAAAATTCTCTTGAAATAAAAATTTTAAAATTTGTTTTAAATTTATACGCCTTTGTATTCCTCCTTTCGTAAAGGGCATCATACGGCAAAATTACTTTAACAAAAATCTCATTTCACAAATGGCTGCGGCTGCAATTCCAAAATGCTTACCCAATAATAATGAAAATTGGCCACAAAAAACACTTTACAGTGATTTTCGTTATGTTGCCTTCTGGCAACAACACACACCCAGAAGCAATAACCACAGGCATTTGATTGACGGCCAGTTTAAAATGCCAACCATACCCGAGGACTTAATGGCATTCGAATTCATTTGCCACTTCCATAGAAGGAATCATGTTTGAAGAAATTGTGAAGCAGAGTTTTGAAGTTGATTTTGAGTTAAATTTGTGCAATTTATACGTCATCGCTCGTAGATTAATTTAGTTTTTGGAGGCTATGGAAGATTTAGATTTTTTGGAGCATTCATATACCACAAAAAACATGGATTTTTTAAAGATTTTTTCGAGCAACCAGAGAAAACAATAAACGTGGATATTTTAAATAATTTTTGGAGCAACCAAAGGTCACAATAAACGTGGATATTTTAAATAATTTTTGGAGCAACCAAAGGTCACAATAAACGTGGATATTTTAAAATAAATTTTGGAGCAACCAAAGACCACAATAAACGTGGATTTTTTAAATAAATTTTGGAGCAACCAAAGACCACAATAAACGTGGATTTTTTAAATACATTTTGGAGCAACCAAAGACCACAATAAACGTGGATTTTTTAAATAAATTTTGGAGCAACCAAAGGTCACAATAAACGTGGATTTTTTAAATAATTTTTGGAGCAACCAAAGGTCACAATAAACGTGGATTTTTTAAATAATTTTTGGAGCAACCAAAGGTCACAATAAACGTGGATTTTTTAAATAATTTTTGGTGCAACCAAAGGTCACAATAAACGTGGATTTTTTAAATAATTTTTAGAGCAACCAAAGGTCACAATAAACGTGGATTTTTTAAATAATTTTTGGAGCAACCAAAGGTCACAATAAACGTGGATTTTTTAAATAATTTTTGGTGCAACCAAAGGTCACAATAAACGTGGATTTTTTAAATAATTTTTAGAGCAACCAAAGGTCACAATAAACGTGGATTTTTTAAATAATTTTTGGAGCAACCAAAGGTCACAATAAACGTGGATTTTTTAAATAATTTTTGGAGCAACCAAAGGTCACAATAAACGTGGATTTTTTAAATAATTTTCGGTGCAACCAAGGGTCACAATAAACGTGGATTTTTTAAATAATTTTTGGAGCAACCAAAGGTCACAATAAACGTGGATTTTTTAAATAATTTTTGGAGCATTCAAATACCACAAAAAACGTGGAATTTTTCAAAGATTTTTTGGAGCATTCAAATACCACAATAAACGTGGATTTTTTAAAGATTTTTTTGGAGCATTCAAATACCACAATAAACGTGGATTTTTGAAATAATTTTTGGAGCATTCAAATACCACAATAAACGTGGATTTTTTAAAATTTTTTTTGGAGCATTCAAATACCACAATAAACGTGGATTTTTTAAAGATTTTTTTGGATCATTCAAATACCACAATAAACGTGGATTTTTTAAAGATTTTTTGGAGCACAATAAACGTGGATTTTTAAAGATTTTTTGGAGTATTCAAATACCAAAATAAACGTGGATTTTTTAAAGATTTTTTGGAGTATTCTAATACCAAAATAAACGTGGATTTTTTAAAGATTTTTTGGAGCACAATAAACGTGGATTTTTAAAGATTTTTTGGAGCACAATAAACGTGGATTTTTAAAGATTTTTTGGAGCACAATAAACGTGGATTTTTAAAGATTTTTTGGAGCACAATAAACGTGGATTTTTAAAGATTTTTTGGAGTATTCAAATACCAAAATAAACGTGGATTTTTTAAAGATTTTTTGGAGCACAATAAACGTTGATTTTTAAAGATTTTTTGGAGTATTCAAATACCAAAATAAACGTGATTTTTTTAAAGATTTTTTGGAGTATTCAAATACCAAAATAAACGTGGATTTTTTAAAGATTTTGTGGAGCACAATAAACGTGGATTTTTAAAGATTTTTTGGAGCACAATAAACGTGGATTTTTAAAGATTTTTTGGAGCACAATAAACGTGGATTTTTAAAGATTTTTTGGAGTATTCAAATACCAAAATAAACGTGGATTTTTTAAAGATTTTTTGGAGCATTCAAATACCAAAATAAACGTGGATTTTTTTAAAGATTTTTGGTGTATTCAAATACCAATATAAACGTGGATTTTTTAAAGATTTTTTGGAGTATTCAAATAACAAAATAAACGTGGATTTTTTAAAGATTTTTTGGAGTATTCAAATACCAAAATAAACGTGGATTTTTTAAAGATTTTTTGGAGTATTTAAATACCAAAATAAACGTGGATTTTTTAAATAATTTTTGGAGCACGCAAAGACCACAATAAACATAGATTTTTTAAAGATTTTTTCGAGCCTTCAAATATCACAATAAACGTGGATTTTTTAAAGATTTTTGGAGCATTCAAATACCACAATAAACGTGATTTTTTTAATGAATTTTTGGAGCATTAAAATAGCACATTAAACGTGGATTTTTTAAAGATTTTTGAAGCATTCAAATACCACAATAAACGTGGATTTTTTAAAGATTTTTTTGGAGCAATTAAATACCACAATAAACGTAAATTTTTTAAAGATTTTTGAAGCATTCAAATACCACAATAAACGTGGATTTTTTAAAGATTTTTTTGGAGCAATTAAATACCACAATAAACGTGGATTTTTTAAAGATTTTTTGGAGCATTCAAATACCACAATAAACGTGGATTTTTTAAAGATTTTTTTTGAAGCATTCAAATACCACAATAAACGTAGATTTTTTTAAAGATTTTTTGGAGCATTCAAATACCACAATAAACGTGGATTTTTTAAAGATTTTTTTGGAACATTCAAATACCACAATAAACGTGGATTTTTTAAAGATTTTTTGGAGCATTCAAATACCACAATAAACGTGGATTTTTTAAAGATTTTTTTGGAGCATTAAAATAGCACATTAAACGTGGATTTTTTAAAGATTTTTTGGAGCATTCAAATACCACAATAAACGTGGATTTTTTAAAGATTTTTTTGGAGCATTAAAATAGCACATTAAACGTGGATTTTTTAAAGATTTTTTGGAGCATTCAAATACCACAATAAACGTGGATTTTTTAAAGATTTTTTGGAGCATTCAAATACCACAATAAACGTGGATTTTTTAAAGATTTTTTTGGAGCATTAAAATAGCACATTAAACGTGGATTTTTTAAAGATTTTTTGGAGCATTCAAATACCACAATAAACGTGGATTTTTTAAAGATTTTTTGGAACCTTCAAATATAACAATAAACTTGGATTTTTTAAAGATTTTTTGGAGCATTCAAATATCACAATAAACGTGGATTTTTTAAAGATTTTTTTTGGAGCATTCAAATACCACAATAAACGTAGATTTTTTTAAAAATTTTTTTGGAGCATTCAAATACCGCAATAAACGTGGATTTTTTAAAGATTTTTTTGGAGCATTCAAATACCACAATAAACGTGGATTTTTTAAAGATTTTTTGGAGCATTCAAATACCACGATAAACGTGGATTTTTTAAAGATTTTTTGGAACCTTCAAATATAACAATAAACTTGGATTTTTTAAAGATTTTTTTGGAGCATTCAAATACCACAATAAACGTGGAGTTTTTAAAGAATTTTTGGAGCATTCAAATACCACAATAAACGTGGATTTTTTAAAGATTTTTCGAAGCATTCAAATACCACAATAAACGTGGATTTTTTAAAGATTTTTTGGAGCATTCAAATACCACAATAAACGTGGATTTTTTAAAGATTTTTCGAAGCATTCAAATACCACAATAAACGTGGATTTTTTAAAGATTTTTCGAAGCATTCAAATACCACAATAAACGTGGATTTTTTAAAGATTTTTTGGAGCATTCAAATACCACAATAAACGTGGATTTTTTAAAGATTTTTCGAAGCATTCAAATACCACAATAAACGTGGATTTTTTTATAGATTTTTTAGAGCATTCAAATACCACAATAAAAGTGGATTTTTAAAGATTTTTTGGAGCATTCAAATACCACAATAAACGTGATTTTTTTAAAGATTTTTTGGAGCATTAAAATACCACAATAAACGTGGATTTTTTAAAGATTTTTGAAGCATTCATATACCACAATAAACGTGGATTTTTTAAAGATTTTTTTGGAGCATTCAAATACCACAATAAACGTGATTTTTTTAAAGATTTTTTGGAGCATTCAAATACCACAATAATCGTGGATTATTTAAAGATTTTTTTGGAGCATTCAAATACCACAATAAACGTGGATTTTTTAAAGATTTTTTGGAGCATTCAAATACCACAATAAACGTGGATTTTTTAAAGATTTTTTGGAGCATTCAAATACCACAATAAACGTGGATTTTTTAAAGATTTTTTGGAGCATTCAAATACCACAATAAACGTGGATTTTTTAAAGATTTTTTGGAGCATTCAAATACCACAATAAACGTGGATTTTTTAAAGATTTTTTGGAGCATTCAAATACCACAATAAACGTGGATTTTTTAAAGATTTTTTGGAGCATTCAAATACCACAATAAACGTGGATTTTTTAAAGATTTTTTGGAGCATTCAAATACCACAATAAACGTGGATTTTTTAATGATTTTTTGGAGCATTCAAATACCACAATAAACGTGGATTTTTTAAAGATTTTTTGGAGCATTCAAATACCACAATAAACGTGGATTTTTTAAAGATTTTTTGGAGCATTCAAATACCACAATAAACGTGGATTTTTAAAGACTTTTTCCAAGAAACCAAAGACCACACATAATAAACGTCGATTTTTAAGATTTTTTCGAGCAACCAAAGACCACAATTAACGTGGAATTTTTAAGTAATTTTTGGAGCAAACAAAGACCACAATAAACGTGGATTTTTTAAATAATTTTTGGAGCAAACAAAGACCACAATAAACATAGATTTTTTAAAGATTTTTGAAGCTTTCACATACCACAATAAACGTGGATTCTTTTAAAGATTTTTGGAACATTCAAATACCGCAATAAAAGTAGATTTTTAATAATTTTTTGGAGCATCCAAATACAACAATAAACTTGTATTTTTTAAAAAGTTTTGGAGCATTCAAATACGCAAATAAACGTGGATTATTTAAAGATTTTTTGGAGCATTCAAATACCACAATAAACGTGGATTTTTTAAAAAAATTCGAGTAACCAAAGACCACAATATGCGTTCTAGAAAATACTGGAATTTTCATTTTAGAACTTATTATTTTCAAAATTTTTTAGTTATTCACTAACGTTGATAATTTTTGTACAATACCAGCAGAAGCTGGTAGTGTACAATGGAAAACAGTAAATTCACTGTTTATCAGTTTCCACTCGAGCCATTCAACAATTCACCTAGCAAACCACTGACGTATTCACTCGACTAGCCAACAACCATTCAACCATGAACATGACAATCAAAATATCCAACAAGTTTTTTTTTTCTGTTGGTAAATAGAGAAATAAAATACCTATGAAGTATGGTATTGTTGAAATTTTTACTCAACTTTTCAGGCTCTTCTGGCAACGACAATGATGATGATGATGTTGATGGTCTCCTGAGGTTTATATTTATGATTGTAGGATATTGTTTGTTTACTTGTTTGTTGAGGATACCAAATGATGATTACGATGGTGATGATGTTGACTTTTACCATGCCCACAGAGGCAATTCTATTGCTGGCCATATTCGATTTGTTCAATGTTATTTGTTGGACAAAAATCTGTTTGTCTGTGTGTTTTTTAAATATTAAATTGAAAAAATATTTGCTCTTTGATGATGTTTTTTTCTTTTTTATACTATTGGAATGGTAGTTATGTGAAATAGGTTAAATATATAAAATACGTTATGTGTCTAGTTTCACCTTGCAAGTTTGGTTGAATGTTGAATGAAAAGAATGTTAACAGGAAAGCATGATTGGCTGTGGACAAAACTGAGAAAATGTGATGGAAGGGGGTTTCTAAAAATTCATAAAATCAATAAATAAAATATGAAATATTTTGTACTTAAAGAAAATATATCATGGGAAGTTTACAGTTACAGCAGAGAAAGGTGAATACATTTTAATAAATTTATAGAAAATGAAATAAATAAGCAGACAGGGTAACAGCATTATATGATAATTTCTACTCTCTGTAGAACCACTTCATATTTTCTATTCAGTTTTTTTTTTTTCAAAAATTCGTTTTAAAACCCCGCGTTTATTTGTTTTTTTTTTTTTACATGTATTGAGTCCCATGTACAGGTAGCGTATACATGCTGACAATACATATACGTAAACAATAAAATTAAATTTAACTTCTTTTTTATAATTTAAATGCTACCTTATTCGATGACAATAAAATTACTCTGTTAAAATTTAAGACGACTTTCTCATGCAATTAACATTCACCCCCAGTTGCTTTGCAACCTTCATTGTTTCAATGATAATTAAAAGGCCACAACTCAGCCCCTTCAATTTTCTGGGCCAAAGCAAGTCACTTATTTCCTTATTGGACGGATGGATGGATGGATGGATGGCGGTTGGCATTGGAACATTTGGTACCCATTTACACGTTTCGGTCTGTTGACATACATATTTACACAGCAAGGTGAACTTTTTCCCAAAAACAGACACACTCAACTAAATATGCAGCAGTGGGGTTCGGTTAAAACACTTTCCAAATACCACCGCCAACGTTTGGGGGGAAGTAGCTAATATACATACCTACTTACATTGTAAGTATTTAGTTCGCCTTACGTAATGTTGTTATTTTTATTCAAATCATGCACAGGCATGAATGTGTAACTTAATATGTGCCTTGAATACAAATTGCTTGGTTTTTCTTTTTGACACGGGACCTCAGACCCAGACTTTGTTTAGCATTTTTTGCTAGGTTTTTTTTATTTATACATATGCAAATTATTTCGCAATTCTTGGGAAACCAAATGTAACCTGTCAGATGTTGGTTGAAGTTATGTTGTTTGTTCACATCTTCAAACGAAATGAGAAAATTTCGGAGATGAAGGTTTGTGTAATCGTGTTGATGCGGCAGGTAATCATATGCGGCTTGCATATGTATATAATTAAATTTTATTAGGAAGTTCCTTTCAACTCCTTTGATGCGAATAAATGTAAATGCAAATAATAGGGCACCTAAATATTTGCTAAATCCACGTTTCTTTAAGCTTCTCGTCTCTTTTTTCTTGCATACATTTCCAATAACTGGGTGTTGCTCCAAAAATTATTGAAAAAATGCACGTCTATTGTGGTCTTTGGTTGCTCCAAAATTTATTGAAAAAAATCCACATTTATTGTGGTCTATGGTTGCTCCAAAAATTATTTAAAAAATCCACGTTTATTGTGGTCTTTGCTTGCTCCAAAAATTATTTAAAAAATCCACGTTTATTGTGGTCTTTGCGTGCTCCAAAAATTATTTAAAAAAATCCACATTTATTGTGGTCTTTGCTTGCTCCAAAAATTATTTAAAAAATCCACGTTTATTGTGGTCTTTGCGTGCTCCAAAAATTATTTAAAAAAATCCACATTTATTGTGGTCTTTGGTAGCTCCAAAAATTATTTAAAAAATCCAGGTTTATTGTGGTCTTTGCGTGCTCCAAAAATTATTTAAAAAATCCACGTTTATTGTGGTCTTTGCGTGCTCCAAAAATTATTTAAAAAATCCAGGTTTATTGTGGTCTTTGCGTGCTCCAAAAATTATTTAAAAAATCCACGTTTATTGTGGTCTTTGGTTGCTCCAAAAATTATTTAAAAAAATCCACATTTATTGTGGTCTTTGGTAGCTCCAAAAATTATTTAAAAAATCCAGGTTTATTGTGGTCTTTGCGTGCTCCAAAAATTATTTAAAAAATCCACGTTTATTGTGGTCTTTGCGTGCTCCAAAAATTATTTAAAAATCCACGTTTATTGTGGTCTTTGGTTGCTCCAAAAATTATTTAAAAAAATCCACATTTATTGTGGTCTTTGGTAGCTCCAAAAATTATTTAAAAAATCCAGGTTTATTGTGGTCTTTGCGTGCTCCAAAAATTATTTAAAAAATCCACGTTTTTTGTGGTCTTTGATTGCTCCAAAAATTATTTAAAAAATCCACGTTTATTGTGGTCTTTGTGTGCTCCAAAAATTATTTAAAAAATCCACGTTTATTGTGGTCGTTGTGTGCTCAAAAAATTATTTAAAAAATCCACGTTTATTGTGGTCGTTGTGTGCTCCAAAAATTATTTAAAAAATCCACGTTTATTGTGGTCTTTGGTTGCTCCAAAATTTATTAAAAAAATCCACGTTTATTGTGGTCTTTGGTTGCTCCAAAAATTGTTTAAAAAATCCACGTTTATTGTGGTCTTTGGGTGCTCCAAAAATTATTTAAAAAATCCACGTTTATTGTGGTATTTGGGTGCTCCAAAAATTATTTAAAAAATCCACGTTTATTGTGGTATTTGCATGCTCCAAAAATTATTTAAAAAATCCACGTTTATTGTGGTCTTTGCGTGCTCCAAAAATTATTTAAAAAATCCACGTTTATTGTGGTCTTTGCGTGCTCCAAAAATTATTTAAAAAATCCACGTTTATTGTGGTCTTTGCGTGCTCCAAAAATTATTTAAAAAATCCACGTTTATTGTGGTCTTTGCGTGCTCCAAAAATTATTTAAAAAATCCACGTTTATTGTGGTCTTTGGTTCCTCCAAAATTTATTTAAAGAATCCACGTTTATTGTGGTCTTTGGGTGCTCCAAAAATTATTTAAAAAATCCACATATATTGTGGTCTTTGATTGCTCCAACAATTATTTAAAAAATCCACGTATATTGTGGTCTTTGGTTGCTCCAAAAATTAATTAAAAAATCCACGTTTATTGTGGTCTTTGCGTGCTCCAAAAATTATTTAAAAAATCCACGTTTATTGTGGTCGTTGTGTGCTCCAAAAATTATTTAAAAAATCCACGTTTATTGTGGTCTTTGGTTGCTCCAAAATTTATTTAAAAAATCCACGTTTATTGTGGTCTTTGGTTGCTCCAAAAATTGTTTAAAAAATCCACGTTTATTGTGGTCTTTGGGTGCTCCAAAAATTATTTAAAAAATCCACGTTTATTGTGGTATTTGCATGCTCCAAAAATTATTTAAAAAATCCACGTTTATTGTGGTCTTTGCGTGCTCCAAAAATTATTTAAAAAATCCACGTTTATTGTGGTCTTTGCGTGCTCCAAAAATTATTTAAAAAATCCACGTTTATTGTGGTCTTTGCGTGCTCCAAAAATTATTTAAAAAATCCACGTTTATTGTGGTCTTTGCGTGCTCCAAAAATTATTTAAAAAATCCACGTTTATTGTGGTCTTTGGTTCCTCCAAAATTTATTTAAAGAATCCACGTTTATTGTGGTCTTGGGTTGCTCCAAAATTTATTTAAAAAATCCACGTTTATTGTGGTCTTGGGTTGCTCCAAAATTTATTTAAAAAATCCACGTTTATTGTGGTCTTGGGTTGCCACAAAAATTATTTAAAAAATCCACGTTTATTGTGGTCTTTGGTTGCTCCAAAAATTATTTTGAAAATCCAATTTTATTGTGGTCTTTGGTTGCTCCAAAATTTATTTAAAAAATCCAAGCTTATTGTGGTCTTTGGTTGCTCCAAAATTTGTTTAAAAAATCCACGTTTATTGTGGTCTTTGGTTGCTCCAAAATTTGTTTAAAAAATCCACGTTTATTGTGGTCTTTGGTTGCTCCAAAATTTATTTAAAAAATCCACGTTTTTTGTGGTCTTTGGTTGCTCCAAAATTTATTTAAAAAATCCACGTTTATTGTGGCCTTTGGTTGCTCCAAAATTTATTTAAAAAATCCACGTTTATTGTGGTCTTTGTTTGCTCCAAAATTTATTTAAAAAATCCACGTTTATTGTGGTCTTTGGTTGCTCCAAAATTTATTTAAAAAATCCACGTTTATTGTGGTCTTTGGTTGCTCCAAAATTTATTTAAAAAATCCACGTTTATTGTGGTCTTTGGTTGCTCCAAAATTTATTTAAAAAATCCACGTTTATTGTGGTTTTTGGTTGCTCCAAAATTTATTTAAAAAATCCACGTTTATTGTGGTTTTTGGTTGCTCCAAAATTTATTTAAAAAATCCACGTTTATTGTGGTCTTTGGTTGCTCCAAAATTTATTTAAAAAAACCAAGTTTATTGTGGTCTTTGGTTGCTCCAAAATTTATTTAAAAAATCCACGTTTATTATGGTCTTGGGTTGCTACAAAATTTATTTAAAAAATCCACGTTTATTGTGGTCTCTGGTTGCTCCAAAAATTATTTAAAAAATCCACGTTTATTGTGGTCTTTTGTTGCATCAAAAATTATTTTAAAAAATCCACGTTTATTGTGGTCTTTGGTTGCTACAAAAATTATTTAAAAAAATCCACGTTTATTGTGGTCTCTGGTTGCTCCAAAAATTATTTAAAAAATCCACGTTTATTGTGGTCTTTTGTTGCATCAAAAATTTATTTAAAAAATCCACGTTTATTGTGGTCTTGGGTTGCTACAAAAATTATTTAAAAAAATCCACGTTTATTGTGGTCTCTGGTTGCTCCAAAAATTATTTAAAAAATCCACGTTTATTGTGGTCTTTTGTTGCATCAAAAATTATTTTAAAAATCCACGTTTATTGTGGTCTTTGGTTGCTCCAAAATTTATTTAAAAAATCCACGTTTATTGTGGTCTTTGGTTGCTCCAAAATTTATTTAAAAAATCCACGTTTATTGTGGTCTTTGGTTGCTCCAAAATTTATTTAAAAAATCCACGTTTATTGGGGTCTTTGGTTGCTCCAAAATTGACTTAAAAATCCACGTTTATTGTGGTCTTTGGTTGCTCCAAAATTTATTTAAAAATCCACGTTTATTGTGGTCTTTGGTTGCTTCAAAATTTATTTAAAAATCCACGTTTATTGTGGTCTTTGGTTGCTCCAAAATTTATTTAAAAAATCCACGTTTATTGTGGTCTTTGGTTGCTTCAAAATTTATTTAAAAATCCACGTTTATTGTGGTCTTTGGTTGCTCCAAAATTTATTTAAAAAATCCACGTTTATTGTGGTCTTTGGTTGCTACTAAAAATTAAAAAAAAAAAACATATTCATTGTGGCCTTTGATTGCTCGAAAAACAAACTCTTATATCTTGCCGCCTTAGGATTCTCCCAATATTCGTTTACATAAAACTTAACCCATTCATACAATCACATTCCGTCTAGATATTTAAGTAGCTCTCAAGGGATGCCATTATAAACTCAACACACAAATAAAGTTATCAAGAAGTGCGTCACCTAAATCGTTTCTTATTAACTTTCGTTTTTATTCAACTGTCGAATGGAAGAAATAGCAGTGTGAGCAAATCAACTACTTTAAGCTACAGGGAAATACACACATACATGGGTATATGTTTGTGGCATAAGTCCCTTCTTAGGCTAGAGATAACAATGCCACAATATTCCAACTGTGTGTGAGTGCGTGTCATGTTGTTTGTTTTTTTTTTTATTATTTTATGCAAGACCACAAATGTAAAAAAAGAATATGTCCTAAGAGAATTCTGGTTTCTTGTATTTTTTTCCTTTTTTCAAGATGCTGTAAATCATTTTGTGTGACAATGTTATTTGTATACAAGGCTGGCCGTATGTCGTTTGGATAATTGTAAAAGTGTCTGGACCAAGCTGTTATGGTGAGGGGTGTGAGTGTGCAGCAGGAGGACAATGGATTTTAGTGCCTTTTGGTATCACGTATAGTTTAGTGTGTTTTTTACATGACCACAAAAGAATCCCTTTTTAGCTCTTCCGACCAAGTCAATACATAACTTAGCATTGACCAGTTGTTGGATTTTTTTCTTTCCTTACTTTATTCTATTTTTCTTGGGAGGACATAACAATGATGGCCTCTTTATTTTAATAACAATGGAAATGTGCTTCTTTGTTTTGGCCTTTTTTTTTGCTATGGTAGATTCTAGTTATTTTTATGGCCTGCAGGCGAAATGCAGCAGGGCCTGTGTTATATGGCATTACAATTGATGTGACATAACTGTTGTCATTTTTAGAAAAAAAACCTTTTTTGGCCTTTTTTCTATAACCCAATAATGATAATAAAGATGATGAAGAGAAGTTGCTCAATTCAATTTGTTTCTGTGACTTGACATATTTTCCATTTGTTTTGCCTTTCATTTGACTCCATTTACCAAAAAACTACGGGTAGTGGTTGTTTTTTGGTTGCCACATTCAAATGTGGTACTTTAGTTACCCCTGAGGATTTGTTCTCGTGTCTTCATTGATGGCTTACCAGCCAGCAGCCATGAAGGAGGGTTGATTATAGTAACAAATCCCTGGATATGCAGAAGATTTTGTAGTTGTTGTTTTTCCTCCATCTTTGGAATGTAGATTTTCTAGAACTTCCTTATAAATAAAACAAAAATGTAAATGGCATGGAACATAAGTCGGGAATATTGTTTACGGCGGATTTTGTAAACATATTTTAAAATACATATTAGAATTGTAAATACAACGAAATGGAGATTTAAAAAGGTTATTTGAAGCAAAAGCTTGTCATGGTGATTTCTTAAAATTTAAAAATAATTAAAGTTGGAAAATTGGGATAACATAACAAAAACCTTTAAAAATGCACGCCTTATTGGGGGTCTTTGGTTGCTGCCAAAAATCTTTAAAAATTCCAGCCTTTTTGGGTTGTTTGGTTGCTGCCAAAAATCTTTATAAATCCCCGCCTTTTTGGGTTGTTTGGTTGCTGCCAAAAATCTTTAAAAATCCACGCCTTTTTGGGTTGTTTGCCTCCAGCCAAAAATCTTTAAAAATCCACGCCTTTTTGGGTTGTTTGCTTCCAGCCAAAAATCTTTAAAAATCCACGCCTTTTTGGGTTGTTTGCTTCCAGCCAAAAATCTTTAAAAATCCACGCCTTTTTGGGTTGTTTGCTTCCAGCCAAAAATCTTTAAAAATCCACGCCTTTTTGGGTTGTTTGCTTCCAGCCAAAAATCTTTAAAAATCCACGCCTTTTTGGGTTGTTTGCTTCCAGCCAAAAATCTTTAAAAATCCACGCCTTTTTGGGTTGTTTGGTTGCTGCCAAAAATCTTTAAAAATCCACGCCTTTTTGGGTTGTTTGGTTGCTGCAAAAAAATCTTTAAAAATCCACGCCTTTTTGGGTTGTTTGGTTGCTGCCAAAAATCTTTAAAAATCCACGCCTTTTTGGGTTGTTTGGTTGCTGCCAAAAATCTTTAAAAATCCACGCCTTTTTGGGTTGTTTGGTTGCTGCCAAAAACCTTTAAAAATCCACGCCTTTTTGGGTTGTTTGGTTGCTACAAAAAATCTTTAAAAATCCACGCCTTTTTGGGTTGTTTGGTTGCTGCAAAAAAATCTTTAAAAATCCACGCCTTTTTGGGTTGTTTGGTTGCTGCCAAAAATCTTTAAAAATCCACGCCTTTTTGGGTTGTTTGGTTGCTGCCAAAAATCTTTAAAAATCCACGCCTTTTTGGGTTGTTTGGTTGCTGCCAAAAATCTTTAAAAATCCACGCCTTTTTGGGTTGTTTGGTTGCTGCCAAAAATCTTTAAAAATCCACGCCTTTTTGGGTTGTTTGGTTGCTGCCAAAAATCTTTAAAAATCCACGCCTTTTTGGGTTGTTTGGTTGCTGCCAAAAATCTTTAAAAATCCACGCCTTTTTGGGTTGTTTGGTTGCTGCCAAAAATCTTTAAAAATCCACGCCTTTTTGGCTTGTTTGGTTGCTGCCAAAAATCTTTAAAATTCCACGCTTTTTTGGGTTGTTTGGTTGCTGCCAAAAATCTTTAAAAATCCACGCCTTTTTGGGTTGTTTGGTTGCTGCCAAAAATCTTTAAAAATCCTCGCCTTTTGTGGTGTTTTATTGCTGCCAAAAATCTTTAAAAATCGACGCCTTTTTGGATTGTTTGGTTGCTGCCAAAAATCTTAAAAATCCACGCCTTTTTGGATTGTTTGGTTGCTGCCAAAAATCTTAAAAATCCACGCCTTTTTGGATTGTTTGGTTGCTGCCAAAAATCTTTAAAAATCCATGCCTTTTTGGGTTGTTTGGTTGCTGCCAAAAATCTTTAAAAATCCACGCCTTTTGTGTTGTTTGGTTACTGCCAAAAATTTTTAAAAATCCACGCCCTTTTGGATTGTTTGGTTGCTGCCAAAAATCTTTAAAAATCCACGCCTTTTTGGATTGTTTGGTTGCTGCCAAAAATCTTTGAAAATCCACGCCTTTTTGGATTGTTTGGTTGCTGCCAAAAATCTTTAAAAATCTTATGGGGGTATTTTGTTGCTGCCAAAAATCTTTAAAAATCCTCGCCTTTTGTGATGTTTTATTGCGTCCAAAAATCTTTAAAAATCCACGCCTTTTTGGGTTGTTTGGTTGCTGCCAAAAATCTTTAAAAATCCAAGCCGTTTGAGTTGTTTTGTTGATGTTAAAAATTTCCAAATAAAAACATTTTGAATCTTTTGTGTATCAGACACTTAAAGTTGAAATATTATATAATTAATATTGGTAAATTGGTCTAATTAATTATCATCTTCATTAAGAAATTTTGATTACCATCAAATTGATAATATTTCCAAACTCATTATGAAAACTTGCAAACATTTATACATATGACAGACACATTTATTAGGAAAATATTATCTTCCTCCATTGTCTGTAATGCCTAAATAACACAACAAATTATTCATGCTAATCTTATGAATATATGTATAAGCTATATATGTAAAACATGTCTGTATATTACAATAGCTCTTAGTATCCCAATATGTTAACATAGACAAGTGATTAATGGAAACTATATACCAACATGATGTTAACTCTTACGATAATGCGAAAAAGAACGATATATTTAGATGAAATATTATACTTTGAGAGATTACTTGGGTTTGTATAATTTATGGAAAATATATACATATGTATGTGTTATTAACTGATTAAAAAAACTATGATTTACCAGACAATGATTTAAGGGGTTAAGCTTGAAATTCCACAACCAGACACATGGATAATGTAAAATATTAATTAACTAGCAAAGTGCCCGCTACTTCGTATGCGTTAAATATATAAAACAAATGAACAATATATAATATAGAATGGTGGAAACATTTTGTGTACTAATACGTACCACTTTAGTTCGATTTTTGTTACGCCTACACATCAAGAGCAATCCACATTTTTTGAGATATTTTAATTGAGGTTCTCAGCGCAAATATGGCCTAACCCAACAACCGCCATCCTTATTTCTAGCTCTATCTGTTCCCCCAATTATAGAACTATTTAGTACTTTACATGTAAATATATACATACGAACCTCCTCCTATTATTTCAAAACTCCCATTACACAATAACAAATTGTACCAAATCCTGTGCCATTTACAACTTTTTACGTATATTTATGGCACATATTTCTTAAATCGGACGTTATAAGCAAATGATAACAATAATCTTAATTCCAAATCTCACGAATCCAGATCTATCCGTTCATCCAATACAAAATTGTACCATACATGGAATCATTTCGTACCCCTAAGTGTACCTAATTCCACATTTTAGGATTCAAGCGCTATAATTTCACCTAAATCCTAATTGTACAAAATGTAGTACTTTTTGTAAGCATAAGTACGCATTTCTAAAACTAAGTACGCATTTCCAAAACTAACCCCAACAATAATATTAACACCAAAATTCAAGATTCCAGCTCTAACCGTTCGCTCAAATCCAAGCTGTAGCATATCTCAATCCTACACTCCAACAGTAATATTAATTCCAAATTTTTTGATTCCAGCTCTACCCGTTCGCTCAAATCCAAGTTGTACCAAATTTAGTACCGTTTAGTACTTTTCGTACATATAAGTACGAATTTCCAAAACTTCATCAATCCTACACCCCAACAGTAATCTTAATTCCAAACTTCAAGATTACAGCTCTAGCCGTTTGCTCAAATCCAAATTGTACCAAATTTAGTACTTTTCGCGCTCATAAGTACGAATTTCAAAAACTACTTCTATATCTCAATCCTACACTCCAACAATAATCTTAATTCCAAATTTCTTGATTCCAACTCTATCCGTTCGCTCAAATCCAAATTGTACCAAATTTAGTACTATTTAGTACTTCTCCTACCCATAACTAAAAATTTCCAAAATTTTATCAATCCTACAATTCAACAGGTATTTTAAATTCAAAATTGGGGATGGCAGCTACATCAGATCACCAAAATCCAAATTGTACCAAATTTAGTATCATTTAGTACTTTTCGTACCCATAAGTACAAATTTTCAAAACTACCTCAGTGCTATGTTCAAACGATAACTCAAATCCAAATTTGGTTCCATTTAGGTCTATTCGTATCCATAGTACGAATTTCTAAACCTACCTCTATCAACACTTCAACATCAATTTTAATTCCGAATTTCACGATTCCAAATGTATCCTATCACTGAAATCCAAATTGTACCAAATTTAGTACTATTTAGTACTTTTCCTACCCATAACTACAAATTTCCAAAACTTTATCAATCCTACACTCAAACAGTACTCGTTATTCCAAATCTCGGGTTTCCAGCTATATCCGTTCACCCAAATGCAAACTGTACCAAATTTGGTACCATTTAGTACTTTCGTACCCATGAGTACGAATTTCTACAACTACCTCAATCCTACACGCCAACAGTAATCTTAATTCCAAATTTCAGGATTACAGCTGCATCCGATCACAGTAATCCAAACTGTACCAAATTTGATACCATTTAGTACTTTTCGTATCCAAAGTAAGTACTTCCAAACCTTCCTCTTTCAACACTCCATCAGTAATCGTAATTCCGAATTTCAGGATTCCAAATGTATCCAATCACATAAATTAAAATTTGGTACCATTTAGTACTTTTCGTACCCATAAAACTAAAAATTTCAAAAACTTCATCAATCCTACACACCAACAGTAATCCTTATTCCGAATCTCTGGATTCCAGTTCACCGTTCACCCAAATCCAAATTGTACCAGATTTGGTACCATTTAGTACTTTTCGTACACATAAGTACAAATTTTCAAAACTACCTCAGTGCTATGTTCAAACAATAAGCTTAATTCCGAATTTCAGAATTCCAGATACATCCGATAACTCAAATCCAAATTTGGTACCATTTAGTACTATTCGTATCCAAAGTACGAATTTCCAAACCTACCTCTATCAACACTCCAACAACAATTTTAATTCCGAATTTCACGATTCCAAATGTATCCCATCCTTGAAATCTAATTTCCAAATTTAGTACTATTTAGTACTTTTCCTACCCATAACTAAAAATTTCCAAAACTTTATCTATCCACACTCCAATAGTACTCCTTATTCCAAATCTCGGAATTTCAGCTATATCCGTTCACCCAAATCCAAATTGTACCAAATTTGGTACTATTTAGTGCTATTCGTACCCAAGAGTACCAATATCCACAACTACCTCAATCCTACACGCGAACAGTAATCTTAATTCCAAATTTCAGAATTACAGCTGCATCAGATCACCGTATTCCAAATTGTACCTAATTTAGTACCATTTAGTACTTTTTGTTCCCATAGGTCCGAATTTCCAAACCTACTTCTATCCAACACTCCAAAAGTAATCTTACTTTCGAATTTCAGGATTCCAAATGTATCTGATTACCCAAATCCAAACTGTACAAAATTTGGTACCATTTAGTATTTTTCGTTGCCATAAGTACGAATTTCCAAAAGTATCCCAATCCCACACTCCAATAGTAATCTTAATTCAAAATTTCACTATTCCAGCTCTATCCGATCACTTAAATTCATATTGTACCAAATTTGGTACCATTTAGTACTTTTCGTACCCAAAAGTACGAATTTCCAAAATACTTCTATCCTACACCCCGACAGTAATCCTAATTCTAAATTTCAGGATTCCAGCTCCATCCGTTCCCCCAAATCCAAATTGCACCTTATTTGGTACCTTTCGTACCCATATGTACGAACTTCGAAAACTACCTCCATATCTCTAACCTACACTCCAACAGTAATAGTAATTCACAAATTTCAGAATTTCAACTTTATCGGTTCGTCCTAATTCAAATTGTACCAAATTTAGTACCATTTAGTACTATTCGTACACATGAGTGCACATTTTCAAAACCACATCCTTGTATCAACTCATCTTTCCAACCTTGATTTGCATTCCAAATTTCAAGATTTTAGCTCTATCCGTTCACGTAATACCAAATAGTACTAAAATTTAGTAACTTTTAGTACTTTTCGTACACTTATAGTTCGAATTTCCAAAAACCATTTGGTACACCTTTCTAACTCACCATCAGTGAACCTCATTCCCAATTTCAGAATTCTAGCTCTTCGCGTTTGCCTAATACAAAGGGTACCATATGTAGTACCTTTTAGTACTTTTAGTACAGTTCTAGTTCGAATTTCCAAAAATCCAGCCTTATCTGACACCTTCGGACCAAGAGTGACCCTCACCCAAAATTTCAAGATTCTAGCTTTAGCCGTTTAGTCTGGGCGTTGATTATCAGTCAGTCAGTCAGTGAGTCAGTGAATCAGTGAGTCAGTGAGTCATCATTACTGAACTCTTTTATAAGTATAGATATCAAACTACTAAAGAATCACAAGAAGACAGGCGAACAAAATACATCAACACAACTGACACTTTTACCTGAAGACAATGTTTGGTTGGACATTTGATTGGTTGGGGCAATGTACAAAACTTGTACATCCACATCAACATACTTAGCAAGAATGAGCTTTTGAAATAATAGCAAAAGAAGAAGACAAAGATAAAATTTAATTAAAACAATATATATTACACGTTGAGAGGGTCCAGACACATTCATTTTTGCATATTGCTTATCCTTTAAAACCCAAAAAAATGTGTGCAACAGCATCATCATAACAACCTTGAACAAAACCCTTAAGGAGGTCAATGTTCCGGTTTTGATATACTTCATGTCAACGTCAGAGAGAGAAAAGATAACAAAAGCCAGTCAAATTTATGAGCAAGAAAAAAAATAATCCAAAAAAAAATCTTTAAAAAATCCACGTTTATTGTGGTCTTTGGTTGCTTGAAAAATCTTTAAAAAATCCACGTTTATTGTGGTCTTTGGTTGCTTGAAAAAATCTTTAAAAAATCCACGTTTATTGTGGTCTTTGGGTTGCTTGAAAAAATCTTTAAAAAATCCACGTTTATTGTGGTCTTTGGTTGCTTGAAAAAATCTTTAAAAAATCCACGTTTATTGTGGTCTTTGGTTGCTTGAAAAAATCTTTAAAAAATCCACGTTTATTGTGGTCTTTGGTTGCTTGAAAAAATCTTTAAAAAATCCACGTTTATTGTGGTCTTTGGTTGCTTGAAAAAATCTTTAAAAAATCCACGTTTATTGTGGTCTTTGGTTGCTTGAAAAAATCTTTAAAAAATCCACGTTTATTGTGGTCTTTGGTTGCTTGAAAAATCTTTAAAAAATCCACGTTTATTGTGGTCTTTGGTTGCTTGAAAAAATCTTTAAAAAATCCACGTTTATTGTGGTCTTTGGTTGCTTGAAAAAATCTTTAAAAAATCCACGTTTATTGTGGTCTTTGGTTGCTTGAAAAAATCTTTAAAAAATCCACGTTTATTGTGGTCTTTGGTTGCTTGAAAAAATCTTTAAAAAATCCACGTTTATTGTGGTCTTTGGTTGCTTGAAAAAATCTTTAAAAAATCCACGTTTATTGTGGTCTTTGGTTGCTTGAAAAAATCTTTAAAAAATCCACGTTTATTGTGGTCTTTGGTTGCTTGAAAAAATCTTTAAAAAATCCACGTTTATTGTGGTCTTTGGTTGCTTGAAAAAATCTTTAAAAAATCCACGTTTATTGTGGTCTTTGGTTGCTTGAAAAAATCTTTAAAAAATCCACGTTTATTGTGGTCTTTGGTTGCTTGAAAAAATCTTTAAAAAATCCACGTTTATTGTGGTCTTTGGTTGCTTGAAAAAATCTTTAAAAATCCACGTTTAATTGTGGTCTTTGGTTGCTTGAAAAAATCTTTAAAAAATCCACGTTTATTGTGGTCTTTGGTTGCTTGAAAAAATCTTTAAAAATCCACGTTTATTGTGGTCTTTGGTTGCTTAAAAAAATCTTTAAAAAATCCACGTTTATTGTGGTCTTTGGTTGCTTGAAAAAATCTTTAAAAAATCCACGTTTATTGTGGTCTTTGGTGGCTTGAAAAAATCTTTAAAAAAATCCACGTTTATTGTGGTCTTTGGTTGCTTGAAAAAATCTTTAAAAATCCACGTTTATTGTGGTCTTTGGTTGCTTGAAAAAATCTTTAAAAAAATCCACGTTTATTGTGGTCTTTGGTTGCTTGAAAAAATCTTTAAAAAATCCACGTTTATTGTGGTCTTTGGTTGCTTGAAAAAATCTTTAAAAATCCACGTTTATTGTGGTCTTTGGTTGCTTGAAAAAATCTTTAAAAAATCCACGTTTATTGTGGTCTTTGGTTGCTTGAAAAAATCTTTAAAAATCCACGTTTATTGTGGTCTTTGGTTGCTTGAAAAAATCTTTAAAAATCCACGTTTATTGTGGTCTTTGGTTGCTTGAAAAAATCTTTAAAAAATCCACGTTTATTGTGGTCTTTGGTTGCTTGAAAAAATCTTTAAAAAATCCACGTTTATTGTGGTCTTTGGTTGCTTGAAAAAATCTTTAAAAATCCACGTTTATTGTGGTCTTTGGTTGCTTGAAAAAATCTTTAAAAAATCCACGTTTATTGTGGTCTTTGGTTGCTTGAAAAAATCTTTAAAAATCCACGTTTATTGTGGTCTTTGGTTGCTTGAAAAAAATCTTTAAAAAATCCACGTTTATTGTGGTCTTTGGTTGCTTGAAAAAATCTTTAAAAAATCCACGTTTATTGTGGTCTTTGGTTGCTTGAAAAAATCTTTAAAAATCCACGTTTATTGTGGTCTTTGGTTGCTTGAAAAAATCTTTAAAAAATCCACGTTTATTGTGGTCTTTGGTTGCTTGAAAAAATCTTTAAAAAATCCAACGTTTATTGTGGTCTTTGGTTGCTTGAAAAAATCTTTAAAAAATCCACGTTTATTGTGGTCTTTGGTTGCTTGAAAAAATCTTTAAAAAATCCACGTTTATTGTGGTCTTTGGTTGCTTGAAAAATCTTTAAAAAATCCACGTTTATTGTGGTCTTTGGTTGCTTTGAAAAAATCTTTAAAAAATCCACGTTTATTGTGGTCTTTGGTTGCTTGAAAAAAATCTTTAAAAATCCACGTTTATTGTGGTCTTTGGTTGCTTGAAAAAATCTTTAAAAAATCCACGTTTATTGTGGTCTTTGGTTGCTTGAAAAAATCTTTAAAAAATCCACGTTTATTGTGGTCTTTGGTTGCTTGAAAAAATCTTTAAAAAATCCACGTTTATTGTGGTCTTTGGTTGCTTGAAAAAATCTTTAAAAAATCCACGTTTATTGTGGTCTTTGGTTGCTTGAAAAAATCCACGTTTATTGTGGTGTTTGGTTGCTTGAAAAATTCTTTAAAAATCCACGTTTATTGTGGTCTTTGGTTGCTTGAAAAAATCTTTAAAAAATCCACGTTTATTGTGGTCTTTGGGTTGCTTGAAAAAATCTTTAAAAAATCCCACGTTTATTGTGGTCTTTGGTTGCTTGAAAAAATCTTTAAAAATCCACGTTTATTGTGGTCTTTGGTTGCTTGAAAAAATCTTTAAAAAATCCACATTTATTGTGGTCTTTGGTTGCTTGAAAAAATCTTTAAAAAATCCACGTTTATTGTGGTCTTTGGTTGCTTGAAAAAATCTTTAAAAAACCCACGTTTATTGTGGTCTTTGGTTGCTTGAAAAAATCTTTAAAAATCTACGTTTATTGTGGTCTTTGGTTGCTTGAAAAATCTTTAAAAAAATCCACGTTTATTGTGGTCTTTGGTTGCTTGAAAAAATCTTTAAAAAATCCACGTTTATTGTGGTCTTTGGTAGCTTGGAAAAATCTTTAAAAAATCCACGTTTATTGTGGTCTTTGGTAGCTTGAAAAAATCTTTAAAAAATCCACGTTTATTGTGGTCTTTGGTTGCTTGAAAAAATCTTTAAAAAATCCACGTTTATTGTGGTCTTTGGTTGCTTGAAAAAATCTTTAAAAAATCCACGTTTATTGTGGACTTTGGTTGCTTGAAAAAATCTTTAAAAAATCCACGTTTATTGTGGTCTTTGGTTGCTTGAAAAAATCTTTAAAAAATCCACGTCTATTGTGGTCTTTGGTTGCTTAAAAAAATCTTTAAAAAATCCACGTTTATTGTGGTCTTTGGTTGCTTGAAAAAATCTTTAAAAAATCCACGTTTATTGTGGTCTTTGTTTGCTCCAAAAATTATTTAAAAAATCCACGTTTATTGTGGTCTTGATTGCTCCAAAAATTATTTAAAAAATCCACGTTTATTGTGGTCTTTGATTGCTCCAAAAATTATTTAAAAAATCCACGTTTATTGTGGTCTTTGATTGCTCCAAAAAATTATTTAAAAAATTCACGTTTATTGTGGTCTTTGATTGCTCCAAAAATTATTTAAAAAATCCACGTTTATTGTGGTCTTTGATTGCTCCAAAATTATTTAAAAATCACGTTTATTGTGGTCTTTGATTGCTCCAAAAATTATTTAAAAATCCACGTTTATTGTGGTCTTTGATTGCTCCAAAATATTATTTAAAAAATCCACGTTTATTGTGGTCTTTGATTGCTCCAAAAATTATTTTAAAAATCCACGTTTATTGTGGTCTTTGATTGCTCCAAAAATTATTTAAAAAATCCACGTTTATTGTGGTCTTTGGTTGCTTGAAAAAAATCTTTAAAAAAATCCACGTTTATTGTGGTCTTTTGGTTGCTTGAAAAAATCTTTAAAAATCCACATTTATTGTGGTCTTTGGTTGCTTGAAAAAATCTTTAAAAAATCCACGTTTATTGTGGTCTTTGGTTGCTTGAAAAAATCTTTAAAAAATCCACGTTTATTGTGGTCTTTAGTTACTTGAAAAAATCTTTAAAAAATCCACGTTTATTGTGGTCTTTGGTTGCTTTGAAAAAATCTTTAAAAAATCCACGTTTATTGTGGTCTTTGTTGCTTGAAAAAATCTTTAAAAAATCCACGTTTATTGTGGTCTTTGGTTGCTTGAAAAAATCTTTAAAAAATCCACGTTTATTTGGTCTTTGGTTGCTTGAAAAATCTTTAAAAAATCCACGTTTATTGTGGTCTTTGGTTGCTTGAAAAAATCTTTAAAAGTCCACGTTTATTGCGGTCTTCGGTTGCTTGAAAAAGTCTTTAAAAAATCCACGTTTATTGTGGTCTTTGGTTGCTTGAAAAAATCTTTAAAAAAATCCACGTTTATTGTGGTGTTTGTTGCTTGAAAAAATCTTTAAAAATCCACGTTTATTGTGGTGTTTGGTTGCTTGAAAAAATCTTTAAAAATCCACGTTTATTGTGGTGTTTGGTTGCTTGAAAAAATCTTAAAAAATCCACGTTTATTGTGGTCTTTGGTTGCTTGAAAAAATCTTTAAAAAATCCACGTTTATTGTGGTCTTTGATTGCTCCAAAAATTATTTAAAAAATCCACGTTTATTGTGGTCTTTGATTGCTCCAAAAATTATTAAAAAATCCACGTTTATTGTGGTCTTTGATTGCTTTAAAAATTATTTAAAAAATCCACGTTTATTGTGGTCTTTGATTGCTCCAAAAATTATTTTAAAAATCCACGTTTATTGTGGTCTTTGATTGCTCCAAAAATTATTTAAAAATCCACGTTTATTGTGGTTTTTGATTGCTCCAAAATTATTTAAAAATCCACGTTTATTGTGGTCTTTGATTGCTCCAAAAATTATTTAAAAAATCCACGTTTATTGTGGTCTTTGGTTGCTTGAAAAAATCTTTAAAAAATCCACGTTTATTGTGGTCTTTGGTTGCTTGAAAAATCTTTAAAAAATCCACGTTTATTGTGGTCTTTGGTTGCTTGAAAAAAATCTTTAAAAATCCACGTTTATTGTGGTCTTTGGTTGCTTGAAAAAATCTTTAAAAAATCCACGTTTATTGTGGTCTTTGGTTACTTGAAAAAATCTTTAAAAAATCCACGTTTATTGTGGTCTTTGGTTGCTTGAAAAAATCTTTAAAAAATCCACGTTTATTGTGGTCTTTGGTTGCTTGAAAAAATCTTTAAAAAATCCACGTTTATTGTGGTCTTTGGTTGCTTGAAAAAATCTTTAAAAAATCCACGTTTATTGTGGTCTTTGGTTGCTTGAAAAATCTTTAAAAAATCCACGTTTATTGTGGTCTTTGGTTGCTTGAAAAAATCTTTAAAAAGTCCACGTTTATTGCGGTCTTCGTTGCTTGAAAAAATCTTTAAAAAATCCACGTTTATTGTGGTCTTTGGTTGCTTGAAAAAATCTTTAAAAAATCCACGTTTATTGTGGTCTTGGTTGCTTGAAAAAATCTTTAAAAAATCCACGTTTATTGTAGCCTTTGTTGGATTGTCAAAATCTTTAAAGGGTGACGTAGGGGATGGAAGATACCAAGGAACGATCCTGACCGGCTTTAACATGGCAAAGCCCAGTATTTATCTTGGTCCCTCTTTCATCTCAAGTGGACACTGACCTCCCGGTGGTGTCACCTGGGGAACTGCCTTTAACACCCATTAAAGGTAGTGAGCTAACATGTGCCGCCGTTCTCCGTTAAAAACGTTAAAACTTGGATTTGGGCGTCGGGTTAGTAAACCCTCCCCTAGAAAAAACAGCCCACTATGAAAAAACGGGAGAAAAGAAAAACAAATCCCTCAACAGCTGACGACCCCCGTAAACGTTTTAAGGACCATGATCTGCGAATCTGCACCTGGAGTGTTCGCACTCTTTATAGAGGAGGTGCCGTTTACGCATTGGCAGATATACCGACATTACTGCCATACAGGAAGTACGATGAAACGGGAAAGGATTATAGCTGCCAAGACACAAAGCATGAGTTTGGTTGCGGATTTGTAGTTGGTCGGAGGTTAAAACATCTGGTCTCCAGCTTCACCCCAGTGAATGAAAGACACGCTACAATTCGATTAAAAGCAAAATTCTTCCACATCAGCTTTATTTGCGATCATGCTCCCACCTGAAGACAAGGACGAACATACCAAAGATATATTGTACGAGCGCTTAGAAGAAACTTATGACAGTTGCAATTGGAAAGGATAATATCTTTGGCCCAACAGTCGGGAAGTTCAGTATCCACAGTGAAACATCTGACAATGGTATGAGGCTGATAGACTTTGCAGCTGCAAGAAACATGGTAGTTAGCAGTACCAGATTTAAGCATCTCGATATTCATAAGGGCACCTGGCTGACGCCAGACCAAAGAACAAGAAATCAAATTGATCACGTTGTGATAGATGGAAGATATGCATCAAGCGTGTTGGATGTACGATAGATCCGAAGTGCAAACATGGACTCGGACTACTAGCTTAAACGTAGCAAACAAAGTGCTAACAGACACAACACGGAAGTTGGACATCGGTAAGCAGCAATCACAACAGATAGCCACACCATATTCCACTCAACTAGCCCAACTGCTTAATCAAAGCACTCCTCGTCCCGATAACATATCAGGACAATGGCAAAACATTGCCCACTCCATGCAAACAGCCGTACCAGAAAACTTCCACCAAGGAATCCATGTATGACCAGGAGTGTCGTGCTGTTACCGAAGAGAAAAATGCGGAATATAGGGCTACTCTAGAAGCAGTAGCAACGCGTAGCGCACGAGAGAGGTATCGGGAGAAAAGGAGAGTCGAGAAACGTCTTTTCCGCAGGAAAAATAGAGAGATGGAAAAGCGGCAGTGTGAACAAATCGAGATTTACAGGAGACAGAATGAAGTGCGAAAATTCTAACAAAAGTGAAACATCAAACTGATGGCTTGGAACTGGCACAACCTCCTGTAATGACCAGCAAGGTAATCTGGTAACTGATACAGATAGTGTGCTAACAATATGGAAAGAGCATTTTTCCAAACTGTTGGTATCCAATAGTACCAAAGTCGACGAAGATACCACATATTCCAATCCCAGAAGACGGTATTGAATGTATACACCCGGCCAAGATGAGGTAAAGACAGCAGTAAACCGGCTGAAGAATAATAAGGCAGTAGAAGCTGATGGCCTACCAGCCGAGCTGTTTAAAACCGGAGGCGACACGCTGATAAGGTGTATGCATCAGCTAGTTAGCTTCATCTGGCAGGAAGAACGCGTACCCGTCGATTGGAACCTGAGCATCCTGTGCCCCGTCCATATGAAAGGAGATACGACTGTTTGCTCCAACTATAGGGGCATAAGTCTTCTCCCTATCGCCTAAAAGATAGTGTCAGGGATATTGTGCGAACGACTAAAGCCCATATGGTCAACGAAATAATTGGACCATATCAATGCGGCTTTAGACCAGGCAAGTGCACCATTGACCAGATATTTACCCTGCGGCAAATCCTGGAGAAGATCCAAAATATGCAGATCGACACCTACCACCTTTTTGTCGATTATAAAGCAGCCTTCGACATCCCGCTACGTTCAAAGGTATTATAAGCAATGTCTGAATTTGGTATCCCCGCAAAGCTCATTCGGCTATGTAAGATGACTTTAACTGATACTAGGTTCTCAGTTAAAATTGGAAAGAACCTCTCCGAAGAATTTTGTACCAAAAGAGGTTTCAGACAAGGAGACAGCCTTTCGTGTGATCTTTTTAACATCCTGCTGGAAAAGGTTATACGAGAGCCAAACGTCAAAAGAAGTGTCACAATCTACACCAATAGCCACATGTTACTTGCTTATGCTGATGACATAGACATCATTGGACGATCAGTAAAGGAACTGTTGAAGTTGGTTCCTATAAGACTTCTTATATCTCGGCACCGCCGTAGACACAACAAACGACATCAGTTGTGAAATAAAAAGAAGAATTGTATTGGCCAACATATGCTACTTTGGGCATATCTTTCCTTTACCGACCCACCGCAGAAAAATATGAAAAATCACCACAGATAGAGCTTTTCATGCCGATTCCAACGATGTATTTCTTTTGTTGGGAAATGTATACTTACCGAGATATAGGCCTCCGAAGTTCCGAAAATTTCCTTGTTTACTTGGGGAAAATTTTATGATTTAACAAGTAAAAATCGTTAAGTTCGGCTGGGCCGAACTTTTTATACCCTCCACCATAAAATAGTCTTAATTAAAATGGAATAATTAGGGTCCTTTCACAATTTTAGGTGGAACACTTTTCGACAATGGATAAATTCCTAGTGTCTCCCACAATTGCTTAAATTACACTGTGAACACAAATGATGGGGCAGTGATAATTCCTTTTGGAAAATGAAAATGGTGTGTGTACATAATAACCCAGAAGGACAGATGCGCCGTGAGTCGAACTACCGCGTTATGGCGTGATGAATTTTTTGCAAGAGACCCTGTAAGCCATCATGAATTAGCATTATATCTTTGTTTGTTGTTTTTGTAGAGCACTTAAGCAACAATGAACAAAGATATAACGCTAATTCCTGATGGCCCACAGGATCTCTATCAAAAATTTTATCACGCCATAACGCGGAAGTTCGACTCACGGCGGATCTGTCGTTCGGGGTTCATAATATACTCTACAAGGCCATTCTTCCCCAAGAGGAATTTTCCGTGCCCCAGACTTTCACCTCCATTTTGTGGCACAGTGTTATCTAATCTAATCTAACAAAATGTGTTCAGCTGGGTGAAAGGTACCACCAACGGGGCTATATCAAAGAGTCAACCTATCTTTATATTTTTGGCGGAAAAGTTTTATAGCTGCAGGGAACTTCAAGAGTCAAAATTGAGGGTAGTTTCATCAAAACAATGTAGACCCTCAAAAATGGAACCATGTTGACGAATTTTAGTGAAAAAAATTTCGTGACCACTGAAAATTCCGTTATATGGGGACTATACCAAAACATGGGACCTATGCCCATATCCCTTTGGAATATAAGTTTGTTGATCACTAGGAACCCTAAGTGCCATAGCTAATTCGGTCTGTAAAATGTGGCGAAGAACGTCAAAATACCTCAAATCCGGAGGTACCGTTATATGGGAGCTATACCAAAGAGTGGACCGATTTAGCCCATCTTCGAACTTGACCTGCCTATGGAAAAAAGACCATTGGGTGCAAAATTTCAGCAATTATTGCGGACGCTAGAGTGATTACAACAGACGGACAGACGGACATGGCTATATCGTCTTAGCATTTTATCCTGATCAAGAATATATAAAGTATATAGGGTCGCAAATGATTAGTTCGATGTGTTACAAACGGAATGACAAACTTAATATACCCTCCATACTATGGTGGAGGGTATAAAAAAAATTTGTTTCGCGTAGCCGAAATTCGCTCCTGTCCATAGGAGAAAGTCTTAAATCTCCGGCCGAAGGCCGGCTACTTAAGAAAACTTACGATTTAAAGGAAATTTTTGTATTTTTTCTGCGAAGGGTCGGTAAAGGAAATTTGTTCCCTACTTTGGCTTAAGTAACACTTTAAAACAAAGCCACAACTCGTTAAACAAAAATAACGCTTTACAAAACACTGATACTACCCGTGCTGATGTATGATTCCGAAGCCTGGGTACTTTGGAAAGCAGATAAGGCAGTGCTTGGCGTGTTTGAGAGAAAAATTCTTCGAAAGATCTACGAACCGATCTGCGTTGACGGTGAATATCGACGTCGTATGAACCACGAGCTGTATCTGCTATACAACGACATCAATTTAGTTAAACATGTCGAGATACAGCGATTACGTTGGCTAGGCCATATAATAAGAATGAGCGATGATAAACCCGCTTAAAGGGCGTATAAATTCGAGCCACATGGCGGTGCACGCAGAATTGGCAGGCCAAAGAATAGATGGCGCAAACAAGTGGATGAAGAGATGACAAGGCGCGGTATTCCAAATAGGGAAGCACAAAACAGAGAGAATTGGAGATCTTTTCTTAGTTCGGTCTATGGAACATATGTTCTGTAATGGGCCAGCTAAGTAAGTAAAAATCTTTAAAAATTGTGTATTTATTGTGGTCTTTGGTGGTTGCAAAAATCTTTAAAAAAATCAACATTTATTGTGGTCTTTAGTGTCTTTCAAAAATCTTAAAAATCAACATTTATTGTGGCCTTGTTGGCTTGTAAAATCTTTAAAAAATCCTCTTTTTTGTGGTTGCCCGAAAAAAATCTTTAAAAAATCCACGTTTTTTGTGCCCTTATCTGCTTGCTTGTAAGAATCTTTAAAAAATCCACGTTTTTTGTGCCCTTATCTGCTTGCTTGTAAGAATCTTTAAAAAATCCTCTTTTTTGTGGTTGCCCGAAAAAATCTTAAAAAATCCACGTTTTTTGTGTCCTTATCTGCTTGCTTGTAAGAATCTTTAAAAAATCCACGTTTTTTGTGCCCTTATCTGCTTGATTGTAAGAATCTTTAAAAAATCCCACGTTTATTGTGGCCCTCGGTGGCTTGTAAAAATCTTTAAAAATCCACTTTTTTGTGGCCTTTGGTAGCTTGTAAAAATCTTTAAGAAATCCACGTTTATTGTGGTCTTTGGTTGGTTGGTTGTCTTTATAAAATCCATGTTTATTGTCGACTATGATTCATTCTTTCTATAATTCCTTGATGTAAACACTTTAAGGTAAACATATCTGGAGTATGTTTAGAAAGTTCACATTCGAAACATTGTAAACCATCCATCTGAACATGTGCCATCTAAGCGTTTCGAAGAACTTATCAAAAAACGGTGTGAGGTGAACATGAATATAAATCACCGTCGTTGATATGTCCGCCATTCAAACGCCTTTCTCAAAAGGAAATGCTAAAAGTGCGGGCTATATTGTATGTATGTTTGTGCCGGTGGTGTATGGATGTGGTTGACATTGAGTGGTAAATAACTTTCCGTGTAGCAGGAAAAGATGAATAGTCTGATGTCTAGGCTATGTAAACTTGATTGTTTGCCAGAAAAATTCTTAAGAAATGTTGATAGTGTGGCCAAGCACATTGTTAAGAGAGGACGGTTCTGGGCCACTTCTGCTACAACTTCATTCAACACTTAATCAAGTCTTTTGTCAAAACTGCAAACATAGAAATCCAATTCAGTGTTGAAAGCAAAAAATCACAATTTAATCATTTGTCAAATGAAGTGATAAACCGAGATTTTTCCATTGTTGGTGACAGATTTAATGATGCTACGATTTGAATGCTGGGAGGACATTAGAGGGGGATGTGTGACAGAAAGGTGAATTTTAATAAAGGTATTTAGGAGTAGGGATGTATCGTTGTGCCGTAGCAGTAGTCCTACTTTCTAAATATTCATCTATGAAAGATCCTAGTACGTTCTGATATGGTGATAAAAACGAGTTTCCATGTCATATAATAAATTGAAGCCTGTCATTTTCCCCATCCCACTTAAATCACCGTATATAACAAACTAAAATTTGAAGTTATAAACATGAACTTTGATTGTAGCTGATGTCATTAAAATCTCTTTCTCCCTCCCCTTTATTTTCTTTCAAGTATGTCACTTGTTATTTGTCACTGTATGCATGTATGTTCATGTTGTTTTGTATGCTTGTTTGATATATAAGGATTATTTTATGTCAGCAGTTAGTTTTTGTTGTTTGTGACAAATGGCCAACTAGACCAATAAAATAGAATGCCATGTCAGCTTCAGAAGAGACAAATGTTTTCAAGAAAACACAAAACAGATGTTTGTGTCATTAATGTAGGCCGACGAAGATGACGACGACGGCTACAAACAAAATTCTCAAAAAATCACTTCTTTCATATGGTGGAGATTTTAAATTGCACGCCCTTGATGCTGACAGCAACATATTTATTAAAATTAATTATTTTGTGAAGATGTTTGTTTTGATTTAGATTCTATGGTGTGCGTGTGGATCTAAGCAAATCCTTTATAACTTATGAATAAAAAATGTAGGGTAGGGAAAGCTAGATGCCAAGTTGGTATTAACATGGCAATGTTCAGAAATCGTTTTGATGGACACTGACCTATCTCATGGTCTCACCTGAGAAAACGTCTTTTACGTAGCAAAAAGAAAAAATAACAAGTAAGAACGGCGCACAGTGGTTCAGGAATGAATTCTCCTGGCCAAGACACCAATTTTTTTTGTCGTCATCGATTTCTAATTTCATATTGAAACTAATGAAACCAATGAATTAGGTCAAAATATTGGAATGTGGGGCGTGGCGTGTACCTAAAAACGAAAAATTTTTTCGCAATTTTGGAAAATACGCCATTTTTGCAAATTCCTGGAGAAAGAAATAAACAATAATTATTCATTTATTTATTGTGTATTTAGGAGGGTTGGTGTTTTTATTTGGGATGACGACTTCTATTTTGTTTTTCAAAATAGTTAGTCTTAATCCCATAGTCGTTGTTTTAATATTTTATTCAAACAACTTGTATATTTCTGTATTTAATTATTTATTTTTTCCTCAGGTACTAAATTCTAGGGAAATTCCAACTTTAGTGGACTAGAACTTTTAGGGAACAGCTTCGAACAAAGTTCCGTTTTCACAAAATGTGCCCGAGATCGTCATCTTTCCCGTTCCGTCCGTTTAACACTTTTTATACCCTTAGCATTTATAATAACGAGGGTATATACACTTTAATACGGGAAAATGACCCCAAGTATGTTTATAGGAAAACCGTCTCAGACAATTTCACTTCGAAGATGGCCGGTCCACAACATCCGGCACTTCTCCCCAATATTTAAAAAATTTTACTAAAATGGTATGAATTCTTGAACGGGGCAATTAATTTGGTCCAAACTTTGGATCTCCTAATATTTCCTCCAAATTTAGTTTAATTTCTAAAATGACCCAGTCCTCTCCTTAGGGTATATACCCCACAAAAGTGCAACATTTGTGTCTCAGTGCAGTTCAGGGTCTGTTCGAAAATCCTTTGGAAATGTATACCGATGCTGTTCATTGTGGTCCTGTTTACAGCGGTATTATGTTTTCCTTGTACAAATTCATGCTACCTGTCATACTGGTCCAAAAGTTATACGATGACCCCCTGAAATGATTATTGGCCGCAATATCTATTAAAAAGATATGACTCACAAAATAAGATCCACTTCCATAATGGACTATGTCGGTCCATTCCTTTATGTAACTCCTCCGCAACACTTTTGAACTTTAACACAAATCCACATTTTTGTCGGCAATTTCATATGTCCAAAAAGGGCCACAAAATTCTGAAAAGACCCTAAATACATACGATATCTCCGTAGATGAAAGTTTAGATTCACATATGCTGAGGGTATATCTCTGTCGGCAAAGCCGACTGATACTTTTTTCCTCTTTTTATTGCCGAGTTACAATTTAATCATGCTACCATGCACTGCAGTTAATTTTGGTTGTTTTTGGGGAAAACATTAATTATATATAGCCTTCCTAATGCGTTGGGAAAAGTTGTAGCTTACGGCTACGAAAAAGTCAGTTGTCCACTATGGACTAAAGGACTTTTTTCAAAGATGAATGGTGTATTTCAATATTTTGGAAGGCTTTTGTAATGTACTTAGCTGGCCCATTACAGTACATTTGTTCCATAGGCCGAACTAAGAAAAGATTTCCATTTCTCTCTATTTGTTGCTTCGCATTCTGGAATACCGCGCCTTTTCATCTCATCATCCACTTGTTTGTGCCATCTATTCCTTGGCCTGCCAATTCTGCGTGCACCGCCAAGCGGTCCGTATTTATACGTCTTTTTAGCGGGTTCATCATCGCTCATTCTTATGATATGGCCTAGCCAACGCAATCGCTGCATCTCGATACGTTTAACAATATTGATGTCGTTGTATAGCAGATAAAGCTCGTGGTTCATGAGACGTCGATATTCACCGTCAACGCAGATTGGTCCGTAGATCTTTCGAAGAATTTTTCTCTCAAACACACCAAGCACTGCCTTGTCTGCTTGCGCAAGTACCCAGGCTTCGGAGCCATACATCAGCACGGGTAGTATCAGTGTTTTGTAGAGCGTTAATTTTGTTTGACGAGATGTGGCTTTGTTTTTAAACTGCTTACTTAAACCAAAGTAGCCTCTGTACATACAATTCGTCTTTTTATATCACAACTGATGTCGTTTGTTGTGTTTACGGAGGTGCCGAGGTAAACGAAGTCTTTTACTACCTAAAAATTATAGGAACCAACTTCGACAGTTGTTCCGAGCTCAATGGACGCATTGCGCGTCGACACCATTAACTTTGTTTTCTCAGCCTTAACCGCCAGACCCACTTTAGCAGATTCTCCTTCGACCTTCATAAAGGTATCAGTTACTTCTTTTACTGATCGTCCCATGATTTCTATATCATCAGCATAAGCAAGTAACATCTGGCTATTGGTGTAGATTGTGCCACTTCTTTTGCCTCTCGTATAACCTTTTCCAGCAGGATGTTGAAGAGATTACACGAAAGGCTGTCTCGTTGCGTGAAACCTCTTTTGGTACTAAACTCTTCGGAGAGGTTCATTCCTATTTTAACTGAGGACCTCGTGTCAGTTAAAGTCATTTTACAAAGCCGGATGAGGTTTGCGGGGATACCAAATTCAGACATGGCTTGGAATACCTTTGAACGCAGCGGGCTGTCGAAGGCTGCTTTATAATCGACATAAAGGTGTTAGGTGTCGATCTGCATCTCTTGGGCCTTCTCCAGGATTTGTCGCAGGGTAAATATCTGGTCAATGGTGGACTTGCCAGGTCTAAAGCCGCATTGGTATGGTCCAATTATTTCGTTGACCATAGGCTTTAGTCGTTCGCACAATATCCCTGACACGATCTTGCAGGAAATAGGGAGTAGACTTATGCCCCTATAGTTAGAGCATACAGTCTTATCTCCCTTCTTGTGGATGGGGCACAGGATACTCAGGTTCCAATCGTCGGGTACTCGTTCTTCCTGCCAGATGGTGCTAACTAGCTGATGAATACACATTATCAGCGTGTCGCCTCCGGTTTTGAACAGCTCGGCTGGTAAGCCATCGGCTCCTGCAGCCTTATTATTTTTCAGCCGATTGGCAGGGCGGTATAGATTCAATACCATCTTCTGAGATTGGGTCTGCGTTATCCTCGTCGTCTTCGCTACTATCGGATACCAACAGTTTGGACAAAATGTTCTTTCCATATCCTGAGCACACTATCTGTATCAGTTACCAAATCACCTTGCTGATCTCTACAGGAGGATGTGCCAGTACCAAAGCCATCAGTTTGATGTTTTACTCTTTTGGTAAAATTTTCGGACTTCATTCTGTCTCCAGTACATCTCGATTTGTTCACACTCCCGCCTTTCCATTTCTCTTTTTTCCTGCGGAAAAGACGTTTATCTTTTCTCCTTTTCTCCCGATACCTCTCTCGTGCGCTACGCGTTGCTACTGCTTGTTGTTGTTGTAACAGTGTTTTTATTATGTTTATATGTTCGTTCCTCTGTTCAATCTGGCTCTGCGTCTATCTCCAGTTCCAGAAAAATGGCTCCTTCGATGGGATTTAGCCACAGATCCACTGGAGTTAGATGGGTAGGTTTGGCGGGGCAGTTAAAAAGGTGTTGTGTGTCGTGCGGGCCCATGCGGCATACCGGGCATATGTCTTGCACGGCGCGATCGATTTCCGCCCAATACGAATTTAGGCGACTGCAATATCCCGAGCGTAGTTGAGCCAAAACAACTCTGGTTTGTCGTGGCAGCTGACGCTCCTTAGTTGCGATAGATGGGGGATGTACTCCGAGTACTTTATTCACACTATAATTGCTTAAGGCCTTGGCAACTACGTCCGTGTGAATGCTATTCAAATCTGCTTGATATGCTTGTTGATCTAGGGATTCTCTCCTGTATCGTTGGGGCTCTCGTTCTAAAGCATGGATATCCTTCCTGATCTGCCTGAATGTATCGGGCCTACCCACGAGATGGTGATTGGGATGGCTCACACGGTAACATCCAAGCAGGTACTGCAACGAAAGCATCTCATTGTGTTGCTTTACTGGAAGAATCTTTGCCTCCTCATGTAAATGGTCCACTGAAGATTTGAGGAGGCACCCTGTTGCTGTTCTCAGGGCGGCATTCTGGCAAGTTTGAATCTTTTTCCAATTCGTATCACATAATCTCGGGGACCAGTCTGGTGCCGCATAGCTTACCATAGACCGACCTTTCGCGTTATATGTTGTCAACAAGGCTTCTTTGTCTGCACCCCAAGTGACGCCGGCTAGGGACTTGAGGACCTTGTTCCTACTTTTCAGTCTGTCGCAGATAGCTGTGGCGTGTGCGCACGACGTGAATGTAGTGTCGAATGGACCACGTCATTCAACTCAAGTCCAAATTGCGCTGCCCATGTGGTGAACAGAGTGGCTGTAGATTTTGTGGCGGATATCTGCATATTCTTCGCATGGAAAAAGGTGGTAAGATCGGTTAAATAGTGGTTCAGTCTCTCACAGATGTCATCAGGATAGGTACCTGACGCCAGGATCGTGCAATCATACGCATACGTTAAGATCTCGATGCCGTCTGGAGGGGGCGGAATACAGGAGAGATAGAGGATAAACAGTTCCAGAGATATCACCCCACCTTGGGGAAATCCCTGTTTCACTCTACGGGGCTTGGACTTCTTGTTCCTGAATTCCACGTCGGACTGGCGTCCACACATATTATTGATTATCCAACGTTTCAAGCTTGGCCGGAGAGTTGTTTGCTCAATGTCCTCAAACAGCGTGGAGTGCCTGACTGTATCAAAGGCATTTGATAAGTCAAGCGCCACCATCACTGTTCTATCGCACGGCCGTCTCTGGTTGAGTCCTTGACAAATATGTGTGGTAATGGCATGCAGCGCAGTTGTCGTGCTGTGCTGCTTACGGAATACATGCTGATGATCGGCAACTTGATAGCTATTTCTGATACTGGGGAGGACTAAGGCCTCAAGGGTCTTTGTTACGGGCGACAAAAGCGAAATCGGTCTGTACGATTCGCTTTTGCTGGCATCCTTGTCGGGCTTCCGTAGTGGGACCACCCTGCCCATTTTCCAGACTTCGGGAACAATAAGGGTGGATAGCGACAAGTTGAGAACTTTAGTGAGATACTCCACTCCCGGCTCATCCAGCTCCTTCAGCATTACCATGGAGATTGCATCAGGGCCCAATGCTTTGGATGATTTAGCGTTCCTGATGGCATTTGCAACATCATCCATTGTAAACTGTGGTGGTTCCTCCTCGGCAGGAAGAGATCTGATGCGACGTAATACTCTTCTCTTCGCCCTGTCACTCTCGGGGTGATCGACAAACTGTCGATTGAAATAATTTGCGCACCTCTTCGGGTCAGTCAACTTAACGTCGCCAAACGTGACTGGGGTCCTATCCTCCCTTCTTCCAGGGTTCGAGAGTGACTTAACCGTTGCCCACAATTCACCTATACCGGCTCCAATGTTGCAACTCTTCAGATGATTTAACCACTTGTTCCGCTTATGCTCGCCGACCAGCCTGTTAACTTCCAGAGTCAGCTCTCTGCAAATCCCGTCGCCTCTGCTGGGAAGTTTGGTCTTACTTCGGCTATTCGACCAGCAGGGATATGTCGAGCGGCTGCAGCAGTGATGATGTTTCGGAACGTCAATCAGCTTTCTTATGATTGACGAATATGCGGCGTTCAGAGATAATGAAATCGGGTGGTCTGCTAATGGAGACAATTATGGGGAAATGGTCTGATCCAAGGGAAATGACGGGTTGCCAGGTAACGTCATTTGTCAGGCCAGGTGACACGATGGTTATGTCTGGCGAGCTGTGACACTCTCCTCTAATTCTGGTAGGGGCGTCCTTATTGACGGTGCAAAACGTAGAGCTGTCAATCTGCTCAGCCAGCGCTCTACCTCATTGGTCGTTTCCGAGGGCCGAATGCCACATCTCATAATGCGCATTAAAGTCACCCAGGACCAGACGATTGTGACCTTCCAAAAGCGGGCTAATGTTAGGCACGTAATCTGGGATACAGCTATTTCTCGGCAGGATGTATACGTTCAGCAACTCTATCTCGGCAGTTCGATACCTGACTGCTACCCCCATACATTCCATGTACAGGTCATTAGAGACAGGCTCAAGCGAGATAGGTCTGTATTGGACAGACTGGTGCAATAGGAAAGCTAATCCCCCACCTCCACTTCTCGTGCGATCCTTCCTTAGCACATTGTAACCATCGCAACGTTGTAACCTACAGTTGTTGTTGAGCTTGGTTTCTTGCACCTCAGCGACCTTGATATTCCTCCGACTCATGAAATCTACCTCGGAGTCCATTGCAATTAAATTGCAAAAAGGATGCATTCTTTGGTATTGGGACAACAACGGCTGGTGTTAAAGGCTGCGTGTGTCGAGGATTGCTTTCATTAAGCGATTGGGCTAGTTGAGTGGCATATGCTGTGGCTATCTGTTGTGTTTGCAGCTTACTATATCCAACTTCCGCGTTATATCTGTCCGTGCATTATTTGCAAAGTTTAGACGGGTACGTACCCTTTTGGAACAAAGTAGTTGTCCGGATCTATGTTTGCTCCTCGGAACGATTGTACATCTAACACGCTCGATGAATATCTTCCATCTATCACAACATGATCAATTTTATTACTTGATTTTTGATCTGGAGACAGCCAGGTGCCCTTATGAATATCGAGATGCTTAAATATGGTAATGCTAACCACCATTTTTTTGCAGCGGCAAAGTCTATCAGGCTCATACCATTGTCAGATGCATCACTGTGGAGACTGAATTTAACGACATGCTGGCCAAAAATATTCTCCTTTCCAATTTTTGCATTAAAATCGCCCAGAATAATTTTAATGTCATGGGCAGGGCAGCGGTCCTAAGTTTCTTCTAAGCGCTCGTTAAATATATCTTTGGTCTGATGTTTTAACCTTCAGTTAACTACAAATCCGCAATCAAACTCATGCTTTGTGTCATGGCAGCTATAATACAGTGTGTCACGTTTAGGTGTTGTTGTGACGGTTTTCCCAATCCATGGTATTTCGTGTATGGTACTAATGTCGACCTTGCACTGTTCAAGTGCACCTGCCAATGTGTAAACTTCACCTTTTCTATTAAGAGTGCGAAGATCCCAGGTGGAGATTTGCAGATCATGGTCCTTAAAAGGTTTGCGGGGTTCGTCAACTTTGGAGGGGTTTGTTTTTCTTTTCTTTCGTTTTTTTCATAGTAGGCTGCTTTTTCTAGGGGAGGGTTACTAATTCGACGCCCAAACCCATGTTTTTAACGTTTTTATGGGTGAACGTGCGGCACATGTTTGCTCGTTATCTTTAACGGGACCAAGATAAATCCTGGGCTTTGCTATGTTAAATTCGGTCAGGACAGTTTTTTGGTATCTTTTGTAATGTGGTATTTTGAAATTTTTTTTATAATGCCGATGATGGAATGAAAACATGTCAAAAATTATTTTTATTTAAACAATTAAAGATTTTGTCTCGAGATTAAAATATACATAAATATTACCTTTATAGTGGTGACCTGACTTGATCCATTATTATAACATTAATTTTATCTTTGTTTCAGGTAAGCTAAAAAATAAAGTTTAAAAATCATAAACGCTGGTACGGAGTGGTTTGGCAGAGCAAGACCTATGTAATGGTAAATTATAATAAAATTTATATTTTGTCTATTAATACTACTAATAAAAAATATTATTTTTTATTAATTGAAGCAAACGTACCCTCAGTAGGGTTATTCTGTGACTGGACTGTCTACAATTTTTATTATTGCGGATTTTTCGATAAAAAAGTCGCTTTGACTTAAGGCTAGCAACTGTGCTGCTAACACATATTTAAATGTTTAATTCAAAAATTGTAATCTGATTTTTTCTATAACAAGATTTTTCTTGAAAACCTAAATCAAAATCTTAACACAAATTTCAAAATGGCAAATAATTAAAGTTCACAAATTACATTTCCCCTTTTGTCCCAGCAACACAATTTCCACTTGTCTCCGTTATCATGGCCCCATAACCCCCACCTTTCTTTCTTTTAAATAGAAAAAAAACCCCAGCATTACCCTTGTTACGTTTCAAATTTCAATTTTCATTGATTAGAATCTTTTGACGTGCCCATTGATGGTTGTTTGTAAACCTATTCATCAAAAGCATCGATTAAAAATTGTCAACAGCTATGTCTACAATTATCAGCCAACCCGCATCCTTGAACAAATAGCGACGGTATTTATTTTGCATTTTTTCCTTTTTACTTTACGTGTTATGGTTCATTTCTGTGAATGACGGAGGGGATGCTGGTGGCAGATACCGTCATTCGTTTTTCTTTAAATCCGACAGTTTGCAACAAAGGGTGTCATCGGATTTCTTTGAATATTTCCTCGAACTAAGAACCAATCAAAAGGGAGGGATATTTTTTCTTAAACCTTTTTGTTATAAATTTCGTTATAATTTATGGTTTAGGTACACATGACATTCCCAAACGAAAACAAGAGAAAACAAAGGCAAGTTCGACAGATCCGAATTTATCATACCATCCTTAATGACAAAGAGGAAAGAGTAGGTCAACAAGAAAGGAATATCAAATACCTGAGGGAGGAGACCCAAACGTGAACGTATGTTGACAAACTTTGATAAGGAAGATTTGTTACCTATTGAGAACTCCTTATGTCAAACTATAGACAATTGCCTTATTAAATAAATCATTGGTTGGCCATATATGAAGCTATATCGCTACGTGTTCCAAGATGCACTATATCGATCCAGTCCTTCGAATATCTCCTTCAAAAATATTTGCATAACTGCATTTTATTCAACAAGTTTATAGTTTTTTCTCAATCGAGTGGTGTTTCCAGAGGTGCCGTGACATAACTCTCAACGGACATAACTCCCAAAACGATTTTGGGAGTTATGTCCGCCTTGGTTTACGGACATAACTGCCAAATTTTTTTGGGAGCTATGTCCGACCCCCTTAACGGACATAAGTCCCAATGGGAGTTATGTCCGTTTTTAAAATTTAAGTGATTTTTATTTAAATACAATTTTAATTTCAAATGTATAAGAAAAAAAAATTAATTAAAATTAATTAATTAAAAATTAACTTTAAGTTCATATGCATTTTTCATTTCACAAAATAATTTATAATTGATTTAAAAATTTTAAGAAAATTAAGTACAAAATAAGTAGTAGCCATCTCAATCGAAACTATATTCAAAATTTGCCTTCGAACCTATTTTAAACGAAAAATGCCGCCTGCAGGAAAATAAAAAATTTTTGTTAAAATTCGCAAATACTTGCTGACAAAAAATCGCGCGATTTTTTACAAAAATATTTTCACAATTGTAGAAAATAAACAGTTTTTGTAAAAATATTCAAATACTTTCTGAAAAACGAAAAGCGATGCAGGCGAAAATATTTTTGAAAAAATCGCGCAATTTTTTACAAAAATATTTTCACAATTTAAGAAGATAAAAATTTTTGTAAAAAATATTGAAATACTTTCTGAAAAACGAAAAGAGCCGCAGGCGAAAATATTTTTGAAAAAATCGCGAGATTTTTTACAAAAATATTTTCACAATTTAAGAAAATAAAAAGTTTTTTTAAAAATATTCAAATACTTTCTGAAAAACGAAAATATTTTTGAAAAAATCGCGCGATTTTTTACAAAAATATTTTCACAATTTTAGAAAATAAAAAGTTTTTGTAAAAATATTCAAATACTTTCTGAAAAAACGAAAAGCGATGCAGGCGAAAATATTTTTGAAAAAATCACGCAATTTTTTGCAAAAATATTTTCACAATTTATGAAGATAAAAATGTTTGTAAAAAATATTGAAATACTTTCTGAAAAACGAAAAGCGCCGCAGGGAAAATATTTTTGAAAAAAATCGCGCGATTTTTTACAAAAATATTTTCACAATTTAAGAAAATAAAAAGTTTTTGTAAAAATATTCCAATACTTTCTGAAAAACGAAAAGCGATGCAGGCGAAAATATTTTGAACAAATCGCGCAATTTTTTACAAAAATATTTTCACAATTTAAGAAGATAAAAAGTTTTTGTAAAAATATTCGCGATTTTTACAAAAATATTTTCACAATTTAAGAAAATAATTTTTTTTTGTAAAAGTATTCAAAAATATTTTCACAATTTAAGGAGATAAAAAGTAGAAAATATTTTTGAAAAAATAGCGCGATTTTCTTAACAAATATTTGTACAATTTAAAACTTCTCCGAACTGCTACTTATATAATTTCGGACATAATTTCGTTTTTAAATAATTTTATGAATTCAGGAGGATGTATCCACAACATCGGTATTGGTTGACACTTCTACTCCAAAATTTAAAAGAATGTATAACTATAAATTTCAAAATTAAGCAAAGAAATAATTTATAAATTAAGAAAATAGTCGTTGGGAGTTATGTCCGCGATTTTTTGGGTGTTATGTCCGCTTTCCTTCACGGACATAACTCCCAACGAATTTTGGGAGTTATGTCCGTGGGAGTTATGTCCGGGCACCGTTTCCAGATTCAGGGAAAATGAAACCTCAATTGAGTGCATCCATAAAGATCTGGGGCTATGATGAGTGGGCAATGTGAGGACCGTTTATACACTGGACATAAGTTTTGTGTAGTATTTTCAATTCCAGCTCAGTAAGAATTGAAGTGGCACATCATTCCGAGCTTAATTGCAGTAATACCACTTTTGCTCTCTATTGGGAGTTGTTTATTTTCAGATGCAATGGGTACGTTATTCACAATGTAGAACAGGGGCGACCACAGGAATACAAATAAAACGAATGCATGTGTAAATGTATGAGTGAAAAAAGCAACAACCAAATTATGTTTTTTTTTCACACATAGTGTACGTCGGGTATCGGCACAAATACAAACGCATTGTTTGCGGTCTCACGTATACGACTCTCTCTCACTCTCTCCACAAACAGCGTGTGCGTTAATGCATTGCTAAAATTAGCTTTGTTCCTTTACTTTTTTTAATCGTAAAAGTGGTAAAAGAGAAAAGTGTTAAATTGCTCAAAATTGCACTCTCACGATCATTTTTACCAGAAAAGTAAAGGAGCGGAAAATGGTAGATCTGGTAGCAATGTCAAAAAGAAACATAAAAATCAATTTTCGTCTTTTATTTCACAGTTTTCAAATTAGTTTCTTTTTTTCTTCAATGTGAAATAATCGTCAAACAAAAGTCGAAAAATCAGTTCTACCATTTTTTACCTACAGAAATTTGTCTGGTAGCCTGTGGTAGAAGAGAAAGGCAAATATGCACTCTCTCTCTTCACTCACTCTCTTAAAAAATGCTGCCACTTTTTGGGGTTAAGGAACGCTTTGCAGGTTAAAAATGGAAACCTCAGATAAGTAAAGGAACACAGCTATTAAAAATCAATGAAACAAGCGACAGCAGAACCTTCTTCGTTGACTTCGGAACGAAGACTGAATGGTGGTTGTTCTGTTGTTACTCTCATTAAGGGCGCGTGTGCCTCTTTTTGCCGGATGATGGTGTACGCGAGAGAGAAAAGCAAATGCAAAGACAACTCAGTAGACTCGCTGTCTGTCTTTTCAAAAAATGAGCAGCTGTGCTGTAGAATGACGCTATTAACTGCGTCTGTCTGGAAGCAATTGGTCCATCAGTATAAGCTTGATTATCTAGGGTCTCTTGCTGAAACCTCCGACCTCGTTCCCCTTCTAGACCATGAAGATATCGCCGTACGTGCCTGGGTAGAGGGTCCCTATCCATAAGTTGGTGAAATGGATGACTAGGTCGATAGCACACAATCAGGTACTTTATTGTGCCGATGGTCTGATATGATCTTGGCTCATCATGTGGACAGTACAGTTCTCATGGCAGTTGCTTCCACTGAGTATCGCTACCTCAGACTGACATATCGGGCTGTATGTGGTGAACAATGTTTCATTATCTGCACCCAAAGTGTTGTCTGACAGCGACTTAAGAACCATTTTCCTGCTCCTTAGCTAAGCGCAGAGAGTTGCGACACATACGCATGATCTAAATATACTATCTTAAGATAATTTTTGGTCTGGATTCTTACTCCGTTTGTAGATTCAAGGACCTAACCATGTTGAAATTTTCAAATTCCTTGAGTGGAAGAAACAGGCAATGACAATTTAATGCAATCTTCCTCCTAAGACATATTTTATGTCATCCGGAGGTTGTGGTAGTCCAGAGAAGTAGAGGTTAAACAGTTTGGGAGATATCAGCCTGCTATGGGGAACTCCATATTTCACTCAACGGGGCTTTGACTTCATGTTCCTGAACTCAACATATGCCAACCGGCAATAGCGAATGTAATTTGGGACTCAACGTTTCGAACTCGAGTGACGGCAGGATGGCATGGCTCGAATGCCATTGACAAATCTAGTGTCACGAAAACCGCCCTGTCACACGGCTTGTTCAGGCTGAGTTTTCATGTGATGTTATGGTGTGAATGGCAGAAATTGCGCTATACAACTTCCGGAAATCATGTAGATGATCGGCATTTTGATAACTTCCACCAGGGCGCAATAGGAGTAAGGCCTCGAGCGTCTTTGCTACTGGTAAGAGAAATGAGATCACCCTTACTCCCAGCTTTCCAAGGTTTCAATAGTGGGACAACCCTGTCATTTTCAAGGCTTCGGGAGTTATGTGGGTCGATACCAAGAAATTGAGCACATTCGTGAAATATCCTACTTCGTGTTAACCTAGCTGCTTCAACGTGACAATAGAATAGATTGGGATGATTTTGCTTTCTGAACGACTTCCGCAACTTCAGCACCAGAGATATTGGCGGTCCATCTTCGGGTGAGAGGGGTTTAGTGCGATGCAAAACTCAACTCTTCCCCCTATCACTTTCCGAATGCTCAACACATTGCTGAATATGACAGACGTCAGATTTTTCCTTCTGGTGGTTTAACCGTTGATCACAGTTTCCCAATACCCGTGCTTAAGTTGCAGCTTTTCCTCTGTTCTGACCATTTGTTTCTTTTGTGCTCGCTTATGAACATATAGATATCGATCGTCCATTCCATGACTCGTATTCCACCACGATTTATGCAGCCTGTAATGAGAAGTTAGGTCTTATTCCGGGTATTCTATCTGAATGAATATATCTGGCAACTGCAGAAATGATGATATACCTCAAACATTTCTCAGCGATCCGAGGATCTGAGGGGAACGTGATAGGGAGCGGCATCTAGTTTGAACATATACAAGGATCAGATAGATCAAGTTGTGATAGACGTAATACACACTTCCACTGTGCTAAATGTCCGACCGATCCGAGGAGTGAACATCGATTCGGACCATTTCTTTGTAGCAGCCAAGGTGTGTACTCGTCTTAATGTTGCGGCAAAAGTGCGACCTAACACCCAAAGGAAGCTGAATGTCTTCTCCGCTAACATTATCTAGATGATTGAAGTCGGCAAAGAATAGCGCACTTACTCTCGCACAATGGTTCGGGAATCGATTTTCCTGGCCAAAACACCCAACTTTTGTCGTCCCTGATTGTCAATTTCCATTTGGGATTCGATTGTAAACATATTGAAACTAAGGAAACCAAAAAAAAATAGATCGCCATTTTGGAAAATACGTTTTTATACCCTCAGCCTTTAGGCTAGAAAGGGTATATACACTTTTATACGGGCAAAATGTGCCTCATCGAAATATTGGTTTTAGACCCCAAGTATGTTTGGACGAAATGTGTTTCAGACAATTTGGAGTTGATTTAGCCATGTCCGTCCGTCTGTCCGTCTGTCTGGCTGGTGCGCACGATAACTCTCGAACGGATGAACCGATTTGGTCCAAAATTTGTCTTTAGCAATATTTTGTCCAAACTTAGTTTAAGTTCGAAGGTGGATCATATCGGTCCACTCCTTCCCGTACATCCCCCACAAAAGTTCGAAAATGTTCGGAAAATTTGTGCGCACGATAACTCTTGAAGGAAGTAACCGATTTGGTCCATACTTTGTACATCGTGAAATTTCTACCAGACTTAGATGAGGTTCCAATATGGACTCAATCGGTAAATTCCTTAGGGTACCTCACACACAAAAATTTGGAAAAGTTCAGTTTAGGACCTGCTCTCGAATCGCCTTGCTTTTTGTTGTAACACCTTGTATTCACTGTCCCCATACGAAGGTACAAGTTTCTTCAGGGGCAAGTCCATACTGCCTAAGAAAATAGCCTGAAAGTTGCAAAAACCCCTATGACACCGTGTGTAGTGGTTGGAGCGCAAGATAACTCTCGAACGGATCTGCCGATTCGGTCCAAAATTTTGCCTTCGTAATATTTTGTCTAAACATAGTTTAAATTCGAAGATAAGCCATATCCGTCCACTCCTTCAGGTACCTCCCACACAAAAGTTCAAAAATGTTCGAAAAAATTGTGCGCACGATAACTCTTGAAGGGAGTGACCGATGTAATCCATGCACATCCTAACATATATACCAAATATAGATAAGGTTCGAATATGGACTATATTTATCTACAACTTCTGGTACCTCTCACACAAAATTTCGGATAAGTTCACTTTAGTTTTACAGACCTCGAATCCCTTTGATTTTTGCTGAAGCGATTTGCATTCGTTACCTCTATTACAACGGCAAAAGTTTTTCTCAGGGGCAAGTCCATATTTCTTAGTAAAACAGCCCCAAAGGTGTAAAAAATCCCTATGTCACCATATGTGGCTGTCACCATATGTGAGCACGATAACTCTCGAACTGTTCAACCGATTTAGTCCAGCATTTGGTCTTCGTCATATTTTATCCAAACGTAGTTTCATGGGGCAACACCGGTCCACAAATACCGGTACTTCTCCCCAATATTTAAAAAATGTCACTATAATGCTAGAACGATATCTATTGAATGGGGCAACCAATTTGTTCCAAACTGTGGATCTCCAAATATTATGTCAAAATCTAGTTTAACTTCTAAAATTGCCCATATCGGTCCTCCCTAAGGGTAAGGTTCAACATTTGTGTCCACATTTTTGTCAGCAAGTTTAAATGTCCAAAAAAACCACAAACTTCTGAAGAGACCTTAAATACATTCGATCTGTCCGTAGGTGAAAGTTACACTTCACATTGGCTGAGAGTATATATCTGTCGGCAAAGCCGTCTGACACTTTTTTACTTGTTTTCTTTTTTAATTTTTCATGTCTGTTTTGTATTTTTACTTTCTTAGAACTGATTTATTTATTTATTAGCAAACTCATCGATATCCCTCGTGTTCCTGCCTTTCTGTTCTTAACTGTGTTAAAGATTTTCTATAAAAACAGAACAAATAGAAAACACAACCTGGAGACAAAAAAATCAATCCTTTAACGTTTTGGACAGGATATGACAAAGCATAAATTTCCGTAAATGTCGGTAAATTTCCATATTATAATTTCAAAATTCCCTACCATTTTTTATGTTTTTTTTTTACTCATTGTTTCTAGAAGATAAGAAAATACCAGCTGGAAAAAAGGATAAGTAACAGATGATGGATATTCTTTCATCAGTGTCAACAATGACCAAGTTTTTGACACGTGTTACTGGTAACGGTTTTGAAAATTAAATTGAAAAATGGTCATCTACATAAATAGACCAGCAAAAATTGTGGTTAACTTAAAAATTTCGAGGAAAGCCAATACTGGGAACAAATTGTGTTCCAATTGACAATGGTAGTTCCTCCAAGGAACAATCAACACTCATTTTATGTCGCCCAAGAAAACTTATACGCTCATCACATTGAATTTTGGTGATTTATTGCTTACTTCGGTTTTTCTTTTCGGTAGCTCATATTTTTACCATGAAAACAAATATTTTCCCTTAAGTCACAAAAGCTTCTCTATCTTCTTTTGTGTCGCCTGTAGAAAGTCATCAATTTTGTTGAATTTTTACACAAAAATTATTTAAATTACCAAACTAGCCGCATAAGCCAAGAAAAAGAGGTCATTACTGGCTTTTGGGGTTAGCCATCATTTATTTTACAGGGACATGAATAAACATGCATATAAAAATCCCTCTCATAAAATTTAGTCATGCTATAAATTTCACCAGCCAGGCAATATGTCAGGCAATAAATTTCAAATTTAAAGCCTTTCGATGGACATTAAAAAAATTTATTATCGACTGAAAAATGAATAAATATTTTGCTATTAAAATTAAACATGCGGACCAATAAAAATGTAAATCAGAAAACAGTAAGTTTTTCAAGGAAAAAAATTATAATTTTTAATTGCCTACAGGCTTTACATTCCAAACATTCCAAGTTGCCGCTGCACTTAAGTTGCACTTCAAAGCGACCCGAATTTTTGCGTAAGTCCAATTGATATCAAGTTTCGAGATATTTTCATAAGAATTGTGCATGCTCTATCAAAATTGTGCATGATCTACAATTTCTACTTTAAGTGTATTTTAGCTGGAGACCCCATAAACCTTTGAAGATAGTCTATATGGGTCAACTTCTTAGCTGTTATTCGAAGTTGATGAGATACAAAAAAAAGACTATTAGGATAATGACACCTTCGCTTAAAAAATCTTCCTCCATTCCCACAATACATCACTCTGTCGTTACGGCAATAAAGTTTATGGTTACAAACTTTGGGAGGAAACATAACACCATTACCACTTAGTTATTGAGGATAAAAATCAAAACATAGTTCAAACCAGAAAGCCAATAACACCTCTCCCCATAACCACAATGTAGTTCCTCTCACCAAAAAAAAACACAAATCAAAACTGTCGTTAACACTTGCCACTTGAAAGTACACATAACGTGTGTATGTTTGTCGATCGCATTTTATATTTCACGCTGTGTGTTCTGTGATAAGGGCCCACCGATGTTAAGATATTGTAAACAACTCACGTGTTAAAGTCATTTACAAAAGAGAAAACAGCAGAAAAACGAAAACATAAAATCGGAAATCATATTAACAACACATTCAAATTGTATCCATCCGCCACCATAACCTTCGACGCCAATAATAGGCGGAGTAGAAAAATCAGAAAAAAATCGAATTAAGGGGATGATAGAAATATATTTAACTTTTTTCTAGAGATTATAATAAACGATATTTATGTTAGAGTACCACCAACCCTCACCTCACAGAAACTCATCGTTTAGCATCAATGCTTGTCATTAGTATTCACCCCACACTTCGCGCACTATTTCGAACCATTTCCCATACCACAATCTATGGAGATTTGGAATTGTAAATAATGGGTAATATACATATGTAATACCTAGGCATAGCTGTGATAAGGTTAAGATATACATAGTTTGATGGCAGTTTGGGTACAGCTGTGAACAAGTAAAAATACGTTTTTTTTTTATATCCTCAGCCTTTAGGCTAACGATACGATCAAAATGATACGACCAAAATGTGCCTCATCTGATTAATGTGTGCCTCAGACAATTTGGAGCAGATTTAACCCTGTCCGTCCGTCTGTCTATCTAGCTGATGCTCACGATAACTCTCGAACGGATCAACCGATTAGAACCACTTCGTAATATTTTGTCCAAACTTAGTTTAACTTCGACAATGGATCATATCGCCGCACTCCTTCAGGATTACGACTGCGGTGTAATTCTTAATCGCTTTGTGCAACTGCACATGGCGAATGCATTCACTCCACCTTCGGGTGTGGTTCCACTCCACCTTCAAGTGTTGTTCCACTCCACCTTCAAGTGTTGTTCCACTCCACCTTCGGGTGTTGTTTCACTCCACCTTCGGGTGTTGTTCCACTTCACCTTCGGGTGTGGTTCCTCTCCACCTTCGGGTGTGGTTCCACTCCACCTTCGGGTGTGGTTCCACTCCACCTTCAAGTGTTGTTCCACTCCACCTTCGGGTGTTGTTCCACTCTACCTTCGGGTATTGTTCCACTCCACCTTCGGGTGTTGTTCCACTTCACCTTCGGATGTTTTTCTACTCCACCTCCAGGTGTTGTTCCATTCTACCTTCGGGTGTTGATCCACTCCACCTCCGGATGTTGTTCCACTCCACCTTCGTGTGTTCTTCCACTCCACCTTCGGGTGTTGTTCCACTCCACCTTCGGGTGTTGTTCCACTCCACCTTCGGGTGTTGTTCCACTCCATCTACGGGTGTTGTTCCACTCCACCTTCGGGTTTTGTTTCACTCCACCTTCGGGTGTTGTTCCACTTCACTTTCGGGTGTTTTTCCACTCCACCTTCGGGTGCTGTTCAACTCAACCTTCAGGTGTTGTTCCACTCAACCTTCAGGTGTTGTTCCACTCCACCTTCGGGTGTTGTTCCACTCCACCTTCGGGTGTTGTTCCACTCCACCTTCAGGTGTTGTTCCACTCCACCTTCGGGTGTTGTTCCACTCCACCTTCGGGTGTTGTTCCACTCCACCTTCAGGTGTTGTTCCAATCCACCTTCAGGTGTTGTTCCACTTCACCTTCAGGTGTTGTTCCACTCCACCTTCGGTTGTTGTTCCACTCCACCTCCGGGTGTTGTTCCACTCCACCTTCGGTTGTTGTTCCACTCCACCTCCGGGTGTTGTTCCACTCCACCTTCAGGTGTTGTTCCACTCCACCTTCGTGTGTTCTTCCACTCCACCTTCGGGTGTTGTTCCACTCCACCTTCGGGAGTTGTTCCACTCCACCTTCGGGTGTTGTTCCACTCCATCTACGGGTGTTGTTCCACTCCACCTTCGGGTTTTGTTTCACTCCACCTTCGGGTGTTGTTCCACTTCACTTTCGGGTGTTTTTCCACTCCACCTTCGGGTGCTGTTCAACTCAACCTTCAGGTGTTGTTCCACTCAACCTTCAGGTGTTGTTCCACTCCACCTTCGGGTGTTGTTCCACTCCACCTTCAGGTGTTGTTCCACTCCACCTTCGGGTGTTGTTCCACTCCACCTTCGGGTGTTGTTCCACTCCACCTTCGGGTGTTGTTCCACTCCACCTTCAGGTGTTGTTCCAATCCACCTTCGGGTGTTGTTCCACTCCACCTTCGGGTGTTGTTCCACTCCATCTACGGGTGTTGTTCCAATCCACCTTCGGGTGTTGTTCCACTCCACCTTCAGGTGTTGTTCCACTCCACCTTCGGGTGTTGTTCCACTCCACCTTCGGGTGTTGTTCCACTCCACCTTCGGTTGTTGTTCCACTCCACCTTCGGGTGTTATTCCACTTCACCTTCGGGTGTTGTTCCACTCCACCTTCAGGTGTTGTTCCACTCCACCTTCGGTTGTTGTTCCACTTCACCTTCGGGTGTTGTTCCACTCCACCTTCGGGTGTTGTTCCACTCCACCTTCGGTTGTTGTCCCCTCCACCTTCGGTGTTGTTCCATTCCACCTTCTTGTGTTGTTCCACTCTACCTTCGGTTGTTTTTCCACTCCACCTTCGGGTGTTGTTCCACTCCACCTTTGGGTGTTGTTCCACTCCACCACCGGGTGTTGTTCCACCACACCCTCGGGTGTTGTTCCACTAGTCAGTACTCGTAGTATACTGTAGAGGTTAACTTAGAACTAACACTAACTAACCGCGACCCGAAAAACCGAACCGAGTACTGAATCCCCGAGTTGCCGAACCCATACAAAACACGAGAATCGAGGGTCCGAGCAACCATACGAACACCGAGTGGCCGAACATCTACAACACGAATCACAGAGTGGCCGAACACATACGAAGACCTAGTGGCCGAACATCTACAACACGAATCACCGAGTGGCCGAACCCCGAGCACCGAATCACCGAGTGGCCGAACCCCGAGCACCGAATCCCCGAGTGGCCGAACATATACAAACACCGAGTTGGCGAACATCTACAACACGAATCATCGAGTTTCCGATTATCTTCAAATCGCTTACTACCGAACAGCGAATCATCGACTTCCGATTATCTTCAAATCGCCTACTACCGAACAGCGAACCATCGAGTTCCCGATTATCTTCAGATCGATCATCTAGTCAAATCATTCGCTGAATCCAAGTTGCCGATCCCGCAGCCAATTAACCTTCTTATCGTATTTAAACTTCAGTAGATTATAAATTAGTTTTACAGGAAAGGGAGATTTTACCCAGGAAAGGGAGATTACTCGTCTTTTTACTCCGTAAGGTTTAGTTGTTGTTGTTGTAACAGTGTTTATTAATATTATGTTTGTATGTTCGTTCCTCTGTTCAATCTGGCTCTGGGTCTATCTCCAGTTCCAGGAAAGTGGCTGCTTCGATGGGATGTAACCACAGATCCACTGAAGTTAGATGAGTAGGTTTGGCTGGGCCCTTATGCCAACCCTGGACACGACTATGTCTACCCCAGCCTTAGACAAAATCACGTTACAAAACATCCCAGTAGCATCTAACACAAATGTTGTTGGTCAGCGCCCCGGATTCAATTCAATTGCAACGGTCTGCGCACCAAAGTCAGCAAAATTGTATACTTTATGAGTCGGAGAAACAACATGGTTGCCGCGATCCAGAAAATAAAGCTCACTATTACTGTTGCTACGCTTTGTGATAGGATCGTACAAGAAGATGAGGAGGAAGTCACCTGCCTTCCCTATACATCAGTCTTCCTTATACACCAGTCTGTCTCGCTTGAGCTTGACTCTAGTAATCCATACATGGAATATATACAAGTAGCAGTAAAGTGTGGGACGGTCGAGGTAAAGTTGCCGATGAATAGTTGTGCCCTGCGTTGCAACTCTTATATTAGTTCGCTTTAGGGGAGGGCAATAACCGTCTAATGCTTGGGGCCTTTAATGCTCATCATGAGCTTTGACATTCCGTCTTAGACAATGTCCAGAGAGGTACAGCGCTGGCCTAGCAAATTGATAGCTCCACATTTTGCACGGTGAACGAAGACGCCCCACAAGGATAATTGGATATTGTCACAACCATATATAACAGCTATACGCCTGGACGCCAGTCGTTTGGCGAATTCAGAAATAAGAAGTCGAAGAACTCGTAGAGAGAAAAAGGAATTTCGACACGGTGGGGTCATATTTTCGAAACTGTTTAACGTTTCGGAACTTCCACAACCTCCAGATGGCATAAAGATCGTAATGTATGCGAATGATTGTGCGATCTTTATTATAGTAGAATTACTTTTCTATTCCCAATTCCCACTTATTTCTAAGAGTACAACAAAGGGGAAGAAGTCATTTGGCAACCTAAGTTGCCAATGGCCATTAATGGGTTAAGCTCGATTCCAACGAGAAATTAATTAAAAAATATTCCTCTCATTTGCACCGCTACTACCACTGTTCCATGTTACGAACTATTCGATTGCCATAATTCTCGAGAGCATTAACATTAAATCTTTGCTCAACAAAAAAAAAACATATCACTTTAATTCGTATACGAATCGAACATAAAATCCATTCAAGGCAATAGCAATCAAATAACCCAAACCGACCGACACAATTTCCAACCAACGAAATACCTACCAAAAAAGTGGGTTAAGCAAACAAATCAAGATTACATATGACATGGCTGGCTTACGGAAATTGGTCAGGATATCAGAGTTATTTGTCTGCTTCGTACAGGCACAACGATGCCAGATAATGTTGATGAAGAACAGCGCCATTACCAGCCATGTTCTGATGTTACCATTTTAAGTGTTATCAAAGTGGGAGATGACGATTGGTTTGGCGTGGCTTGTTGGTTCTCGCTGCTTGGTTGGTGGTGGTAATAATAGTTGTAACTGAAATTGGAAACGAAGGATAGGAAGATTCATGTTTAGTTGCTTGTGAAAAATATTGGAATTCACTAACATTACTTTTATTTTTATACACATACATAGTCATATGGAAATGGGGCTATGTGCAAGCTTGAGTGTCTGTACGAGTAGTTGGGGTGTGAAGGATGTTATTTGAGGGCTTGCATGTATACATATGTATGTATGTATGCGCATACATTTTGTATGACATGTCTTTAAGTGTTTAACGAACACTTAATAAATATGCAAAAAAAAAGAGAAAAGTTACAAAACACTTGAAAAAAGCAAATCACTGTATAAAGGCACCATCATCATCATCGCCAGTGCCACTTCTAAAAGTGTATGCCTTAATTGAATTACTTTTATTCACGAATACCAAATCACGCAATATTCACGGGATTTTTTCTTTTTTCACGAATATAACATTTGAGTTCTGAGAAAAGCAAAAATCTTGGATGTGAATATTTTAGGTGGGCAAACTAAATATTTAAGGCAAGAGTTTGGAAAATCAAATAAAGTGATGGAATCATCTCTTTAAATTTATTAAAACTTTTAGACTGATGTCCCTCAGACTTTATTTGTTGCTCTATCCCAAAACCTTTTCGTCAAATATGATTTTTATAAAAATGTATATTTCATTACAAACTAATAAAGCGGCATGTCGAATTGGAAATCAATGTATTCGAAATATGTTTGTTACTTAACAATTTGCCAAAAAAAAAGAAAAAATTATTGCTATTCATTCAATTGCCTAACATATGAAGTATTTTCAAGTGGTTTCACGAGATGACATCACTGCCATAGCTACATTTCCAATGGTTGCAGAGTTTCTCTGAATTGATGAAGTACTTCAAAACGATTTTAGGCCAAAATCTTCTCAAACAAATAATTGGAACATACATATGTATGGCTGACAATTTCCCTGGAAAAAACATAATTTCTGCAGAGTAAGCCAAGCACACATATGTATGTACATATGTGTGTATGTATTTTCAATACAATGCGTATATTATGAATTAATTGAGTATGTTAGCAATAATGTAATTGGAATTTTACAATTTTGATGATGAAATGAAAATAGTAATCCGCTTAAATTTGATATTTAAGAAGAAAATGAATTTTTAGTTAATAGTCTGATTTTGTTAAAGGTCGTGTTAGATATTTTACTGTTATACAGCGAACGGAGTTCATTGTTTTGTTAGTTCATATTTCCAGTTGCCATAGAGAGGAAGAAGTAGTAGAGAAAGAATTTTATTGACGACCGATGTGGCCCACAAGTATTTAATGAATTTTATACTTTAACTACTGTAGCATGGTTTTTTCGTTGGCATGGCAAAGTTCAGTCGCGTCCCGGATAGTTATAAGGGCACACTATAACTTTTTTACAATCTCATATAACTGTATCATATTTTAATGAGTTTTTACCTATGAAAATTTTATTTATGAGGTTATTCGATGAAAAAATCACTCCGCACAAAAACCTTGAGCACTTTGGACAATTTTTTAAAGTCACTGAATTGAGATAAACCTGTTCTTGTTGCTGTTGTTCTTCCTGTTAATGTTAGTTTTTGTATTCCAAAAAAAATAAATCAATATATGGGTGAATACATAAAAAAATAAATAGAAATTAATAAATAACAAGTAAAAAAGTATAAGTCGGCTTTGCCGACAGAGATATACCTTCAGCATGTGTGGATTGAAATACTTTTCTTACCAAAACAAATTTATGTATATAGGGTAGGCCGGGGCGATTTGAAAACCTTAATGAGCCCTTTGCGTTTCTGATTCTTGGGATTGAACTGAGCAAAAAAGTCCACTGGACCCTATATCTACCGTGAAAATCGAGCCTCCCGATTTTGACTTTAAGTTTTTTATTGACGTTTTTTGGATATGTTGGCATATAACAGCCAAACCATTGAGATTTAGCACACTTATTTCTATGCAAAATCCCGGTAAACATTCCAAATTTTATTGAAATCGGACATATTCGTGCATCAAATACCTAAAATCGGCCGAGAATATACATATATGGGAGCTATATCCAAATCTGAACCAATTTCGATATAATTTGGCACACTTATTTCTAGACCGAATTCAGTCACACATTCCAAATTTCATCAAAATCGGACGTATATAGCGTGTTTGGTGCAGCAAATACCTCAAATTGGCCGAAAATATATATGAGAGTTATATCCAAATCTGAACCGATTTTCACCAAAAGCAATAGCGTTCTTCCCATTGCTAAAAAATTATATTCCTTAATTTTCAGCTGAATCGGACAAAAAATGCGACCTGTACGTTGCGAACAAAAATACATGGGCAGACGGACGGACATGCATAAATCAACTCAGAAAGTGAATTTATGTATATGTATATAGGAACTATGGGTCTCTTTCGTATCCTTTTGTATGTTACATACAAATGCACAAAGACATAATACCCCTTACCACAGTGTGGTGTAGGGTATAAAAATGTGTGCAGGTGAAAGGTGAAAGGTACCACCTACGGAACTATATCAAAGTGTGGACCTATCTTTACAATTTTTGGTGGAAAGGTTTTATAAATTCTGGTAGTTCGGTCAAACAATGTAGCTAGACCCTCGAAATACCGCAAATCGGGAGGCTCCGTTATATGGGGACTATGCCAAACCAAGAACCTACGTTGGCGATTTTTAGTGAAGAAGTTTCGTGGCCACTCAGAACCTCAAATGTCGAATTACATTCTCAAAATACCGTAAATCGGGAGGAACCGTTGTATGGGGGATATACTAAAACAAGGACATATATTGACAATTCGTATTGGAGAAGCTTTGTGATCACTAGGAACCTCAAATGTTAAATTCAATTTGGTTCGGTAAAAATGTAGATTAAATTTATAACAAAACAGGGACCTATGCTCACAATTTTTAGTGGGGATGTTTCGTGCTTGCTATGAACCTCATATTGCAAATTACAGGCATTTCTGTAAAAAATTGTAACCACAACCCTAAAGATACCGAAAAACGGGAGTTGTCGGGTGCACGAAAACATGGACCTATGCTGACAATATATGTATATTAGGCCGGGCCCTTCGCGTTTCTTATTCATGGGATTGAACTGGACAAAAAAGTCCACTAGACCATAGGTCTACGGTGAAAGTTTTTTTTTTTTAGATTCACTTTGGCAGTTTTGTTGAGATGTGTGTTTTACTTACAATTTGTATGCAAGTCAAGCTTAATCTCATATTTGTTGTTTTAAAAACAACAAGTTTAAGGTGGGATGTAGTTAAAATTGATTACATTTGGGGATTGCAGAGAAGACTAGTTTCGTCCACCGCCACTTGGACTCATCAGTTGTCTTAGATTTTGTATTGAAACAAAGAACCCTTCCCCAATTTTATGACGACTCGAGCTCAAATATTTAAGTTTTTTATCCTTTTAAAGGGGCGAATAATATCTATCGAATAAGATATTATTATTTTTTTAGTGGTTTAAGTCTGAAAAAACCCCACAAATAAACTATAACTGAATTTCTCATAATTTTCAAAAAATATGTTTTTTTGTTTTGTTCAATATTTATTTTGAAAATTGTGAGAAATTCAGTTATAGTTTATTTGTGGGGTTTTTCAGACTTGAACCACTATAACACAGTCATTTGTTAACCAATTTAAAAAAAATAATAACTTGTTCGAAAGATATTTTTCACCCCTTTAAAAGGAAGAAGGATCAATAGAAATCCGTGGTGAAAAAAAGAATATATGCCCGTTTGAATTTGAAAATGTAAGAAACCCAGATTTTCACTACTTTTACCACTATAAAAAATAAAATGAAGTGAGCCAAACGAACTATAGGCATTTTGGTTGACCAAGGATCCCAACACGTTCGAATTTGGCATCAGAACGCTTAAATATTTTTCTGGTCAAGTTTTGTAGTACAGTGCCATTTATCAACATTTTCCGAAAAGTTTGCACCTTCTCGAGGCCAAAACAGCCTGACGGAGCATTCTAATGCTTTGGAGATGTATTAGAGAGTTCTTAGTAACTGTCTTGGCTACAATTTTTGTCTATGTGTTGGATCGAAAATCTCAATAGTTTCGTCGTTATATGCCAAAATGTCCAAAAAACGTGGATGAAAAACTTAAAGACAAAATCGGGAGGCTCGACTTTCATCGTAGACTATAGTCTAGTGGACTTTTTTGCTCAGTTTAATCCCAGGAATCAGAAACGCGCAGGGTTCATTAAGGTTTTCAAATCGCCCCGGCCTAATGTATATAGTTCGGCCAACAAATGTAACTTCACTCCTCAAAATATCGTTCAACAGATGTAGGCAAACTCCTCAAAACCCGATAAAACCGATTCCAGATTAATTCAAGGTCAAAGTTAAAAATTCTTGTTTTTTCATTTTCTGCATCAAATTATGAGTGCTTTTGAGTTTTTCATATGTTCTAACTATTTAAAAAAGGTCAAACACAAACAAACAAATCATAAAATTAAAAAAATTAAAAAAAAATTGGAATTTTTTATTTTTTTTTTTTAAATCAATTTTTTTCCAAAATTAAAAAAAATAATCTTTGGGTTTTCATATCATATCAAAAGTATATATGGGCTAAAAGAGGACACTCTCGGGCATCAATCTGTGAAAACGGAACTTTGTTCCATGTTCTAGTCCACCAAAGTTAGAATTTTACTAAAATTTAGTACCTGAGGAAAAACAAAAGAGCTCACTTTGTGTAAACGCTACGGTAATTTATGGAAATGGTTCTTAACGATAACAATCCTATCTAATTAAAAAAAAGCAACGAACACAAGATCTTATAGTTACAGTTTCCGAGAAATAGCTATTTCTTTCTCCAGAAATTTGCAAAAATTACGTATTTTCCAAAATTGCGAAAAATGGTCGTATTTAGGGGCCACGCCAATATGGCGATCTATTTGTTGGTTTCCTTAGTTTCAATATGTTTACTATCGAATCTCAAGGGGATATTGACAATCAGGGACAACAAAAAATTGGGGTTTTGGCCAGGAAAATCGATTCCCGAACCATTGTGCGCTGGTATTCATTCTTCTCTTTCCTCTTCTTCCGATGAGTGTGAGTGCGCTATTTTTCGCCGACTTCAATCATGTGGATAATGTTAGCGGAGAAGACATTCAGCTTCCTTTCGGTGTTAGATCGCATTTTTGCCGTAACATTAAGACGAGTACACACCATGGCTGCTACAAAGAAATGGTCTGAATCGAGTCCTTTTGGTGTTAGCTCGCACTTTTGCCGTAAGATTAAGACGAGTACATACCTTGGCTGATACAAAGAAATTTTCCATATCGATGTTCGTTCCTTGGATCGGTCGGACATTTAGCACAGTGGAAAGGTGTATTCCGTCTATCACAACATGATCTATCTGAACCTTGTATATGTCTAAGTGTTGAAACTAGATGTCACTCCCTATCACGTTCCCCTCAGGTATTCCTGCAGGTAGAATACATGAAATAACACCTTACCTATCAGTAGAGGGTGCAGAAATCGCGGAGAAATGGTAGGTAAACATTGAGTATCATATTTAACCAATGTGCTCAATTTGTCGTTACCAGGACAGGGTTGTCACACTACTGAAATCTTGGAAAGCTTCGAGTAAGGGGAAATCTTAGAGGGCGATTTCCGTTCTCTTACCAGTAGCAAAGACGTTCGAGTCCTTACTCGTACCATGCCCGGTGGAAGTTACCGAAATGCCGATAACCGACATGGGTTCCGGAAGTTGCATAGCGCTACGACTGTCTTTCACGCCATAATCGTACATGTAAACTAAACCACAACGTGACACTAGATTTTTAGAAGACATTCGGGCCATGCTATTCTGCTTGAGGACATTAATTACCGGTCATATGTTTAGTTCAGAAACATGAAGTCAAAGCCCCGTTGAGTGAAATAGGGAGTTCCCCAAGGCGGGCTGATATCTCCCAAACTGTTTAACTTCTACTTCTCTGGACTTCCACAACATCCGGACGACATAAAAGCTATGTCTTAGGAAGACGATTGCATTAAATTTCCATTGTCAGTTGCTTCCACTCAAGCAATTTGAATCTACAAATCGACAGAGTAAGAATCCCGACTATTTAGATCATCTGAATATGTCGCAAATATCTGCGATTAGCTAAGGAGCAGGAAGATGGTTCTCAAGTCGCTAGACGACAACACTTTGGTTGCAGATAATAAAACCATGTTCACCACATACGACGCGATAGGCCAGTCTGTGGTAAACTATGCGGCACCGATGTGGTCTGATATAGTTAGCGATACTCAGTGGAAGCAACTGCCATTGGAACTGCAGCATAGTGTATTCTCATGTAGCCAATAGGTCATCCACATGATGAGGCGAATATCATATCAGTTCATCGTCACAATAAAGTACCTGATAGTGTCGTGTCGACTTAGTTATTTATTTCACCAACTTATGGATAGGGACCCTCTGCCCAGGCAAGTACGGCGAGATATTCATGGTCTAGAAGGAGAACGAGGTCCGGAGGTACCAGCTAGAGTCCCTAGATATACAAGCCTTTACTGATGGACCAATTGCTTTCCAGACAGATGCAGTTAACAGCGTCATTCTACAGCAGAGCTGCTCAGCGATCCCACTGAGTTGTCTTTGCATTTGCTTTTCTCCCTCACGTACACTATGCGCGAACAAAAACAAACAAAAACATGATTTGGTTGTTGCTACCGTCAGCATTTATGCTAACGAGGGTAACGGGCAAAATATGCCTCATCGAAATAATGGTTTTAGACCCCAAGTCTGATTGGAAGAAATCCATTTCAGACAATTTGGAGTTGATTTAGCCATGTCCGTCCGTCTGTCTGTCTGGCTGGTGCGCACGATAACCCTCGAACGGATCAACCGATTTGGTCCAAAATTTGGCTTTCGCAATATTTTGTCCACACTTAGTTTAAGTTCGAGAATGTTCGGAAAATTTGTGGGCACGAAAACGCTTGCAGGGAGTAACCGATTTGGTCCATAATTTGCACATAGTGAAATTTCTACCAAACTTAGATGATGATCTAAAATGGATTTAATCGATCCACGCCTTTGGGTACTTCCCGCACAAAATTTCGGAAAAGTTCAGTTTAGGACCTGCTCTAGAATATTTTCGATTTTTGTTGTAACCACTTGTATTCACGGCCCCCCACACGGCGGTACAAGTTTCATCAGGGGCAAAATCATACTTCCTTCAGGTATCTCCCCAAAAAAGGTCAAAAATGTTCGGAAAAATTGTGCGCACTATAACTCTTGAAGGGAAGGACTGATTTGGTTCATACTTTACGCATCTTTATATATTTCACAACTACAAGAATTAATGGACAAATTGGTAACATGCAGTAACAAATATGGCCTAAATATAAACACAAAGAAAACAAAATATATGATTGTGAGCAGGAGAAATAGCCACAACAACATTTCCCTAAAAATACAAAACTTCTCAATTGAAAGAGTCCAAAACATTAAATATCTTGGAATAGACATAAATGACGAATGGAATTGCTCCAAAGAAATAAGAAGGCGTATTGAAATTGCACGAAACTCATTCTTTAAATACAAGAAAGTTCTGAATAGCCATGATATTAACCTGGAAACAAAATGTAGATTTGTAAAAGCATATATATGGTCAACATTATTATATGCTATGGAAACATGGACAATAAAAGCAGTAGATGTGAAGAAATTAGAATCCTTCGAAATGTGGGTATACCGCCGAATTTTAAAAATTCCATGGACGGCCTTAATTACAAACAATTAAGTGATGCGAAAAATGAATCGAAGTAGAGAGATCATGATAAACATCAAGAGACGAAAAACAGCTTACCTTGGTCATATCAGGAGAAATTCAAAATACAAAATACTGCAAGATATCTTAAAATCGAAAATAGAAGGTACAAATCCTAAAGGCCGAAAAGAATTGTGTTGGATTGCGAATATTCAAGAATGGACAGGATTTCGAGATGTTGGATACCTACTAAGTGCTGCCAGAAGTAGAGACATATTTGCCGATATTGTGAACAATTTATGAATTTATCTAATATTTTTATTTAAAATCGAATTTTTATTGTAATTGTATTGATCGCTAAAATTCGTATGACGAATAGGCAAATAAAGAAGAAGAAGAAGAATATATCTACCAGATATAAGTCAGGTTTGAATATGGACTATATTTGTCCATTCCTTCGGGTACCTCCCACACAATATTTCGGAGAAGTTCGCTTTAAGAGCATATCTCTGTCGGCAAAGCCGACTGATACTTTTTTACTTGTTTTTTTTTTTTTTTTTTTTGATTTTCTGCGCTAGATCGGTATTTTCCCACTGTGTGCCGGCACCAACTAAAATAACTGATATCGGAAAATACCAAAAGTTCTAAATTTTCAATTAAGTGCAATTCAAGGATGGCTTTGGTATTTTTATTGAAGGTAGTCATTGTGATTCTGATTATATCGATATACTTTTTAGTGGGCAAGTTTATGCTTCCTGACATAATTGACTAAAATAAACCTACGGTTACAAACTAAAATCGTTGTTTGGCAACTATAAGAAAGGAATGACTTCCATAATGTAATTCAGTTCCATTATATTTTTGCTAGGGGAAGACAATACTGCCTCAGTTATGGGTCATTTAAATGACCCAATATATAGGGCCACTCCTTCATACTAAAATAGAAGGTCCGTATGAAGAAGCAACTAAATTAGAATCATTGAGTTCTAGTACATGTTTCAATGCAGTTCGATAAAACAACATTATTGGATACAAGCTTCTTGCAGTTCCTTATTTTTTTTTATTTATTTATTTATTTTTTTTTTTTTTTTGTATGCAAGTTTTTTCTTTCGTCATCCTTCTATTTTCGTACATTCTTCAACCTAATCAAATCTAAATTTTAAATTAGAAATATTCAATTATAAACAGCTGTCAATGTGCTAATTTTCCTTCTTTGTTGAGAATTCTTCGTTTACAAGAAACCTTCAACATTTAGTTTCATTCTATTCTTTATCTTTCCTGTCCTGTCCTGTCCTGTCCTCTGTAACATATTTTACATATCAAAAGCAAACATTTTTCTATTAGGTATCCTTTTTTAATCTACATTGCTGTCTGGTAACCACATTCTATTTTCATACGAAATGACGATGATGATGACTGGCCACGTCATCATGTGAAGAAGATTAAAGCAAACACATACATATATACTTACATTACTAGCACTACTACTACGGGTATGTGTAGAGAAGGACATTTGTGATTCATTTAAATTTGAAAGTGAAACATCCGTTTGTTCGTCCGTTCATTTTATTTGTCCATCCAGCATCCAGTCGGTAATCGAATTTTGTTTCGGTTTTTGTATTTTATTTCATTTTCACAACTGACAAAATCGAATTAAATAAGAATCCAATGCTAAACTTATTGAGATATGCATGATAGGATGGTATGTTATGTTATGCTTGTCATTGCTGCTGTGCTGTGCTACCACTGTTGTGTTGTTGTAAACTGACACAACAGAGAGATCTGGAGAATGGCAAATGTCATTAAAATTGATAAGGATATATGGTATGGACATTTGAATGGGGAAAAGTAACCAAAGAAAGAGTAGCACAAGATTATGATGAATAAAAGCCCACAACCAAGTGAATGACATAGAAAATGGGTGCTGACAACTTTCAATGTTATCTTTAACTATTTTGTTTTGTTACAAAACTTATCAATAAGCAACTGATGACATTTGCAAAATGCCAGTCTGACCATTATTGGAAACAACTAGCTACACTCGAATATGTTAATTTTTGTCATTTGGTGGTTTTAGCATAATTATCTTGTAAATTTTCTTGTCATTCTCATTAAGTAGCCAATCATGTGTTCGTACAAACTTATATATAGATGTGTGTCAACGTGTGTTTGTCCGAATGAAATTATTATGTCCAAATGTGATTGTAACACATATTGCTTTACAATCGAATATTAAATTGGAATTGCCCCACTGCCACGTCTTCTGGGAATTACAAATTACAAAAGCTATCAATTCTCAAAAGCAGTTTTCGTAATTATGCGAATTAAAAGTACAAACACATGTACACCGAAATTCGATACTCAATAATTAGGAGAATATTTGGTATTGATTCTTATACTCTACACCACACTGTGGTAAGGGGTATTATGTGTTAGTGCATTTGTATGTAACATGCATAAGGAAAAGAGATAGACCCATAGTTTCTTCTAGGGATATGCATAGAATCACTTTCTGAGTCGATTTATGCATGGCCGTCCGTCTGTACGTGCGTCCTTCCGTTCGCAAAGTACAGGTCGCATTTATTGTCCGATTTGGCTGAAAATTGGGAAAGATAATTTTTTTAGCCGTCGGAAGAACGCTATTGCTTTTGGTGAAAATCGGTTCAGATTTGAATATAGCTTTCATCTCAAGTGGACACTGACCTCCCCGTGGTGTCACCTGGGGAACTGTCTTTAACACCCGTTAAAGGTAGTGAGCTAACATGTGCCGCGCGTTCACCCATAAGAACGTTAAAAACTTGAGTTTGGGCGTCGGATTAGTAACCCTCCCCTAGAGAAACAGCCTACTATGAAAAAACGAAAGAAAAGAAAAACAAATCCCTCAAGAGTTGACGACCCCCGCAAATGTTTTAAGGACCATGATCTGCGAATCTGCACCTGGAATGTTCGCACTCTTTACAGAGAAGGTGCAGTTTACGCATTGGCAGATGTACTTGAAAAGTACAAGGCCGACATTACCGCCATACAGGAAATACAATGGAACGGGAAAGGCATCACAACAACACCTAAAGGTGACGCACTGTATTATAGCTGCACACAGCATGAGTTTGGTTGCGGATTTGTAGTTTGTCGGAGGTTAAAACATCTGGTCTCCAGCTTCACCCCAGTGAATGAAAGACTTGCTACAATTCGATTAAAAGCAAAATTCTTCAACATCAGCTTTATTAGCGCGCTTGCTCCCACTGAAGACAAGGACGAACAGACCAAAGATATTTTTACGAGCGCTTAGAAGAAACTTATGACCGTTGCCCTGCCCATGACATTAAAATTATACTAGGCGATTTTAATGCCAAAATTGGAAAGGAGAATATCTTTGGCCCAACAGTCGGGAAATTCGGTCTCCACAGTGAAACATCTGACAAGGGTATGAGACTGATAGACTTTGCAGCTGCAAGAAACATGGTAGTTATCAGTACCAGATATAAGCATCTCGATATTCATAAGGGCACCTGGCTGTCGCCAGATCAAAGAACAAGAAATCAAATTGATCACGTTGTGATAGATGGAAGACATGCATCAAGCATGTTGGATGTACGATCGTTGCAAGGTGCAAACATAGACTCGGACCACTACCTTGTTGCAGCAAAGGTACGTACCAGATTAAACGTAGCAAACAAAGTGCGAACAGACACAACACGGAAGTTGGACATCGGTAAGCTGCAATCACAACAGATAGCCACAGCATATTCCACTCAACTGGCCCAACTCCTTAATCAAAGCACTCCTCGTCCCGATAACATATCAGGACAATGGCAAAACATTGTCCACTCCATGCAAACAGCCGCAAAATCAGTACTTGGATACCAGAGACCTCCACCAAGGAATCCATGGTATGACCAGCAGTGTCGTGCTGCTACCGAAGAGAAAAATTCGGCGTATAAGGCTACTTTACAATCAGTAGCAACGCGTAGCGCACGAGAGAGGTATCGGGAGAGAGAGAGGAAAAACGAAAAAAGTGTGAACAAATCGAGATGTACAGGAGACAGAATGAAGTCCGAAAATTCTACCAAACAGTGAAACATCAAACTGATGGCTTTGGAACTGGCACATCCTCCTGTAGAGACCAGCAAGGTAATCTGGTAACTGATACAGATAGTAAGCTAAGGATATGGAAAGAGCATTTTCCAAACTGTTGGTATCCAATTGTAGCGAAGTCGACGAAGATACCACAGTTCCAATTCGAGAAGATGGTATTGAACGTATACCACCCGGCCAAGATGAGGTAAAGACAGCAATAAACCGGCTGAAGAATAATAAGGCAGCAGGAGCTGATGGCCTACCAGCCGAGCTGTTTAAAACCGGAGGCGACACGCTGATAAGGTGTATGCATCAGCTAGTTAGCTCCATCTGGCAGGAAGAACGCGTACCCGACGATTGGAACCTGAGCATCCTGTGTCCCGTCCATAAGAAAGGAGATAAGACTTTATGCTCCAACTATAGGGGCATAAGTCTTCTCCCTATCACCTACAAGATAGTGTCAATGATATCGCGCGAACGACTAAAGCCCATGGTCAACGAAATAATTGGACCATACCAATGCGGCTTTAGACCTGGCAAGTCCACCGTTGACCAGATATTTACCCTGCGCCCTGGAGAAGACCCAAGAGATGCAGATCGACACCTACCACATTTTTGTCGATTATAAAGCAGCCTTCGACAGCCCGCTACGTTCAAAGGTATTCCAAGCAATGTCTGAAATTGGTATCCCCGCAAAGCTCATTCGGCTTTGTAAAATGACTCTAACTGACACAAGATCTTCAGTTAAAATAGGAGAGAACCAAAAGAGGTTTCAGGCAAGGGGACGGCCTTTCGTGTGACCTTTTCAACATCCTGCTAGAAAAGGTTATACGAGAGGCAAACGTCAAAAGAAGTGGCACAATCTACACCAATAGCCACATGTTACTTGATTATGCTGATGATATAGACATCATGGGACGATCAGTAAAAGAAGTAACCGATACCTTTATGAAGGTCGAAGGAGAATCTGCTTAAGTGGGTCTGGCGGTAAACGGCGAGAAGACCAAGCTGATGGTGTCGAAGCGCAATGCGTCCATTGAGATCGGACCAACTGTTGAAGTTGAGTTAATTTTGAGGTAGTAAAAGACTTCGTATACCTCGGCACCGCCGTAAACACAACAAACGACATCAGTTGTGAAATAAGAAGAAGAATTGTATTGGCCAACAGTTGCTACTTTGGCTTAAGTAAGCACTTTAAAAACAAAGCCACATCTAGTCAAACAAAAATAACGCTTTACAAAACACTGATACTACCCGTGCTGATGTATGGTTCCGAAGCCTGGGTACTTGCGCAAGCAGATAAGGCAGTACTTGGCGTGTTTGAGAGAAAAATTCTTCGAAAGATCTACGGCCCGATCTGCGTTGACGGTGAATATCGACGTCGTATGAACCATGATCTGTATCTGCTATACAACGACATCAATATAGTTAAACGTATCAAGATGCAGCGATTGCGTTGGCTAGGCCATATAACAAGAATGAGCGATGATGAACCCACTAAAAAGGCGTATCAATTTGAGCCACCAACTAATAGATGGCGCAAACAAGTGGATGATGAGATGACAAGGCGCGGTATTCCAAATAGCGAAGCGCGAAACAGAGAGAATTGGAGATCTTTTCTTAGCTCGGTCTATGGAACAAATGTTCTGTAATGGGCCAGCTAAGTAAGTAAGACTCTATTTGTTCTAGAAATAAATGTGCCAAATTATATTGAAATTGGTATAGATTTGAATATAGTCCGCATGTATTTTTTACATATTCACAGTGGTGTAGGGTATCATAAAGTCGGCCACGCCTGACGTTGATTCTTTCCTTACTGGTTGATATTAGTGTGGGTTGATTGTAAATAAACAAAATAATAAGAATTAGTCGACTTTGCTGAGAACTAAGTACCCTCAGCTTATGACCGTACAAAACAACAATAAAGGAGTGGTGGACCCAAATGTGTCATCGACAGATCCCAAATTTTAAAAATAAATAGCAACTTCGTAGAAGACAACATATATTTTGGAATTTGTAGGCGTTTGTGGTATTAGGTATGTGAACAGTGGGCTTAATTACGCAGTGCTACACCAGCGCTATAATTTTGCACTTTGTCTTTTTTCCACAGCAGGTGAAGTTTGACTATATCGTTTTGGTGTAGCCCCCATATAACGGTATCTCTCGATTTTCGGTATTTCGAGCAGTTTTCCTACAAATTTTAACCAAACTAGCTATAATTAAACATTTGAGGGTCTTTGTGGTCCCAACACTCCTCCACCAACAATTTTCCTTAAAGGACCATGTTTTGTTATGTGACCCATATAACTGTACCTTCCGATTTTCGGCATTTTCAGAATTTTTTTTTATTTTTTTAAGGAACTACCTGTAATTTCATATTTGAAGTTCCCATTGAAACAAAACTTCTCCCCCCCCCCCACACTATCAATGTGGGGTCATACTTTGGTATAGTCTTCATATAAAGGTGATTCCCGATTTATTGTGAAGATATTAGCTACATTTTTGACCGAACTACCTGTAAATTGTCATTTAAGGTTCCCAGTGGTTACAAAACTTCTCCACGAAAAATTGTCAGCACACGTTCATGTTTTATTATATCCCCCATAGAACGGTACCTCTCGATTTTGGGTATTCTGAAGATATATGCTACATTTGTTGACCGAACTATCTTTTAATTTAACATCTGAAATTCCCAGTGGTCGCAAAACTTCTTCCCAACAATTTAAAAAGTACAGGAGTTATGAACTTGCCGACAAAAATATATTTGGATTAAAGCTCAAAAGTGTTGTGGAGGAGTTACCTGAAGGAATGCATGGGCATAGTCCATTTTGGAAATGAAATTTATTATGGCAGTCATTTCTATTCGATAGCTAGCGCGACCTGCAGTCATTTCAGTTGGTTACCACATAACATAGAGGTTTTGGACCACTATGTCAGAAAACATGGACTTGCTCACGAAAAACATAGTATCGCTGTAAAGAAAACAACAAGGAGTAACACCGGTAAACATTTCCAAAGGATCTTCGAACAGACCTTGCACTTGAACAAAATTTGTACCTTTGTGGGGGAGTAACCTTATGTCTCCCTTGTCCCGCCTGGGATGTTTGTGGAACAATTATATTATATAACCTTATGTATTGGACCGATACAGTCCATATAAAAACTTTATGTATGATTCACAGAAATATTACAATGTGCAAAGTATCACCGACTTGGTTAAAGTCTTCGAGAGTTATCATGCGCCACTTTTTAGTGACAAGTGTTGCACTTTTGTGGGGAAGGTACCTAAAGGAGCGAACCGATATGTCACATCTCCGAACTTAAACTAAGTTTGAAAAAAATATTACGAACACCAAATTTTAGACTAAATCAGTTCATCCTTTCAAGAGTTATCGTCCGCACCAGCTACTACTCAGGAAGTATTGACTTGCCTCTGAAAGAAGTAAAAAAATACCAATCGGTTTTGCCGACAAAGATATACCCTCAGCCTGTGTGGAGTAAAACACTTTTTTCGCAAAATACAAAGAAAACTTATGTATTATTGGGGTTTTGAAAATTTTGGGTGTATGAACCGACAAAAATATGGATTGGATTAAAGCTCAAAAATTTCCGGGGGATATCGATAGATAGGGCTTTTGTACCATACTTGCCTACGAAAAACATAATACCGCTGTAAACAGGGCCACTAGAAACCCCTTCGGTAAAAATTTCCAACGGACCCTCGAGCAGATATTTAACCACTCAAAAATTTTGAACATTTGTGTGGGTGGTACCCCAAGGATTGGACCGATAGGGCCCACATTTGAACATAAACTAAGTTTGGACAAAATATTTAGAGTTCCAAAGTTGGACCAAATCGGTTGCTGCTTATATGAAATATTGCGTGTTACCTTTTTAGCGAATATTTTCGAACTTTTGTGGGGGAGGTACCGAAAGGAGTGGGCCTATAAACACCACCTTAGAATTTAATTTAATATTCGAAGAAATATTACGATATCCAAAGTGTGGACGAACGCAGTATTCGGTTCGAGCTCTCCAGGCACTACATACATATATGTATTAGTATAGGGGGTTTTACACGTTTCTGGCTGTTTTCTCAAGAAGTATGGACTTGCCCCTAAAAAAACTTTTAATATCGTAATTGAGGCAGCGAATGTAATTTGCTTCACCAAAAATCAAATTGATCCAAGAGCAGGTCTTAAAGTGAATTTATCCCAAATTTTGTGTGGGAGGTACCCCAAGCAGTGAACAAATATAACCCATATTCGAACCTGATCTATATCTTGTAGCTATATTAATTAGGAAGTGCAAAATGTATACCAAATCTAGAGTTATCGTGCGCACAATTTTCCGAACATTTTTGAACTTTTGTGAGGGTGGAACCTGGAGGAGTTAATAATAGCTTTTCTTCGAACTTAAACTAAGTTTGAACAAAATATTACAAAGGCCAAATTTTGGAGCGAATCGAATTATCTTGCGCTCCAATCACTACACACGGTGTCATAGGGTTGTTTTGCACCTTTAAGGCTTTTTTCAGAATGTATGGACTTGCCCCTGATGAAACATGTACCGTCGTATGGGGGGGGCAGTGAATACAAGTTGTTACAACAAAAATCGAATTGATTCGAGAACTGGTCCTAAACTGAACTTACCCGAAATTTTATGTGGGAGTTCAGAAGGAGTATACCGATTGAGTCCATAGTGGAACCTCATTTAAGTTTGGTAGACGTTACACGATTTGCAAAGTATGGACCAAACCGGTTACTCCCTTCTAGAGTTATCGTACGCACAACATTTTCCGAACATTTTCGAACTTTTGTGGGGGAGGTACGGAAAGGAGTGGACCGAACTTAACTAAGTCTGGACAAAATATTACGAAAGCCAAATTTTGGACCTAATCGGTTGATCCGTTCGAGAGTTATCGTGCGCTCCAGCCAGCCAGCCAGACGGACGGACATGGCCAAATCAACTCCAAATTGTCTGAAACACATTTTATCCAAACATGGGGTCTAAAACCATTAATTCGATGAGGCACATTTTGCCCGTATAAAATTGTATATACCCTCGTTAGCATAAATGCTGAGGGTATAAAAATGTGTACCTTCGGAATAGAAGTCTCGAGCACAACCAGTTGCAAAAAAAAATCAAGTTGAGATCTGTTTTTAAACTGCATTTTTCAGAAAAGTTGTGCTACGTACCAGAAGGAGTGGACCGATTGCAAATCGTAATGTGTCTACCAGACATAAATCAGGTTCAAAAATTAGCCTAACGGCTGAAAAAGAATAAGTCCCCCCAGTTTACGACCGTAAAATAAAAACATTAATGTACCAACAATCAATCCATAATTTTCAAAACAAATATGACCTTCGTGTACCATTTAGTACTTTTCGTACCCATAAGTACGAACTTTCAAAACTTCATCAATCCTACAAATTTCAGGATTGCAGCGCTATCCGTTCATCCAAATTGTATTAAATTTAGTGCCATTTAGTACCAATAAGTACTAATTTCAAAAACTTTCTCAATCCTACACTCCAACTGTAATCTTAATTCCAAATTTCAGGATTCCAGCGCTATCCGTTCATCCAAATCCAAATTGTACCCAACTTAGTACAATTTAGCACTTTTCATACTCATAACTACGATTTTCCAAAACTACCTGAATCCTTGACTTCGACAATAATATTAATTCCAAATTTCAGGATACTAGCTCTATTCGTTCACCCAAATCCAAATTGTACCAAATTTAGTACTTTTCGTACCCATTAGTACTAATTTCGAAAACCACCTCAATCCTACAGTCCAACAGTAACTTAATTCGAAATTTCAGGCTTCTATCTCAATCCGTTCACTAAAATCTAAAGTGTACCAAAATCAGTACTTTTCGTACAAACAAGCACGAATTTCCAAAACTACCTCAATCTTACCCTCCAAAAGTAATCTTAATTTTAAATTTCAGGATTACAGCTCTATTCGTTCACCCAAATCCAATTTGTACCATTTCGTATTTTGTACCCTTAAGTACGAATTTTCAAAACTTCCTCAATCCTAAACACCAACAGTAACCCTAATTCCGAATTTCAGGTTTCCAGCTTTATCTATCTTTATCTTGAGAACCTCCCTGTTTCACTCTACGTGATGTGGACCTATTGTTTCTGAATTCCAAGTACGACTGGCGTCCACACATATAATTGATTATCTAATCAACCAAATCCCAACTTGGCCAATGGGTAGTCTGCTAGATGTTCTAAAACAGCTTGAAATATTTGACACTGTCAAATGCTTTTGACAAGTCAAGCGCCACCATCACTATTCTATCAAACGGCTGGCTCTGGTTGAGCACTCGACTAACATGTGTGGAGATGGCGCGCAGCGCTGTTGTCGTGCTGTGCTGCTTACGGAACCCATGATAATAATCGACAACCGGATAGCTATTTATAAAACTGGGGAAGATTAAAGCCTCAACGGTTTTTGTTACGGACGAAGAAAGCGAAATCGATTTGTATGAATCATTTTGCTGGCATCCTTCCCTGGCTTCAGTAGTTTAGCAATGATGACTGACTCACTAATTCACTGACTCACTGACTGACTGTTAATCGACGCCCAAGATAAACGGCTAAAGCTAGAATCTTGAAATTTTGGGTGAGGTCCGAAGCTGTCTGATAAGGCTGGGTTTTTGGAAATTCGAACTAAATATAGAACCATTTGTATTTGGGAGAGATAGAATTCTGAAATTTGGAATGAGGGCCACTGATGGAATATAGAAACCGAACGGTTTTCAAAAATTCGAACTACAAGTGTACGAAGAGCACTAAAATGTACTAAATTTGGTACCATTTGGCATTATTTGAAATTTGGAGTGAAAATCAAGGTTCAGAAGTAGGGTTGATATAAGAAGGTGGTTTTGGAAATGTGTACTCATGTGTACAAAAAGTAATAAATGGTACCAAATTTTGTACAGTTGGGATTTGGTTGATTAGATAATCAATTATATGTGTGGACGCCAGTCGTACGTGGAATTCAGAAACAATAGGTCCACATCACGTAGAGTGAAACAGGGAGGTTCTCAAGAGGAGGTAATATGTTCGGAACTGTTTAACCTCTACATATCCTGTATTACACCCCCTACAGACGGCAGCTATGATCCCAAGCTTATGCGGATAAATGTACAACCTTGTCGTCAGGTACGCCAGTCGTACGTGGAGTTCAGGAAAAAAAGTAAAAACCCCGTAGAGTGAAACAGGGAGGTTCTCAAGATGAGGTGATATCTCCGGAACTGTTTAGCCTTTACCTATCCTGTATTCCACCCCTCCAGACGTCATTGGGATCGTAACTTGTGCGGATGAATGTACGAACTTGGCGTCAGGTACGCCAGTCGTACGTGGAATTCAGAAACAAGAAGTCCAAACCCCGTAGAGTGAAACGGGGAGGTTCTCAAGATGGGGTGATATCTCCGGAACTGTCTACCTATCCTGTATTACACCCCTACAGACGGCATTGGGATCATAACTTATGCGGATAAATGTACGATCTTGGCGTCAGGCACGCCAGTCGTACGTCGAATTCAGGGAGGTTCTCAAGGTGAGTTGATATCTTCGGAACTGTTTAACCTCTACCTATCCTATATTCCACACCCTCCAGACGACATTTCGATCATAATTTGTGCGGATGAATGTACGAACTTGGCGTCGGGTACACCAGTCGTACGTGGAATTCAGGAAGAAGAACTCAGATCCCCGTAGGCTGAAACGGGGAGGCTCTCAAGGTGAGAGGATATCTCCGGAGCTGTTTAACCTCTACCTATCCTGTATTCCACCCCCTCGAATCGTAACTTATGCGGATGAATGTACGATATTGGCGTCAGGTACGCCAGTCGTCAGTGAAATTCAGCAACAAGAAGTCTAAGCCCCGTAGAGTGAAACAGGGATGTTCTCAAGATGAGGTGATATCTCCGGAACTGTTTAGCCTTTACCTACCCTGTGTTCCATTGAATGTACGATCTTGGCGTCAGGTACCTACCTTGATATCATTTGTGGAAAGCTGAGCTTTCTTACAGCCTTTTTTCCACGCAAGGAATATGCAAATATCCGCCACTAGATCTACGGCCACTCTATTAACCACATGGACGAAATAGGTGAGCACTGAGTTGGATGTAATGGTCGATGACAGCAGAATTCCGACCACCAACTACCTCACGATTCTAGGGGTCACATTCGACAGCATGCTCACTTCTTCCATCTATCTGTGAAAAGCTGAGGAACATGGTCCTTAAGTTCCTAGAGGGCAGCACATATAAAGTGATTCAAAAATATTCAAACCTGTCAGAATGCCACCCTAAGAACTAAAACAGGGAGCCTCCTTATGTCTTCAGTGGACCATCTATATGAGGAGATAAAGATTCTTCCAGTACAGAAACATTATGGCATGCTTTCGTTGCAGTACTTGCACGGGTGTCATCCCAATCAGCTTACGGTGGATAGGAATTTAAAGAGAGATCTTCATGATCCAAAAAGAGAATTCCAACGTTACAATATATAATCCCTAAATCAGAAGCAAGTTTAAATAGCATTCACACAGCTTCAGTCGCAGATGCCATAAACAACTATTGTGTGAATGCGGTCTTCGCAGAACCTTTGCCATATATCGCAGCTGAGGAGCTGCCACGACAAACCAGAATAGTTTTGGCTCAACTACACCCGGGATGGTGCAGCCGTCTAAATTCCTATACGGCAAAGATGGATGACACCATACCAAACTTCTGCCCAGCATGCGGCAAAGGCCCACACGACACACTGCACCTTTTCAACTGCCCTGCCAAGCCATCTAAACTAAAATCAGTGGCTGCCGGATTAAGCAGAAAGACGAGCTTAGAAACATACAATAAATATAATGTTACAATGACAACAACCATTGCGCAGACTGAACCTACCCTGTAAAGAGTGCGGACATTCCAGATCTTGATTTTAAAACGTTTACGGGGGTAGTCAACTATAGAGGGGATTGTTTTTCTTCTCTTTTTCTTTGTTTTTTTTTTCATAGTACGATGTTTTTTGTAGGGTGGGTTACTAACCCGACGCCCAACCGAAGTTTTTGTCTTTCTTATGGGTGAACGTGCGCCAGATGTAAACTCGCTACCTTTAGCGGGATTTAAAGGCAGTTCCTCAGATGACACCAAGGGGAGTTCAGTGTATACTTAAAATGAAAAAGCGGCAAAGGCAAAGAGTCCTTAGCTTTGCCATGTTAAAGCCGGTCAGGATAGTTTCTTGGTGTCTTTCACCCCTTACGTCATTATGAATTTTGATATTTTTATTTTACCTCCAGAAAGATAATAATTAATTAAAACAAAGTTATTTCTTTAAATATGATAACATTGACATGTTTTCAAATACACAAAGGTTTCCAAGATAACCGTACAACATCGAAAACGTGTACTCAATCAAACAAGTCAAGCTTTACCTGCTTTACCACAACCATGTCAAAAGTGTGAGGTGCAATCTGTCAACGTGTTTGGCAATAATATCCTAAAAGCAAGGGGTCATGTTATTATAACAATCAGGAGTGCAGTCAAGCAGACAAACCAGAGAGCAAGAGTACCCAGCAAGCAAACAACAAATGGAAAACTTTCCAAAATTCATTAAAACCAAGAACGGTCTCTCTCTTTCCTTGGTGTTATTGTCGATGCCTCCTTGCCTTGGCGTTTGATGCTGCTGTTAAAGTGCAAATTAGAGACATTAATTGTTTTTACATCATCACCGTTCTCATTGTCACCGTCATCGTTTCATCATTGCCTGCCATCGCCATCTTCACCAACCACCTGCTTTGTTGAATTGGTTGGCAAGGCCATTATTTTCTAGTCATTCTTGCTATGAGTTTTTGAGCCGCCATGAGTTTCCCCCTTTTTATATTTTCATTAACATTTTAGCAACTAATTTTGATAATTTACAAAGATGACACTTTATATTTTTTTCGGATACTTTGACTGTCACTGAATGACATCAATGTCAATGGGCCCGGCTAAATGTTCATTAAATGTGAAAGCTTTCAACATCTTTTTAAGATTTCACAAAGGATTCATCACTTTTGTTGTGAAAATTGAACCAAGAAGGGGTTTTCTGTTAAGAGAGCAGAAAAGTGGGAGAGACAAAAGGATGTTTAAACAATTTTAGAGGGGGGGATATGAGTTATAACCATGAAATGAGTAGGGAATACAATTGTTGCTTATTCGCCAAATTTAATGAACTTTTAATTGATTGTAGCAAAAATTTTAATTGAGTTTTTTTCTGGAGCATTTAAGAAGAAGGTTAAAATATTTTATAAGTACCTAATGTTGTTGTTGTAGCAACGCAAAATATGTTTATTCGTATAGAGTCATCAGTTATGTGGTATTGGTTTCTCTGTGTTCCGATTCAAAAATTCTGCAATTTGAAGTACCTGTGTCCATATAGAAGCAGGAGACGTGCAAGTGGGTTTACCTGGACAGTAAAACTGATGCAGCTTATCGTGCGTTCCCAAGCCACATGCAGGGCGTGTATTGAGTAAAGTGCTGACAATTCGGACCCTATTCGAATTGAGTTGACTGTACCGTCTGGATTTAAATTGTGCAACAATAATAAAGCTTTGCCTATGGTTTTCTTTTGGTGCGATAGATGGCGGTTATCATCCATTATATATTAGAACAGTATGAATGCTATTTAAGCCCGCCTGAAAAGATCGTTGATCTATTGGTTCTTTCTCTGGGTCATGAAAATTTCGCCTGACTTAACTATATGGGAGAAGTCTGTCCACAAGATTGTGGCAGGGATGCTTACGGCGATAGCATGCTTACTCCACGCCTCTTCTGGAAAATTTGGTCTAATTTTGGACATTGGACCAACAGGTCCTCTTATAGTTCTGAGAATAGAAGACCAGTAGATCTGGCAATAGACGACCAGCAGCAGGTCATCTTATAGAAGACCACTAGGTCTTCTTATAGCCAACAACCAGGCCTTCCTATAGACGACCACCAGGTCTTCTTATAGAAGACAACCAGGTCTTTTTATAGAAGACCACCAGGTCTTTTTATAGAAGACCACCAGGTATTCTTATAGAAGGCCATCAGGTCTTCTTATAGTAGACCACCTGGTCTTCTTCTGGAAGACAATCAAGTCTTCTTATAGAAGACCACCAGGTCTGCTTATAGAAGAAAATCAAGTCTTCTTATAGAAGAAAATCAAGTCTTCTTATAGAAGAAACCCAAGTCTTCCTGTAGAAGGCTACCAGGTCTTCTTATAGAAGACCACCAGGCCTTCTCATAGAAGAAAACTAGGTCTTCTTATAGAAGACTACCGGGTCTTCTTATAGAAGACAACCAAATCTTCTTATAGAAGACCACCAGGCCTTCTAATAGAAGAAAACCAGGTCTTCTTATAGAAGACTACCGGGTCTTCTTATAGAAGACACCAGATCTTCTTATAGAAAACCAAGTCTTCTTATAGAAGAAAACCAAGTCTTCTTACAGAAGACTACCAGGTCTTCTTATAGAAGATCACCAAATCTTCTTATAGAAGAAAACCAGGTCTTCTTATAGAAGACCACAAGGTCTTCTTATAGAAGACCACCAAGTCTTCTTATAGAAGACCACCAGGTCTTCTTATAGAAGACCACCAGGTCTTCTTATAGAAGACCACCAGGTCTTCTTATAGAAGACCACCAGGTCTGCTTTCAGAAGACTTCCAGGTATTCTTATAGAAGACCACCAGGCCTTCTTATAGAAGACCACCAGGTCTTCTTATAGAAGACCACCAGGTCTTCATATTGAAGATCACCAGGTCTTCTTATAGAAGACCACCAGGTCTTCTTAAAGAAGACCACCAGGTCATCTTATAGAAGACCACCAGGTCTTCTTATAGAAGACCACGAGGTCTTCTTATAGAAGACCACGAGGTCTTCTTATAGAAGACCACGAGGTCTTCTTATAGAAGACCACAAGGTCTTCTTATAAAAGACCACAAGGTCTTCTTATAGAAGACCACCAGGACTTCTTATAGAAGACCACAAGGCCTTCTTATAGAAGACCTCCAGGTCTTCGTATTGATGACCACCAGGTCTTCTTATAGTGGACCAGCAGGTCTTCTTATAGTGGATCAGCAGGTCTTCTTATTGAAGACCACCAGGTCTGCGTATTAAAGACCACCAGGTCTTCGTATTGAAGACCACCAGGTCTTCTTATAGTGGACCAGCAGGTCTTTTTATTGAAGACCACAAGGTCTTCTTATAGAAGACCCCCAGGTCTTCTTATAGGAAACCCCCAGGTCTTCTTATAGAAGAGCACCAAGTCTTCTTATAGAAGACCACCAGGTCTTCTTATAGAAAACCACCAGGTCTTCTTATAGAAAACCACCAGGTCTTCTTATAGAAGACCACCAGATCTTCTTATAGAAGAGCACCAAGTCTTCTTATAGAAGACCACCAGGTCTTCTTATAGAAAACCACCAGGTCTTCTTATAGAAGACCACCAGATCTTCTTATAGAAGACCACCAGGTCATCTTATAGAAGAGAAGGCCACTAGGTCTTCTTAAAGAAGACCTTTAGGTATTCTTATAGAAGACCACCAGATCTTATAGAAGACCACCAGATATTCTTATAGAAGACCACCAGATCTTCTTATAGAAGAGAAGGCCACTAGGTCTTCTTATAGAAGACCACCAGGTCCTCTTATAGAAGACCACTAGGTTTTCTTATAGAAGACCACCAGGTATTCTTATAGAATACCACCAGGTCTTCTTATAAAAGACAGCCAGGTCTTCTTATAAAAGACAGCCAGGTCTTCTTATAGAAGACCACCAGGTCTTCGTATAGAAGACCACCAGGTCTTCGTATAGAAGACCACCAGGTCTTCTTATAGAAGACCACCAGGTTTTCTTATATAAGACCACCAGGTCTTCTTATAGAAGACCACCAGGTCTTCGTATAGAAGACCACCAGGTCTTCTTATAGAAGACAACCAGGTTTTCTTATAGAAGACCACCAGGTCTTCTTATAGAAGACCACCAGATCTTCTTATAGAAGACCACCAGATCTTATAGAAGACCACCAGATATTCTTATAGAAGACCACCAGATCTTCTTATAGAAGAGAAGGCCACTAGGTCTTCTTATAGAAGAGAAGGGCACTAGGTCTTCTTATAGAAGACCACTAGGTATTCTTATAGAAGACCACCAGGTCCTCTTATAGAAGACCACCAGGCCTTCTTATAGAAGACCACAAGGTTTTCTTATAGAAGACCACTAGGTCTTCTTATAGAAGACCACCAGGTCTTCTTATAGAGGATCACTAGGTTTTCCTATAGAAGTCCTCCAGGTCTACTTATAGAAGACCACAAGGACTTCTTATAGAAGACCACAAGGTCTTCTTTTATACAAGGCCACCTGTTGTTCTTATTGAAGACCACGACCGCTTCATAAAGAAGTCACTAATAGGTCTTCTTCTTCTCAGGAGATACACCGTTCGGACTAGGCGCTAAACAGTAGGTTCCATCTCTTTGAGCTTAAATGAGTCGGGGTGCACTAATTTGTTTCCCATTTCCCAAATGTTATATTAAAATTCTTAACTTGTAAACATCAACACGCACCAACCCACTGTGAAACTGAAAGCTATTTTTGTCAACTCTACCCATACACACACACACCCTCACACAAATAAAATTAATCTTAACAATTCGATTTACTTCTCTTCTTCAAACTAAATCCATTGCCAATATTTAATTTTCTTTCTAAGAATATTTAATTCGCCCTAAAAAAGTACAAGAACAACAACAGCATCACAAAAAGAAGAACATTTCAAAAAACAATCTCTGCCACGTGGATGATGGGTTACAAAGTTGTGTTCTTAGTTTCGTTTTTGTGTGTGTTTTTTATTTCTTCTATCGGTTCTTTATTGGTTTCGGTGGTTTTACTCCGTGATGACTTCATCATGAGCAAAAGCAGCTATTTGGGGGATTTGGCCAAAAAACCTCAAAAACATTTTACAATAAATCAACAACAACCAACAAAAAACATAACGGAAGTTGAAAAACTTTAAAAACTTTCTCCTTCTGCCATACGAATGAACTCTCTCTGAACAATAAGACTAGACATGTATGATTTCAAGGATTATTATGTGGTTTGCTGACATACAAACTCACATGCAAGCACACACACAAACAAACATGACACCATACCACATAAAACTAAAACAAAACAACAACAACAATTGCAACTTAAAAGTTATTTCTTTGCATGGTGTGGTTGGTTTTGGCAATCTCACATGACGAAAATTTATGAAAACTATTCAAAGCCGAAGCTATAATGCGATAAGAGGAACAGTGGGCGTATACGTTGTATTCAAATAAGTGTAGTCAATCATGTAGCGTATACGTATGTGTGAGGAAGAGGTTGAAATTTACCAAGGAATGGCTTTAATCAAATGGCCAAACCCAGGACTTGAATCAGTCCCTCTTTTATCTCATGTGGACACCGACCACCTTGGGTTATTACTTTCAATACACGTTAAAGTGTCCCTTTTTACACTTTCATACGGACAACATGTGCCTCATCGAAATAATGGTTTTAGCCCCCAAGTATGTTTGAACGAAATCCGTTTACGACAACTTGGAGTCAAATTAGCAACGGCCGTTCGTCTGTCCTGCTGCCTGGAGTGCACGATAACTCTCTACGGATCAACCGATTGGGTCCAAAATTTGGCGTTCGTACTATTTTGTCCAAACTTAGTTCAAGTTCGAAGTTGGTCCACTCCTTCAGATATCTCCCCCACAAAAGTTGACAACTTTTCGATAAAATGGTGCGCATGATAACTCTCGAAGGCAGTAACCGAATAGGTCCGAAAAGGTCCATACATCGTAATATTTCTACGGGACAAAGATCATGTTCGAATATGGATTATATATGACAACTTCTTCGGGTACCTCTCACACAAAATTTCGGAAATTTTTTCAGGGGTAAGTCCGTATTTCCTGAGAACATGGCCTGAAAGCTATAAAAAAAAACTCTATGGCACCATGTATAGCGGTACATCCCCTGGTAATTCCCATTAAACGTGCGAAATATTTCTCCAAAATTGTACGCAAGATTACCTTGAACGGAACAACCGATTTCGTCCAAACCTTGGATCTCCTAATGTTTTGTCCAAATTTAGTTTAACTTTGAAAATGTCCCGCATTGGCCTTCTCCTTAGGGTACATCCCCCACAAAAGTTCAACAATTTTTTTAAGTGCAGTTAAGGAACTGTTCGAAGATATTTTAGAAATGTATACCGCAGCTTCTCCATATGATCCTGTTTACAGCGATATTTTGCCTCTAACAGTAAGATTGTAGATTTTATAAGTCGGATAAAACATCATGGTCACCGCGATCCAGGAAACGAAACTCACCGTCACCTGTAGCTTGCATCGTTGCTACAGTTACAGGGTATTGCGGAAGGGTAGCACAAAAAGCGAAAGAGGAGGACTTCCCTTTCTTATATACCAATCAGTCCAGTACAGACTTATCTCGCTTAAGCTTTACTCCGTTAGCCCATGTATGGAAATTGTGGGACTGCCGAGGTGTAAGTGTTTAACGTGTGCATACCGTCGATGAACGGGTATATCTAACATCAGAGACATAAGAGACTTTCTTACGTCCATAGGGGTACAGCACTGGTCGAGCAAATTAATAGCTCAACATTTTGCACGGTGAATGAGATTAAGAAGAGTTTGCAACAGCTCGGCCAACATTGTCATTGTGGCACCCAGTCTGACAAATGACGTGTCCGCATGGCTCAGGCCACCTCGTCTCTGTTAACAGACCACTCTACTTCATAAATCTGACCCAGTAGATCATTGGGTAGATGAATACCCGAAATTATACCATATTTCCCAGTAGAGGAGAAGGGTCTAGCAAATGAGCGTGATGAGTTTCGTCGAATGTACCCTGAAGACCCAGTAAGTTTGGAAACTTACTCTTGAAGCTAACATGCTAGTAGCCAACCATAAGCGCAAAAGGTGGCTAGACCATCTGAAGCAATGATGAAGGATTGAGTAAATGGCAGGCAATCGAATCCGGAAAAGAAGGGTGATAAAACGTCAGTTACTTCCAATGTCTTGATAGTGAAGAGTGGCACATAATATTTAGCTGGTTTTTATAGGCCCCCCTTAAGCGACAAAACGAAGAGGAGTGTGCTAAGCCGTATAATAGCTCTCACAGACGATGATGTTGTACACAAAAAAATCCAAAGGGTACGACCCACACGAAGTTTCAATGGTAACGCTTAAGCAACTGGATGAATCCGCAGTTAAATATTTGACAAGTGTCCACAATTTATCATTAACCACCCATATTGTACTAGGTGCCACCGTGGTGCAATGGTATGCACACTCGCCTTGCAAACCGAATGGCCGGGTTCGATTTCAAGGCCAGACAACATAAAATTCATCGTGATGTTGGCTACATTTCCTGAGTATTTCAGCCATGAAAAACTTCTCTAAACGTGATATCTTTAGACACGCCGTCCAGACTCGGAGTGTACTTATTGATATAGAAGAAGTCTCTCTTGTCTCTTCTGGGATATTTGTAGGAAAAATTATTATTACCTCATATTTTACCAGAAGCCTGGAAAGTTGGTAGGGTGGTGCCGCTACTGAAGCCAGACAAGGATGCCAGTTGAGGCGAATCGTACATGCCGATTTTCCTTCTATGGTCAGTAATAAAGATTGTTGAGGCACTACACCTCCTCTCAATAGCACCACAACCGTATTATATGTACATCATATCCACACGTATTAGTCGAGGAATGAACCAGTCATGCCACCGAGCTGTATTGATGGCTCTTGGCCTATCGAAGGCCTTCGATACGGTTAACCATTACAAGTTGTTCGAGGTCATGTATGAAAGTTCGGATAATCACATATTTGGACACCAGCCTTTTTTGAAATTCCAAAATAAGAAGTCGAAGACCCGTAGAGTGAAAAAGGAGTTCTCCAAGATGGGAGAACTGTTTAATCTCTACTTTCGGAAATTCCACACCCTCCGGAGAATGTGATGTACACGGATGATTGTACAATCTTTGTGTCGGGTCATATCGCTGATGAACTTACTGGTCTTTGGTTCGTTATGCCAAGCCAGTGTGGCATTCAATTGTTAATCTTAAGTATGGGAAGCATATTTATACCTGCCAGAACCAGCCGACCTAAAAACTGCAATAGGGTGCTTCCTCATGACACCATTGAACCATGTGCCGACTCGAAGATTTTACAGGTGCGTCAGCACAACAAAAGTTTGACGGTGCAGTACCTGAGTTATTGCAATGCCATGTATCCACAATAGACTATGGACAGGCTTTCCCCACTCAGACACGCCAGGAGATATCTACAAAGTCTAGAGAGAGATGTGCAAAAGTACAAATGGGAAACCTCTAGATCAACAAGCCTATCTGGCACGCTTGAATAGCATTCAAGGAGTTGGACAGGCATTTCCAAGATACAGTGTGAATGCCGTACTCGCATCATAATTTACACTTAATAACTATATCGGTCGGTAAATAAAGACTTGTGAAAAGGAGTATATCCAATTTGTGGATATCTAAACTGAAACCATGTGCATCTAGCCACCTTTGCGCTCAAATCATGACTGCCCTTAAATTTAGTTCTGCTTCTAGGACTCCTCTCAATATGAGACTGTTGAAGGCGTTTTTACATCGAGAGTGGCTAGTAGGATTTGTTGTCTACTGTGATGAGGCCACATATGTTCAGCCATCTTTGTGATGTAATCATTACTTGCCTTAACTTGCGTTCTGATTCTTCAGTATCCCTGGCGCTCGTAACTTCAGCTCTATAAATCTGGGCCAAGAATGGATTCCGATGTGATTTCAACGCGTCTCCGTCTTTCGTTTTTGCATTGTGCATTGTGTGCGTTTTTGCATACGCATTCGGATATTGGATAACAAGATTTTTTTCAGTGTTATTTAAAACAAGTAAAAAGTCGTTAAGTTCGGCCGGGCCGAACTTTTTATACCCTCCACCATTAAATAGTCTTAATTAAGATGGAATAATTAGGGTCCTTTCACAATTTTAGGTGTAACAACTTTTCTACAATGGATAGACCCCTACTGCCTCCCACCATTGCTTAAATTACACTGTGAACACAAATGTTGGGGCAGAGATAATTCATTTTGGAGATGAAAGCCTTTGGTGTGTTTATATTAAAAACCCCGAAAGACAGATGCGCCGTGAGTCGAACTTCCGCGTTATGGCGTGATGAAGTTTTTGCAAGAGACCCGGTAAGCCATCATGCATTAGCATTATATCTTTGTTTGTTGTTTTTGTAGATCACTTAAGCAACAGTGAACAAAGATATAACGCTAATTCCTGATGGCCCACAGGGTCTCTAACAAAAATTTCATCACGCCATAACGCGAAAGTTCGACTCACGGTGGATTTGTCCTTCGTGGTTCATAATATACTCACCAAGGCCTTTCTTTCCCAAGAGGAATTTTCCGTGCCCCAAACTTTCACCTCCATTTTGTTGCACAGTGTTATCTAATCTAATCTAAAAAAATGTGTTCAGTAGTGGGATTCTGTAACTCATTTATGCTGTTATCGATAATTGTCGGTAAAATTAAAATGCTTATAATTTCGATAAATAACAAAAATTTTCGGTAAGTTAGCGATAAATAAAAAGTAGTCGCTAGCCTCTACCGACACAGACAGTGATGCCAACTTTTCTTCATGTTTTTAGTCATAATTTTGCGATTTAATTTCTCCGATTTTTGTCGGTAACAGCAAAAATGAGTTACAGAATCCCACTACAGGTAGGAGAAAGTTACCACCTACGGAGCTATATCAAAGAGTCAACCTATCTTTAAATTTTTGGCGGAAAAGTTTTATAGCTGCAGGGAACTTCAAGAGTCAAACTAAGAGTAGTTTCATCAAAACAATGTAGACCCTCAAAAATGGACCCATGTTGACGAATTTTAGTGAAGAAATTTCGTGATCACTGAAAATTCCCGAAAATCGGGAGGTACAGTTATATGGGTGGATATACCAAAACATGGACATATGTATATTGACGATTATTTTTGAATAGACAAAATTGTAGCTAAAATTCTCAAAATACCGATCATTACATCTAGTTCGGTTCAAAATTGCAGCAAAAATTCTCAAAATACCGAAAATCGGGAGATACCGTTATATGGGGGCTATACCAAAACATGGACCTATGTTGACGATGTTTGGTGGAGACATTTCATGACCACTGAAAACCTCAAATTGCAAATTACAGCTAGTTCGGTTAGAAATTGTAGCTAAAATTCTCAAAATACCGAAAATCGGGAGGTACCGATATATGGGGGCTATACCAAAACATGGACCTATGTTGACGATGTTATGTGGAGATGTTTCATGACCACTGAGAACCTCAAATGTCAAATTGCAGATAGTTCGGTTAAAAATTATGGCTAAAATACTCAAAATACCGAAAATCGGGAGGTACCGTTATATGGGGACTATACCAAAACATGGACCTATGCCCATATCCTTTGAAATATAAGTTTGTCGATCACTAGGGACCCTAAGTGCCAAATTATAGCTAATTCGGTTCACCCATAAGAACGTTAAAAACTTGGGTTCGGGCGTCGGGTTAGTAAACCTCCCCTAGAAAAAACAGCCTACAATGAAAAAACGAAAGAAATGAAAAACAAGTTGACGAACACCGCAAAGATTTTAAGGACCATGACCTGCGAATCTGCACCTGGAATGTTCGCACGCTTTACAGCGAAGGTGCAGTTTACGCATTGGCAGAAGTACTTAAAAAGTACAAGGCCGACATTACTGCCATACAGGAAATACGATGGAATGGGAAAGGCGTCACAAGAACACCTAAAGGTGACGCACTGTATTATAGCTGCCATGACACAAAGCATGAGTTTGGTTACGGATTTGTAGTTGGTCGGAGGTTAAAACACCTGGTCTCCAGCTTCACACCAGTGAATGAAAGACTTGCTACAATTCGAATAAAAGCAAAATTCTTCAACATTAGCTTTATGCTCCCACTGAAGACTGAAGACAAGGGCGAACAGACCAAATATATATTTTACGACCGCTTAGAAGAAACTTATGACCGTTGCCCTGCCCATGACATTAAAATCATTCTAGGCGATTTTAATGCCAAAATTGGAAAGGAGAATATCTTTGGCCAAACAGTCGGGAAATTCAGTCTCCACAGTGAAACATCTGACAATGGTATGAGGCTGATAGACTTTGCAGCTGCAAGCAACATGGAATTTAGCAGAATCAGATTTAAGCATTTCGAAATCCATAAGGGCACCTGGCTGTCGCCAGATCAAAGAACAAGTAATCAAATGGATCACGTTGTGATAGATGGAAGACATGCATCAAGCGTGTTGGATGTACGATCGTTCCGAGGTGCAAACATAAACTCGGACCACTACCTTGTTGCAGCAAAGGTACGTACCAGATTAAACGTAGCAAACAAAGTGCGAACAGACACAACACGGAAGTTGGACTTCGGGAAGCTGCAATCACAACAGATAGCCATATCATATTCCACTCAACTGACCCAACTGCTTAATCAAAGCACTCCTCGTCCCGATAACATATCAGGACAATGGCAAAACATTGCCCACACCATGCAAACAGCCGTAAAATCAGTACTTGAATACCAAAGACCTCCACCAAAGAATCCATGGTATGACCAGGGGTGTCGTGCTGCTACCGAAGAGAAAAATGCGGCATATAGGGCTACTTTACAATCAGTAGCAACGCGTAGCGCACTATAGAGGTATCGGGAGAAAAGGAGATAGGAAAAACGTATTTTCCGCAGGAAAAAGAGAGAGATGGAAAAACGAGAGTGTAAACAAATCGAGATGTACAAGAGACAGAATGAAGTCCGAAAATTCTTCTAAAGAGTGAAACATCAAACAGATGGTTTTGGAACTGGCACATCCTCCTGTAGAGACCAGCAAGGTAATTTGGCAACTGATACAGATAGTGTGCTAGGGATATGGAAAGAACATTTTTTTGGTATCCAATAGTAGCGAAGTCGACGAAGATACCACAGATGAGGTAAAGACAGCAATAAACCGGCTGAAGAATAATAAGGCAGCAGGAGCTGAAGGCCTACCAGCCTAGCTGTTTAAAACCGGAGGCGACACGCTGATAAGGTGTGTGCATCAGCTAGTTAGCTCCATCTGGCAGGAAGAACGCGTACCCGACGATTGGAACCTGAGCATCCTGTGCCTACAAGATAGTGTCAGGGATATTATGCGAACGACTAAAGCCCATGGTCAACGAAATAATTGGACCATACCAATGCGGCTTCAGACCTGGTAAGTCCACCATTGACCAGATATTTACCCTGCTGCAAATCCTGGAGAAGACCCAAGAGATGCAGATCGACACCTACCCCCTTTTTGTCGATTATAAAGCAGCCTTCGACAGACCGCTAGGTTCAAAGGTATTCCAAGCCATGTCTTAATTTGGTATCCCCGCAAAGCTCATTCGGCTTTTTAAAAAGACTCTAACTGATAAAAGATCTTCAGTTAAAATAGGAAAGAACCTTTCCGAAGAGTTTTATACCAGGGTTTCAGGCAAGGAGACCGCCTTTCGTGTGATCTTTTCAACATCCTGCTAGAAAAGGTTATACGAGAGGCAAACGTCAAAAGAAGTGGCACAACCTACACCAATAGCCACATGTTACTTGCTTATGCTGATGATGTAGACATCATGGGAGGATCAGTAAAAGAAGTAATCGATACCTTTATGAAGGTCGAAGGAGAATCTGCTAAAGTGGGTCTGGCGGTAAACGGCGAGAAGACCAAGTTGATGGTGTCGACGCGCAAAGCGTCCATTGAGATCGGACCATCTGTTGAAGTTGGTTCCTATAATTTTGAGGCAGTAAAAGACTTCATATAACTCGACACCGCCGTAAACACAACAAACGACATCAGCTGTGAAATAAAAATAAGAATTGTATTGGCCAACAGATGCTACTTTGGCTTAAGTAAGCACTTCAAAAACAAAGCCACAACTCGTCAAACAAAAACAACGCTTTACAAAACACTGATACTACCCGTGCTGATGTATGGTTCCGAAGCCTGGGTACTTGCGCAAGCAGATAAGGCGGTGCTTGGCGTGTTTGAGAGAAAAATTCTTCGAAAGATCTACGGACCAATCTGCGTTGACGGTGAATATCGACGTCGCATGAACCACGAGCTGTATCTGCTGTACAACGACATCCGTATAGAGAAACGTATCGAGATGCATCGACTGCGATGGCTAGACCATATAATAAGAATGAGCGATGATGAACCCGCTAAAAAAGTCTATAAATACAGGCCACATGGCGGTGCACGCAGAATTGACAGGCCAAATAATAGATGGCGCAAACAAGTGGATGAATAGATGACAAGGCGCGGTATTCTAGAAAGCGAAGCACTAAACAGAGAGAACTGGGGATTTTTTCTTAGTTCGGTCTGTGGACCAATGTTCTGTAATGGGCCAGCTAAGTAAGTAAGTAAATTACTTCGACAATTAGGTTTACGTCTATAATGGCCCCTTCACAGCCGTCAAACGTAAGGTCGCAGAATTTTCCTTGTTCGCTGCAATTAGACCGGCTTTGGTCATCATTTAAACTATCCTTCTACATCTTGCGTCTGTGGATTGCATTTCCCCTCCTCCTGCCAATGTGACGTGTCATTGTTTTGTGCGTATGAAATCGTCGTTTTATTACCTTTCGAACCCTTCGATGTTTTCGCTCTGACTGAGGTAGAAGCTGGTGGATATTAACTCCAACAGAGAATAGGGTCGTAGATCCAAACTGATCGGGACGTGATTATGCTGAAACATGCATAGATAGAAATGTCGGATCAATCTTCTCAGAAATAATGTTAGAAGTCCATAGCCTTGAACTTTCTTTGACTTTGGAAAAAAGGAATTAGAAGGTCGTAACATCGTTAATACCTCTCAAATACCAAACATTGGCAATGTCTTTATACCCTACACTACCTTGTGGTAAGGGGTATTATGTATTTGTGCATTAGTTTGTAACATGCAAATGGAAACGAGATAGGCCTATTGTTCCTTTTAGGGATATATATAGAATCACATTTTGAGTCGATTTACGCATGTCCGTCTGTCTGTCAATGTATTTTTGTAAACAAAGTACAAGTCGCATTTATTGTCCGATTCGCATAAAAATTGGGGAAGATAGTTTTTTGGCCAAAGGACCAACGCTATTCATTTTGGTAAAAATCGGTTCAGATTTGGATATAGCCCCCATATATATTTTCGCCCGATTTAAGGCATTTGGTGCACGAAACACGCTATATATGTCCGATTGCAATGAAATTTGGAATGTGCGACGGAATTTAGTCTAGAAATATGTGTTCCAAATTATATAGAAATCGGTTCAGATTTCGATATAGCTCCCATATATATTTTCGACCGATTCGAGGTATTTGAAGCACGATACTCGCTATATATGTATGTCCAATTTTGGTGAAATATGGACTATGTGACGGAATTTGGTCTACAAATAAATGTGAAAATTATATCGAAATCTGTTCTGATTTGGATTTAGCTCCCATATATATTTTACATATTCACAGTGGTGTAGGGTATTATATAGTCGGCCACGCCTGGCTTTGATCCTTTCCTTGCTGGTTTACTTATACTGCTGTCAATGGCCATTTTCGTATAGACACAGGACATATGTTTTAAACGCAAAAGTTATTACTCGTGTGTTATGGTTTTTCACTTCATGCAGCTCCCAAAGTTGGAGCCGATTATTAGAATTCAAAATGAATTTAGCGTTGCTTTTAAACGCACTCTTTTCAGATTTTGTGGATGATGTATACCAAAGAGTAGTTCAAAGCTCACATATTTGACCGTCAGCGTAAATTGATTGGATATGATCAAAAGAGTCTACATTCTCTTTGGTTATGGTAGATATATTACAATGGTAATACAACAGACGATTAACGTCACTTTTGACCCACTTTGTAACAATTATTGCTAACTTTCTTCTTTTCAAAAGATTGCAAATCTATTTCAACATGACCCATCGAACATAATTTTATACAAACCATTTAATTCCTCCCTTACGAGAGAAGTTCATTTTTCATGCAGCTGTTAACGATCCACTGAAATGAAATAATGTTACCCACAGATTATCAATAGAATGACGTAAGTTCCCAAAAAATACATTTCTTTACATTCTTAATGATAAATTGACACTTTTTCATTCTCATGTCAATAGTATGTGAATTACATTTAAGTTTCTTATAGGAAATTTACTTGTCCTTCTTTTCTTTTTTATTCGTTGATTCCTCTTTCTATAGATTTTTTTATGGGATTTGGTGAAGTGTGAGTTAAGTTGAGTTCATCGTTAACAGTTCCAATTCAACACCAAAGAATTAAATTTTTTTGTTTGCAGTCGATGAAATCGATGGTAGGAGAAGAAAAAAGAAACTGTTCAGTCATGTAAGCAATTTACGAATAAAAAATGTATATCAAAAAATAAATAAATGCTCAGTCATATATAAAGTGGACAAAGATGAGATCCTTTCTGAGAATGGCTATGAAGTTAGATAGGTTCACACGAGCAAAAATTTATTTATAGAAGTCGGAGTACATTATGTCAAAAAAGTAACAACATTAAAATTGTAGATTATTCACTTAGACATAGTCTTCAATTAGGAATACATACTGTGCAGTGTCTCCTACTAACAGTTCGAGGCATAATTAACGGCATGACAATATTAAAATATACATACATAACCAACCAACTTATATCCACAAGCCCTAGAAGCGAAAAAGCAAAGCAAATAAAAAAGGGAGACTTAAGAACACATGGAAAGATGGAGTTTGAAGCCTCTTGAAAACTATTGATCAAATTAAAATATTTACAAATAGTAACAGAATTAATAGGAAAATGGGATTATGTGCCCAAACAGATTTATGGTGTGAAATAAAAGCAGTCCTGTTTGAAAACAACCATACGAACACCCTTCCATATATTTATTCTTTTGAAATATCTGGCTCTGTAACATGCTCAAGATAACCTGAAACTTAATATTCCCAATAATTTCATGACACACTTCCCCCTTTTACCGAATTCTGGCATTGTAAATTTGTCAAAAACTCAATATCCTTTGCGCTTTGAATTTAAGAGGTAACGAATATTTCAATTTATATCATCCACTTTAACATATATGTATACCCTCACTTGCAGGTTAGCAATATTTAAAAGGAATAGAGAAATCATAGTTCAACTCAAAAAGGAAATAAGTATGTAAATAAAAAAAACTCAACATATTTTTGATTCGAATAACTTTAGCTAAGTGAGGTACTATTTAGTTTGATAGGTAATTTCTAACAAATGATTGCATTTAAATTGGTATCCTTAAAAAGTGGTAATAAATTCGAATATAAAATTTCAACCATATAAAAAGTTCATAATTCATCAATGCCTTTATGGATGCTAATGCAATATATAATGGACATGAAACTGGTATGAAATACAATTATGATTTCAATATTTGAATATTTATACCCTCAGCATTTATGCTAACGAGAGTATATGGCGAATAACAAAAATGTTTTGCAATCGATGAATCCGAGTTTCACCCTATCAGAATTCGCGAACTGTTAATATATTCTATAAAGTATGACTACAATTCTTTAAAATGAAGTGTTTTAGGAGGGATCCCATAATGTCGACCATTAAAATTAATTTTCGTGGAAGCTGTGTTGGCATCAATGTAGAAAAATGAGTAAAAATGGGTTGAAGCCAACAAGTTTTTTTATGTTCCCATACGATTTTTGGTTTAACCTTACATTTTATAGATATATCCCCAAAGAAAGAATCACAGAATACTCAATGGGCAACAAGATTGTAGTGTATGATTTTTCGATATATCCACTGCATCCACCTAAAATTGATGCTGACATTTTGAAGCCGGAATTTCGGGGTTTTTTGATTTTTTTTTAATAATCCGGACGCGCAAGAAGATAATATTCCAAACTCTTAACACGATTATAGAACTCGTGATTTTACGTCGTTTGATGCATATCTCATGAGTGTGCTCCTTACAGCATCCTAGTAATTAGAGTCGAAAGGCCAATATTTGATGCGTGAATTTTCTTACAAAACCTATTTTTTGCGTGTGAAATTTACAACTGTCATTCAATTTCCTTTGAAACCCGCGTGAATTTAGTTTTTTTACGCGACGGTTCTAATGAAGCCTTCCGCGATAGAGTCCATCTACTAAAACCGCGAATATAGATACCTTGAAAATCGGAAAATCAGTAAAAATATATTTTGACAAATCCGCGTACTAAACCGCGATTTTCTTTAAATTTTTTTACATAAATGGAATCCTTTACTTGCGATTATAATATTTGCGAAAACGCGTGTCATAAAAGAAAAGAGATACGCGAGTAATATGGGTGTTTCACAAAAAATTGAATATGGAGGCACATCCGCGGTTCTTGAAGAATCTAATTAAAATTGTTATATTTTGACGTATTTTTGATAGGCGCTGATGAAACCGGCTGCGCATCAAAATCGTATGCACATTGCGCGACTTTTACCAACTTTAAGGTTTTTTGCAGTGTATGATGCAACTGGCGGCACACAATGGCCCCTGAGTGAAACATCGAAATATGCATACATTTTGAAAGAGATTGATTCGCTGTATCCAAAAACGAATGCGCATCAACCGACTTTAACTAATTCGCGAATAACGGGCTTTTTAATTTTAATATTAATTGAATGATTGTAATTTCAATATTACTCTTAATTTCCTACACATATAAGTTATCACAGTAATCAGTTAAACTCTCGCGATTGTAAACCATATTTTTTGATGAAGTTTTAACAGTATACATTCATTATTCTATGGGATTTTAGCAAAATAGTTGGAGAACTCCCAAATATTTTTTTCGAATTTTTAGAATCAAACCAAAAAAAATATTTGCAACAATATTTTCCAACAATAAGTTTTTCTCTTTTGTTATTGCTATAATATGCAATTTATGTACCCAATCTCCATAAATTTGGTATCATATTTTTCTACGCATTGTCTAGATTCCGCATATATTTTTTAATTTATTTTTTGAGGGTTTGTACGGATTCTGGGAAAAGATAATTTGGATTTACTTCAAAATTTTTTTATTATTTGTTGATTTTCCGCGAAAATAATAATAAATTTAATAACTTTTTAAACATCCACGAATAGATATGGAATGCTGTTAACGATTTATGCATACATTTTCTCATAACAACAAAAAATATATTTTTAAATATTTTTTCTTTATATGAGAATAAAAACCGCTATAACTTTTGCGCGCATTGGCTAATTTCGTGTACGCGAGTAGATTTGAAACCGGATTTTTTTCCTTTACCTCTATACCAAAAATCGTAGATGTGCTCGCAAAAAAAATTTTTAATTTTTTTCAAATGGAATTGTAAAGGAATTTTGTTATTCGCCATATACACTTTCATACGGCAAAATGTACCAGACTTTGATGGGGTTTCAATATGGACTCAATCGGTCCACTCCTGCGGGTACCTCCAATACAAAACTTGGTATAATTTCAGTTTGGGCAACTTGTAGCAACTTGTATTCACTGCCCCCCATACGACGGTACAAATTTCATTAGGGACAAGTCCATACTTCCTGAGAAAAATGAGCATGAAATGAACAAAAAAAAAAACCCTATGACACCGTGTGTAGTGGTTGGAGCGCAAGAAAACTCTCGAACGGATCTGCCGATTCGGTCCAAAATTTGGCTTTCGTAATATGTTGTTCAAACTTAGTTTCAGTTCGAAGATAAGCTCTATTAAATGTTCAGAAAATTTGTGGTCCATAAATTGCACATCGAAAAATTTCTAGCACACATAGATGAGGTTCCAACACGGACTCAATTGGTCTACTCCTTCGGGTACCTCCCACACAAAATTTCGGAAGAGTTCAGTTTAGGACCTGCTCTCGAATTGCATTGAATTTGGTTGTAACAGCTTGTATTCACTGCATCTCGCGCGATGGTACAAATTTCATCAGGGGCAAGTCCATACTTCCTGAGAGAATAGCCTGAAAGTGCAAAACAAAACCTTAACACCGTGTGTAGTGGTTGGAGCGCAAGATAAATCTCGAACTGATCTGCCGATTCGGTCCAAAATTTGGCCTACATTATGTTTTTTTCAAACTTAGTTTAAGTTCGAAGATAAGCCATCTCGGTCTACTCCTTCAGATACCTTCCCCATAAAAGTTCAAAAATGTTCGGAAAAATTGTGCGCACGATAACCTTTGAAGGGAGTGACCGATTTGGTCCATACTTTACACTTCCTAATTTATCAACCAGATATATATCAGGTTTGAATATGGACTATATTTGTCAACTTTTTCGGGTACCTCCCACATAAAGTTTCGGATATGTTCACTTCAAGACCTGCTCTCGAATCACTTTGATTTTTGTTGTTAAAGGAACTTGCATTCGCTGCCTCAATTACGAATGTAAAAGTTTTTTCAGGGGCAAGTCCATACTTCTTGATAAAACAGCCCGAAGGGTGTAAAAACCCCTGGCTGAAGAGCACTCTCGCACTGATCAACCTATTTGGTCCAAAATTTGGCCTTCGGCATATTTTGTCATAGTTTCAGTGCCAAGATAGGCAATACCGGTCCAGAACTTCCGGTACTTCACCCGAATATTTAAAAAATGTCACTTAAATGGTATGCACGATATCTCTTGAACAAATTTGGTCCAAACTTTGGATCTCCTAATATGTATTTTGTCCAAATTTAGTTTAACTTCTAAAATGAAGATAGCTTAGGATACCTCGACCACATATGTTCAACCTTTGTGTCTAAGTGCAGTTTAAGGTATATTCGAAGATGCAATGCTCTTCGCTGTGGCATACTGGTCCAAAAGTTATACGATGGCCCTCAAAATTGATTAGCGAAATGATATGATTCCTGCAACACTTTTGAACTTTAATCCTATTCCTCATTTTCGTCGGCAAGTTCAAATATCCAAAAAAAGGCCACAAAATACTGAAAAGACTCTAAATACATTCGATGTGACCGTAGGCTGAGGGTACATATCTCATCGGTGTCATGCTTAAGTGTTCCATACGCCATTTGACTGTTTCGAGAAAAATTCAAGTTAATGTTTGGAATACGTTATGTCACATTTCACCAAACCAACTTTTTGTCAATTGTGTTCCACCTCCCTTACGTGAAGTGCTACTGACAACCGGAAATTCAGGGGGTTAAATAAAACAGTGGCATGAGAAAGAAATACATTAGATAAAATGTTTAAATATTTCCTTCACATTTATTTATGGGGTTGCCACTTGTCACTTTGAAGAATCGCAATTTTTTGTTCAGATTATCTTATATGTATTGTGTTAGGAGGAGGCGTTAAAATTAAGCGAAAATAAATGTAGTTGCATATAACAGTACAGTATTTAAAATATTTAGATTTAAAAACTATTATTCTTAAGTTTTTAAACCAAGTCCTTTAAAAGCAAATTGTTCCATACGCCACATTATTCGCAACTTGAAACAAATGCGCAATTTTTTGTTCCAAACGCCACCATTTTTGGTGGGGAACAATTCGTTTTTGTCTCTTTTTGTTCCATACGCCAAACGACATGGATATGGAACTAAAAAGTTCAAAGTTGTTTTGTTCCATACGCCAGGCTTTATGGATATGGAACAAAATTATAAATTTTTCGGTGTCGCAAGGCGGATATGGAACATATTGGCATCTGAATATCTCAGAATCTATGAGAGATAGAGAAAAACCGACTAAAAAATCTGAAAGAACGTGTAAGGTACCTTTATCTCAAAACGTCGTATGGAACACTTAAGCATGACACCGACGATCTCTCTACCGACTGATACTTCTTTACTTGTTTTTTCTGTTTTTTTTTTTCTTTTTTTCTCTTTGTTATACAGCAACGCGCGTACCAGTTTTTCGTAAACTATTTGTATTAAATTCTACGTCTTTCATATCTACCGCTTCTGCATCATGAAGTACAGTGGTTGTCAGTCAACACCACTGTTATCACATATACAATTCAGAGACCAAACCATACACTTTGAAGAGTAGCATCTAAATCAGAGTCACCCACGCAGAGTGCAGTGTATAAGTGAATGAATTAATGTATTCAAAATTTTGACAACTTATGACAGTGTGTACAGTTTTGCCAGTATTGGAAATTTTCCTCCAAACTGGAGATATTTTCGGAAAAGGCGAAAGACATTTGAGATTGGGGAGTTGGGGAGTTGGGGAGTTGGGGATTTGAAAGACTAAACAACTTAAGGATTTTATGGGGATTATTGACGACGAATCCAAATAAAGCCCATCTCCAGATGTTCAAATCTACCAGTTTATCGCAAGAATGGTGTACTATTTGCATTCTGTTCGATCAACCTGCTATTAAGCAGATATATGTAGAGCAAATAATATATGTTAGTGGGACTACTAGCACAACTAGTAAAAAAGTATCAGTCGACTTTGCCGACAGAGATATAGCCTCAGCCCGTGTGGATTAAAACGTCCATCTATTGACTGTATCGAATCTATGGATTACGGATTTTGTAGCCATTTTTGAAATTTGCCGACAAAAAATATATTTGGTTTGAAGCTCAAAAGTGTTGCGGGGGGTTACTTGAAGGAATGGACCGACACAGTTCATTTTGGAAGTGGGTCTTATTTTGGAATTCATTCCTTTTTATAGATTTTGTGCCCACCAGTCATTTCAGTTGGTCACCGTATAACTTAGAGGTTTTGGGCCACGATGTCAGGAAGCATGGGCTTGCCCACGTAAAACATAAAATCGCTTAAACAGGACCACAAAGAATTGCATCGGTATAATTTTCAGAGGTTCTTCGAATAGACCCTAAACTGCGCTTAAACAAAAACGTTGAACTTTTGTGGCGGAGGTACCCTAAGGAGAAGACCGATTTCTGAAGTAAAACTACATTTGGACAAAATATTAAGAGATCCAAGGTTTGGACGGTTGCTCCGTTCAGCAGATATAGCGCGTATAGTGGGATTTTTACAGCTATCGGGCTATTTTCTCAGGAATTATGGACTTGCCCCTGAAGAAACTTGCATCACCGTTAGGGGGGGGCAGCGAACACAAGTTCTTACAAGAAAGTTGAAAGCGATTCGAAAGCAAGCCTTAAAGTGAATTTTTCCCAAATTTTGTGTGGGAGGTATATATAGTCCATATTCAAGCCTGATCAATGTTTCTAATATTACGATGTATAAAGTATGTACCAAATCAGTTACTGCCTTCAGGAGTTATCGTGACCACAAATTTTCCGAATATTTTCGAACTTTTGTGGGATAGGTATCTAAAGGAATGGACCGATATGACTCACCTTCGGACTTAAACTAAGTTCAGACAAAATATTACGATGGCCAAAATTTAGACCGAATCGGCAGATCCGTTCGACAAATATCGTGCGCTCCAACCACTACACATTCTTCATAGGAGATTTTTACAACTTTCTGGCTATTTTCTCAGGAAGTATGGACTTGCCCCTGAAAAAACTTGTAACTTCGTAATGGGGGCATCACCTACAAGTTGCTGCAACAAAAATCAAAACAATCCGAGAGCAGGTCCTAAACTGAACTTTTCCGAAATTTTGTGTGGGAGGTACCCGAAGGAGTGGACCAATTGAGTTCATATTGGAACCTCATCTATGTCTGGTAGAAATTTTACGATGTGCAAAGTATAGACAAAATCGGTTACTCCCTTTAAGAGTTATCGTGCTCACAAAGTTTTCGAACATTTTCGAACTTTTGTGGAGGAGGTACCTGAAGGAGTGGACCGATACGGCCCATCTTCGAACTTAAACTAAGTTTGGACAAAATATTGCGAAAACCAAATTTTAGACAAAATCGGCTCATCCGTTCGAGAGTTATCGTGCGCACCAGCCAGCCAGCCAGACAGAAAGACGGGCGGACATTGCTGAATCGACTCCAAATTGTCTAAAACGAATTTTGTCCAAACATACTTGGGTCTAAAACCATTATTTCGATGAGGCACATTTTGCCCATATGAAAGTGTATATACCATCATTAGCATGAATGCTGAGGGTATAAAAAGGTAAAGTTCGAAGATGGGCTATATCGGCCCACGTTTTCGTATATGTCCCATATAATGGTTTGAGGTATTTCGCTAATTTTTTGCCGAACTACCTGTAAGTTATCATTTGATATTCCCAGGGGCCACAAAACATCTCCGCCAAAAATTGTCAACATAGGTCCATGTCTCTGTGTAGCCCACTTATAGCAGTTACTCCGTTTCTTCGTTTTTTGAGGGTTTTAGCAACATGTTTTGAGCGAACTACCTGTAATTTGACGTTTGAGGTTCCAAAAGGTCACAAAATATCTCCACAAAAGTTCTCAACATAGGCATATGTTTCGGTATAGCCCTCATATAACGGTACTTAACGATTTTCGGTATTTTGAGAATTTAATCTACCTTTTTTGAAAATGGTACCTCTCGATTTTCGGTATTTCCAGGATTTTAGCTACCTTTTCTGACCGAAGTACCTGCAATTTGACTTTTGAGGCACCCAGTTCTCACAAACTAATCTACCAAAAATTATTAACATAGGTTCATGTCTCGGTACAACTTCCAATAAGGGTACCTCCCGATTTTTGGCATTTTGAGCTTTTTAGCTACATTTTTCCAAAAATGTTCAACATAGGTCCACTGTAATTTGAAAGTTCCAATGGTCACAAAATGCATCTACCTATATAACGGTACATTCTATTATTGGTATTTCGAGAATTTTAAATACCTTTTTACCGAACTACCTGTTCTTTGACATTTGACGTTTCCAGTGGTCTCAACAATTCTCCACCAAAAATTGTCAACACTTCCCATGTTTTTGTATAGCCCCCATATAACAGTACCTCCCAATTACTACTTTTTAACCGAACTACCTGTTATCAAAAATTGTGAACATAGGTCCAGATTTTCGTTGTTTTGAAGATTTAAACTGCAATTTTTAACCGTAATTTGCCAATTGAGGTTGCTAGCGGTCTCCATTGAAATTTGTCAATGTAGATCTATGTTTTGTCATAGCTCCCATATAACGGTACCTACCGACTTTAGGCCCTTCTGAACTTGACGCCTTTTTACTTGTTATACATTTAGCCTTTAGGCTAATGAGGGTATGTACACTTTGGTTTTATATGTTTCGACGAAATCAGACAATCAAGCGATGTGGTCAAAAATTTAATTTAGATCAAGTTCGATGACGGACCAGATTGGTCCGTCCCTTCGGTGCCTCTCCCACAAAAGTTAAAAAATGTTCGCTGAAAGGCACGAAAACTCTCGAAGGAAGTAACTGATTGTATTCAAACTTTGCCCAAACTTTGCATTCGTATGACCCAATTATTTCACTGACCACAGACTATAGCTGTTTACGCAGTATGTTCGACAGCAATTTGTAGAAAACGTATGCCTCTGTAGTTGGCACAAACCCGTTCACGGGACATAGCAGACGGATGTTCCATTAGTTGGGTATGAATTTCTCCAGCCAAATTTAGCTATTTAAATGATGCATATTCCTAATCAGTATGTCGCCACAAGCTCCTGCTGCCTTACTGTTCTCTAGTCCTAGGTGGTACACATTCAAAGCCGTCGTTTGGGATTGGTTTTTCAGTATCTTCATCGCTGTCCATATGTGATACCAAAAGCTCCTTCCAAATCCTCAGTACACTATCTGTATCACTCTGGTAACATTTTCAAAATTCATTTGGACTTCTAAAAATCTAAAATTTTTAATGGCTCACGTTTTCATGATCTTTCTTTTTCTTCTGAAAATACACTCCTCCTCTTCTCCCAAAAATTTTCCTTAAAACTTTGTGTTGCTTGTGACTGATCGTATCATGCATATTTAGGTGGTGTTTTTTGTACCCAATTATAGATTTTGAGACAGTGTGAAGAGAGTGGGTGATTGTCACTTTGCTCCCACATTACCGATACAAAGAGTACCGTCTTACAATATTAGGACGAGTGTGTACCTTGTCTGCCACAAGGAAATTGTGATATGGAAGGTATATTAAGTTTGTTTTCCCGTTTGTAACACATTGAAAAAATCATTTGCGACCTTATAAAATATATATATTCTTGATCAGGATACAATTCTGAGTCGGTATATGCATGTCAGTCCTTCACACAGTGGATGCGCCCAACAACAACAATCATTTTAAGATTTTAAAGATGTCAATCGTAAGAAAGTGGATGGTAACCCTATATGGAGGCTGTGGCCAAAAGTGGACCGATATCACATTTCTTAATAAGGCGATGTTCCAAAATTTATGATGGAGGATACAAGAAGTTCGGCCCGGCCGAACTTAACGACTTTTTACTACTTACTTACTTAGCTGGCCTATTACAGAACATGTGTTCCATAGACCGAACTAAAAAAATAACTCCAATTCCCTCTGTTTTTCGCTTCTCTTTCTGGAATACCGCGCCTTGTCATCTCTTCATCCACTTGTTTGCGCCATCTATTCTTTGGCCTGCCGATTTTGCGTGCACCGCCATTTGGCATGTATTCATACGCTTTTTTAGCGGGTTCATCATCGCTCATCCTTATGATATGGCCTAGCCAACGCAATCGTTGCATCTCGATACGTTTAACTATATTCATGTCTTTGTATAGCTGATATACCGTCAACGCAAATCGGCCCGTAGATCTTTCGAAGAATTTTCTTCTCAAACACACCAAGCACTGCCTTTTCTGCTTGCGCAAGTACCCATACTTCAGACTCATACATTAGCACGGGTAGTATCAGCGTTTTATATAGTGTTATTTTTGTTTGACGAGATGTGGCTTTGTTTTGAAATTGCTTATTTAAACCATAGTAGCATCGGTTGGTCAATACAATTCTTCTTCTTATTTCACAACTGATGTCGTTTGTTGTGTTTACGGCGGTGCCGAGGTATACGAAGTCTTTTACTACCTCAAAATTATGGGAATTAACTTCCACAGTTGCCCCGTCTCAATGGACGCATTGCGCGGCGACACCATCAACTTGGTCTTCTAGCCGTTTACCGCCAGACCCACTTCAGCAGATTCTCCTTCGACCTTCATAAAGGTATCAGTTACTTCTTTTACTGATCGTCCCATGATGTCTATATCATCAGCATAAGCAAGTAACATGTGACTATTGGTGTAGATTGTACCACTTCTTTTGACGTTTGCATCTCGTATAACCTTTTCCAGCAAAATGTTGAATAGGTCACACGAAAGGCTGTCTCCTTGTCTGAAACCTCTTTTGGTACTGAACTGTTCGGAAAGGTTCTTTCCAATTTTAACAGAGGACCTAGTATCAGTTAAAGTCATCTTACAAAGCCGGATGAGCTTTACGGGGATTCCAAATTCAGACATTGCATGGAATACCTTTGATCGGAGGGACTGTCCAATGCTGCTTTATAATCGACAAAAAGGTGATATGTATCCATCTGCATCTCTTGGGTCTTCTCCAGGCTATGCCGCAGGGTAAAAGTCTGGTCAATGGTAGACTTGCCAGGTCTAAAGCCACAGTCGTTCGCACAATATCCCTGACACTATCTTATAGGCAATATGGGGAAGACTTATGCCCCTATAGTTGGAGCATACACTCTTATTTTCGTTCTTGTGGACAGGACACAGGATGCTCACGTTCCAATCGGGTACGCGTTCTTCCTGCCAGATGGTGCTAACTACCTGATGCATACACCTTATCAGCGCGTGACGCCTCCGGTTTTGAACAGCTCGGCTGGTAAGCCATCGGCTCCTGCTGCCTTATTATTCTTCAGCCGATTTATTGCTGTCTTTACCTCATCTTGGCTGGGCGGTATACATTCAATACCATCTTCTGGTATTGGATCTGTGGTATCATCGTCTTGGCTACTATTCGATACCAGCAGATTGGAGAAATGTTCCTTCCATATCCCGAGCACGCTATCTGTATCTGTTACCAGATTACCTTGCTGGTCTCTACAGGAATATGTGCCTGTACCAAAGCCATCTGTTTGATGTTTCACTCTTTGATGGAATTTTCGGACTTCATTCTGGCTCCTGTACATCTCGATTTTTTCACACTCTCGCTTTTCCATTTCTCTCTTTTTCTTGCGGAAAAGACGTTTCTCTTCTTTTCTCCCGATGTCTCTCACGTGCGCTACGCGTTGCTACTGATTGTAAAGTAGCTCTATATGCCGCATTTTTCTCTTCGGTAGCAGCACGACACTCCTGGTAATACCATGAATTCCTTTGTGGAGGTCTCTGGTATCCAAGTATGGATTTTGCGGTTGTTTGCATGGAGTGGGCAATATTTTACCATTGTGTTGTTATGTTATCGGGACAAGGAGTGCTCTCATTAAGCAATTCGGCTAGTTGAGTGGAATATGCTGTGGCTATCTATTGTGTTTACAGTCTATCGATGTCCAACTTCCGCGTTGTGTCTGTTCGCACTTTGTTTGCTACGTTTAATCTGGTACGTACCTTTGCTGCAACAAGGTAGTGGTCCGAGTTTATGTTTGCACCTCGGAACGATCGTACATCCAACACGCTTGATGCATGTCTTCCATCTATCACAACGTGATCCATTTGCTTACTCGTTCTTTGATCTGGCGACAGCCAGGTGCCCTTATGGATTTCGAGATGCTTAAATCTGATTCTGCTAAATTCCATGTTTTTTGCAGCTGCAAAGTCTATCAGCCTCATACCATTGTCAGATGTTTCACTGTGGAGACTGAAATTCCCGACTGTTGGGCCAAAGATATTCTCCTTTCCAATTTTGGCATTAAAATCGCTTAGTATAATTTTAATGTCATGGGCAGGGCAACGGTCATATGTTTCTTCTAAGCGCTCGTAAAATATATCCTTGGTCTGTTCGTCCTTTTCTTCAGTGGGAGCATGAACGCAAATAAAGCTGATGTTGAAGAATTTAGCTTTTATTCGAATTGCAGCAAGTCTTTCATTCACTGGGGTGAAGCTGGATACCAGATGTTTTAGTCTCCGACTAACTACGAATCCGCAACCAAACTTATGCTTTGTGTCATGGCAGCTATAATACAGTGCGTCACCTTTAGGTGTTGTTGTGACGCCTTTCCCAATCCATCGTAATTCCTGTATGGCAGTAATATCGGCCTTGTACTTTTCAAGTACGTCTGCCAATGCGAAGACTGCACCTTCTCTATAAAGAGTGCGAACATTCCAGGTGCAGATTCGCAGATCATGGTTCTTAAAACGTTTGCGGGGTTCGTCAACTTTAGAGGGGTTCGTTTTTCTTTTCTTTCGTTTTTTCATAGTAGGCTGTTTTTTTTTTAGGGGAGGGTTACTAACCCGACGCCCAAACCCAAGTTTTTAACGTTCTTATGGGCGAACGCGCGGCTCATGTTAGCTCACTACATTTAACGGGTGTTAAAGGCAGTTCCCCAGGTGACACCACGGGGAGGTCAGTGTCCACTTGAGATGAAAGAGGGACCAAGATATATCCTGGGCTTTGCCATGTTAAAACCGGTCAGGACCGTTCCTTGGTATCTCCCATCCCCTACATCACCCGCCTTTTTACTTGTTTTTATACCCTCAGCCTTTAGGCTAAAGAGGGTATTTACACTTTGATACGACCAAAAATGTGCCTCATCGAAATAATGGTTTTAGACCCCAAGTATGTTTGTACGATATACGTTTCAGACAATTTTGAGTTGATCTAGCAATGTTCGTCCGTCTGTCTGTCTGTCTGTCTGGCAGGTTAGTGCGCACGATAATTCTCGAACGGATCAATCGATTCGGTTCAAATTTTGGGTATCGAAATATTTTGTCCAGATTCGATTTAAGTTCGAAGATAGGCCATATAGGTCCACTCCTTCAGGTACCTCCCCCACAAATGTTCAAAAATTATCGCAAAACTTGTGCGCACGATAACTCTTGTAGGGAATAACCGAATTGGTCTATACTTTGCGCATCGTGTAATTTCTACCAAACTTATATGAGGTTCCAATATGGACTCAATCTGTCCACTCCTTCGGGTACCTCCAACACAAAATTTCGGAAAGGTTCAGTTTAGGACCTGGTCTCGAATCGCTTTGATTTTTGTTTACGCAAGTTGTATTCGCTGTCCTCTATACGACGCTGTAAGTTTCATTAGGGGCAAGTCCATACTTCCTGAGAAAATGGGCCTGAAAGTTACAAAAAACCCTATGACACCATGTTAGTGGTTGGAGCGCAATATAACTCTCGAACGGATCTGCCGATTCGGTCCAAAATTTGGCTTTCGTAATATTTTGTCCAAACTTAGTTCAAGTCAAAAGATGGATTATATCGGTCCACTCCTTCCGGTACCTCCCCCACAAAAGTTCGAAAATGTTCGGAAAATTTGTGCGTACTCTTGAAGGGAGTAACCGACTTGGTCCATACTTTGCACATTATGAAATTTCTACCAGACTTAGATCAGGTTCCAATTTGGACTCAATCGGTAAACTCCTTCGAGTATCTCCCACACAAAATTTCGGAAAAGTTCAGGTTATGACCTGCTCTCGAATCGCCTTGGTTTTTGTTGTAACCACTTGTATTCACTGTCCCCCATACGAAGGTACAAGTCCATACTTCCTGAAAAAATAGCCTGAAAGGTGAAAAACAAACCCTATGACCCCATGTTTATGGGTGAAAGCGCAAGATTATATCGGTCCACCCCTTCAGGTACCTACCCCACAAAAGTTCAAAAATATTCGGAAAAATTGTGCGCACGATAACTCTTGATGGGAGTGACCGATTTGATCCATACTTTACACATTCTCATAATATCTACCAGATATAGATCAGGTTGAAATATGGTCTATATTTGTCTACTCCTTCTTGTACCTCCCACACAAAATTTTGGATACGTTCACTTTAAGACCTGCTATTGAATCACTTTGATTTTTGTTGAAGCAACTTACATTCGCTTCCTCAATTACAATGGTAAAAGTGGTTTCAGGGGCAAGTCCATACTTCTTGAGAAAACAGCCCGAAGGGTGTAAAAACCCCCTATGGCACCCCCATGGTCTATGTCGGTCCATTCCTTTAAGTACCTTTTCCGCAAAATTTTTGAACTTTAATTCTAATCAACATTTTTGTCGGTTCATGCGACCAAAATTTTGAAACCCCCTAAATACATAAGTTTTTTGTGAAAAAAGTGTTTCAATTTGCACAGGCTGAGGGTATATCTCTGTCGGCAAAGCCGACTGATACTTTCTTACTTGTTAATTGTGACATTTCATTAGAAGTTTGTTGCTTCTCATTGTTTCATATTTCATAAAATACAATTTGGTGTTTGGTGGAGTTAAATTCTAAAGGCCTCGCTTCATTTCTGATGGAAGAATAAAGATGGCCGAGTAAATTTCGAACTAGAATGCCCTTTTCTATTTTATTCTTTTATCAGAAGTGCCCGAAAAACCAGCCAACGAGGCTTCTTATGAAGCCTTATGAAATGTTCTACTTGTTCCATCATCCTCAACTAAGTGAAATATGCTCGAATAGAATTGAACTTCATGATGATATGGGATTTTTACAAACAAATGTACTCAAAGAAATTTTACATAAACTGTTGAATATGTAGCTAAAACAACAGCAACAACTTTCCATACAAAAAAACAACAGCAACAACCTTTAATAGCAAATGCAAACAATAGTATTTATCTGCAGATAACAACTTAATATCTGCAGGAGTAGTCATTTTAGAACAATAAAAAACCCAACTATCTCATGTGGTCATAAGCTTTCATTTACAGCATTTGTGGAATAAGAATTCTTAATTTGTACATTTGAAAGCAGGCATAAGAGTTTGCGAAACCAGCATAAGAAGCAGACATCAACATCATCATCATCTGCAATGAATTTCTAATCCGATTCATGTAAATGAATGAAATCACCAACTTTTTTACCAATAATTCCAACGAATGAATAAAGAGATATCAAAGCTAAACGAAGTCAAGAGAAAGAAACATAACTGAGATCACAGATTTGTTTGCCTTTGGTTTTGGTGCTGCTGCTGCTGGTCTACTTTACTTTATGTTTAACATGAAAAGGAATTTCCAAATTATTCTGTCTGTCTTTTATTGGAATAAAAACAGAAAAAACAACATCAAAAACACATAAAACGAAGAGCAATTCAATAAAAAAATATTAGGACCAACCAGAGAAAAAGAAATGAAAAGGACATTGCTGATAAAACACTGAATAATAAAGTTTATTAAAATTCTGCCATTACAAGAAGAATTTGTTTTTCTTGTAATTGTCATTTGAGTTTGAGGTGGGTTGGGAGAGGGTAGAGTCTACAAAATGCCTTGTAATTTTTTGGCAATTAAAAGTTTACATTTGCAAGCTGGGACTTGCTTTTAAGAGCCATCTTATCAAACATCTCTTTGCCACAAATAATGGCAAATTTCTTTGCTAACCGAATTTGTCCGGCTGCCTATCATTTCATTTCAATTTGCTTTTTTTAATTTTCAGCCTGTCTGCATATTTACAAAGAAGTATTAAAAAACATTTTACATTGTTAGCACTTAAAAGAAATTCCAAAGAATTCCATCAACAACAACAACAACTTATTCAAGAAAACAGAAGGGGGAGAAATTTTGACCTGGCATTTACGCGAAAAGTTTATCATTCGTTATGCTTCAGCTAAAAATAATCATGACATTGAGATGATAGTCATCTCCTACGCTGAGCTGTCTGTCTTTCATTTCTCTGATGGAATGTAATGAAAGAAAAGATAACTGAGAAGAACAACTTTAATGCCAATTAAAAGCTTACAACGCCATTGCCATGTTGTCGATGACCCCACGAAAATCGTAGTGAAGTCTGGGTGCTTCCTTCGTCTTTTTCTTTTTCAATGCCGCCAGACTCATTGCTTTACTAAATCTTAATTTGTAATTAGAACAAATCAAAAAATTAAAATCCCCATCAAAGTGTTTCAGTTCAAATAAGTTTAACTTTTTAATCCAAAGCCCATGACCTTCAATGTTTATATTAGAAAAAAAGAAGTACAAGAAAAATAAGCACAAGACTTTGGGAGTGGAAAATGACCGATTAAACAAATTCGACAGCTTTACGCCAGTTTTACTTGTTTCTTTTTAACATCCCGAGGGTGACGGCAGACAAAAATACGAACAGAAAAAACATTTATTTATTCCATAGGAAAACATTTATTCAGCCTGGCTGAATAATGTTTTCTATAGGAAAAGTTTTATTCAGCCTGGCTGAATAATGTTTTCTATAGGAAAACATTTATTCACCCTGGCTGAATAAAGTTTTCTATAGGAAAACATTTATTCAGTCTGGCTGAATAATGTTTTCTATGGGAAAACATTTATTCAGCATGGCTGAATAATGTTTTCTACAGGAAAACATATATTCAGCCTGGCTGAATAATGTTTTCTACAGGAAAACATATATTCAGCCTGGCTGAATAATGTTTTCTACAGGAAAACATATATTCAGCCTGGCTGAATAATGTTTTCTACAGGAAAACATATATTCAGCCTGGCTGAATAATGTTTTCTACAGGAAAACATATATTCAGCCTGGCTGAATAATGTTTTCTACAGGAAAACATATATTCAGCCTGGCTGAATAATTTTTTTCTACAGGAAAACATATATTCAGCCTGGCTGAATAATGTTTTCTATAGGAAAACATTTCATCTATAGGAAAACATTTATTCAGCATGGCTGAATAAAGTTTTCTATGGGAAAACATTTATTCAGCCAGGCTAAATAAAGTTTTTTTTTATGGGAAAACTTTTATTCAGCCTGGCTGAATAATGTTTTCTACAGGAAAACATATATTCAGCCTGGCTAATAATGTTTTCTACAGAAAAACATATATTTAATTTTTTCTACAGGAAAACATATATTCAGCCTTGCTGAATAATGTTTTCTATAGAAAAACATTTCTTCTATAGGAAAACATTTATTCAGCATGGCTGAATAAAGTTTTCTATGGGAAAACATTTATTCAGCCTGGCTGAATAAAGTTTTTTTATGGGAAAACTTTTATTCAGCCTGGCTGAATAAAGTTTCCAATGGAAAACTTTTATTCAGCCTGGCTGAATAAAGTTGTCTATAGGAAAACATTTATTCAGCATGGCTGAATAAAGCTGTCTATAGGAAAACATTTATTCAGCATGGCTGAATAAAGTTTTCTATGGGAAAACATTTATTAAGCCTGGCTGAATAATGTTTTTTATAGGAAAACATTTATTCAGCCTGGCTGAATAATGTTTTCTATAGGAAAACATTTATTCAGACTGGCTGAATAATGTTTTCTATAGGAAAACATTTATTCAGCCTGGCTGAATAATGTTTTCTATAGGAAAACATTTATTCAGCCTGGCTGAATAATGTTTTCTATAGGAAAACATTTATTCAGCCTGGCTGAATAATGTCTTCTATAGGAAAACATTTATTCAGCCTGGCTGAATAATGTTTTCTATAGGAAAACTTTTATTCAGCCTGGCTGAATAATGTTTTCTATAGGAAAACTTTTATTCAGCCTGGCTGAATAATGTTTTCTATAGGAAAACTTTTATTCAGCCTGGCTGAATAATGTTTTCTATAGGAAAACTTTTATTCAGCCTGGCTGAATAATGTTTTCTATAGGAAAACTTTTATTCAGCCTGGCTGAATAATGTTTTCTATAGGAAAACTTTTATTCAGCCTGGCTGAATAATGGTTTCTATAGGAAAACATTTATTCAGCCTGGCTGAATAATGGTTTCTATAGGAAAATATTTATTCAGCCTGGCTGAATAATGGTTTCTATAGGAAAATATTTATTCAGCCTGGCTGAATAATGGTTTCTATAGGAAAACATTTATTCAGCCTGGCTGAATAATGTTTTCCCATAGAATAAAAGTTTATACATTATTAAGAAAGATGCACCTAAAAGTGTCTTTCTTTAAGCGTGATAGCAGAACCAAACAATAATTTCTTCCCTTTTTGGAAGATGTGTGTTCATGTGATTTGTTCATCTTCTAAATTCTACCAAAACTGTTTCCCAAATTTCACCTTCACCTTTGCTCATAGAAAACAGGAACTACAAAAGTCTGACTAATAAACATGTTTAATCACACAAATTCGTATTCCCACATGTGTCATCATTTTTGGTCTGCTTTTGCATTTTACCTTTATCATGGATAAATGCAAAGTTTGCAAAAAACACCCCAGCACATACACACACTCAAAGACTCACACAAAATTTCCATGTAACACATTTTCCTTCTTTTTCAGCTGCAAAATGTAATTGGGCTAATTTCTATTAGATGGTTGGACAGAGGGCAGAAGAGGAAGCATGATGAGCAGATAGAGTTGAACTTTAAGTATCACAGTAGCAATCTAAATGTAAGTGTAACCTAACTGCATTTCAAAATTTCCACATTCTGTGACCAGCAAGGATAGTTTTTCGTGTCAGTTTTCTACATCATACTCCTTTTTGTTGTAATTGCCTTTTTTCTTCGTTCTGCTGACAATTGTCAGCTCACTCACTTAAGAACACAAAACCTCACACATACATACATATCTACCTACAAATGGACATTGGTTACAGAGTGCACGTATAAGTGAAATGACACGAATAACATTAGCAGACACAATTTTGTGGTTTGTCTCTGAGGTCACACTAAGGACGACACACTACGAGAACTACTGGAAGATGTAGATGATGAAAGTTTTTTTTCGGCAGGCTTTGGACATCATGTCCACATTCGTTCGTTCATTCCTTCCTTCATTCATTTATTCATTCATGAAATACGAACAGGAAATAAGCATTCAGAACAACTAACGACCTGGTCAACCTCAAGTTGAGATAATATTCAAGATTTTTGTTATTGGCCTTCGGTCTTTTTGGTAGTCCTTTTCAATTCTAAGGAGATTTTTTGGGTCTTTGTTTTGGGTGATGGGGTGGGTGGTGGTAGATTGAGTACGAAACCAACGTTTGCAGGATTTAAATGGTACTGGTAGATTTTTTGTGTACTATGGGCCCATCTGATGTGGTTAGCCAATAGTGTGGTTCCATTGTTATTAAATATTTCAAAAATTATTAGAAAAACCCCAGCTGGTATGCGGTCTGAGAATTAGTTCGTTTGTTCTATAAAATGACTGACTAGTGTGGTCTTCAGGATAAAAAAGTGCGACTACTAAATTAATGTTTTAAAGAAATTGACGTAATATATCATGGACTTTTGAAACTATTGGGGATTTTTTAAAGGATAACTTCTAGAGGACTGAAACCATAAACGTGTTTTTTTTTTAAATATTTTCCTACGGAGAGGTAACATCAGGTACTCATATTTTTAGAAAAATTGTCTAAGGACAAATGTAAGCCACAATATTTATTTTTAGCTTCTTTTTAAAGAATCCGCTGCTTCTTTTTAAAGACGCTGCCTTATAAATTACCTTTCACTGTAGTTGAGAACGGAAGTGTGATTAACGCTTTATTGGATCTGCATGGAGTTTCCATGATAATGATGTATGCGGCACCCTTTAGGGTGCTTAATTCTTCCCAAATCCTTCCTTGAAATCATCATTTGCCACCCTATAAAGTACATATATTCAGGATCAGTATAAACTTCTGAGTCGACGTACCCATGTTCATCTGTTATAATTACACTAGCGTTCACAATAGTTCATCTACAATTGCACTCGAGTGCATTTTTGCCATAGACAGGTCAAGTTCGAAGGTGGGTCTCATCGGCCCACATTTTGATTTAGCCCCATATAACGGTACCTCCCGATTTTCGGTATTTTGAGCTTGTTATCTATATGTTTCGACTGAACTACCCACCAAAAGTTGTCAACATATATCCATGTTTTGTTATAGCCCACATATAAGCGTACCTATCGATTTTAGGTATTTTGAGAATTTTATCTAAAATTTTTACCAAAATAGGGGTAAAAATTATCAACATAACGGTAGTCATTACAAGGCTTCTCCACGAAAATTGTCAGCATAAATTCATGTTTTGGTATAGCCACCATATGACAATTTGACAATTGATGTTCAAAGTGCTCACAAAACTTCTGCACCAACAATTGTCAACAACGCATTGATATAGCCGCCATATAAAGGTACCGCTCGATTGAAGACATATTTTCAGACTTAATTTAGGCGAAAAACTTCTCCACCTCAAATTGTGGACAGAGACGGAAGGTAATTATTCTGAAATTTTGCCTGTCAAGGCGATGATCATTTTTAATGATTTTTATTAATTTTCTCGTCTAGAGTTAAGCTTGATGATCGGAATTTTTTTTGCAAGTGAATAAGGAAAGCCATATATCCGTTAATGTATAAAAACACATTTGCATTTGAAAAACGAAAAGTTCTAGGACAGAGAAGCCATTCCACAGTCGATGCGTCTGAAGAGCTGCTCAACTAAGAGCGAAACCAAGTCACGTAATTTGGTGACTGTGTGGGTTCGAGTCCTTCCGATCATCAAGCTTAACTCTAGACGAGAAAATCAATAAAATTTAATTACTCTATTTTAGTTCAGAATATTTAATGGTGGAAGGTATAAAAAGTTCTGCCCGGCCGAATTTTGAAATTTTGTTTAAACTTAACCGCATACTTTTGTCTTCCCAGACCTTAAGACACCCCAAAAAGTTTAACCCTTCTTATTTCGTTTGCTTAAAAGTTTGATCATCTGTGCTCCATTGGTGCAGCTTGTGCTTAATTCTTCCCTGCATCTTAGGGGTATACGTAACTCTTGTATCATTCGCACATGATTAATCTTTTCCAGAACCGTAGGGAAGCTCGTGACCACTTCTTTCCTTGCGAAACCTTAGAGATGGGTCCTTGTACTTGATTTTAGTAGCCTCGTGCCTAATTCTGAACAGAATCTTGGAGTTATACTTCATGCTTTAGTCTTCCCAAAAGATCAAACTTTGCAAAACCATTAGGGTATCCATATAATCTTACAAATGGTGTTGCTTATGCAGAATCCATCCCTTAATTTTTGGGTGCCCGTAACCATTGGATCTCTAGTTCTTTAACATGTCAGAACCTAAGAAGTGTCTGAATTAATGTCCCTTGTGCTCAATATTTTCGAGAGGTGTGATCGCCTGCCTGATTTTACCCGGAATCTTGGAGTTATACCTCGTGCTTAAGTCTACAAATTAGCGTCGCTTGTGCTGAATATTACGGCTATCCTTACTCCTTGGCCCTGAGAGGTGTCCCTTCGTGTCCATAGAGGTGTTATTTATATTTGTGTACAATATTCCCACAATTATTTGGTGCACGTCGGAACCTTGGAGTTGTCCCTCGGAGCACACTTTCTTTCAGAATGGATTCTATCGGGACACCCTTTCTTACAGAAATGTCTATCGGAGCTCCCTTTCTTTTAGAAAGGATCAATCGGGACACCCTTTTTTAGAAATGATCTATCGGGCACCCTCCTTCTAATAAGGACCTATATAAATTCCTTTTTTTTAGAAAGGGTCTAAAAAAGCACCCTTTCTTTCAGAAAGGGTCTAACGAAGCACCCTTTCTTTCAGAAAGGGTCTAACGAAGCACCCTTTCTTTCAGAAAGGGTCTAAAGAAGCACCCTTTCTTTCAGAAAGGGTCTAAAGAAGCACCCTTTCTTTCAGAAAGGGTCTAAAGAAGCACCCTTTCTTTCAGAAAGGGTCTAAAGAAGCACCCTTTCTTTCAGAAAGGGTCTAAAGAAGCACCCTTTCCTTCAGAAAGGGTCTAAAGGAGCACCCTTTCTTTCAGAAAGGGTCTAAAGAAGCACCCTTTCTTTCAGAAAGGGTCTAAAGAAGCACCCTTTCTTTCAGAAAGGGTCTAAAGAAGCACCCTTTCTTTCAGAAAGGGTCTAAAGAAGCACCCTTTCTTTCAGAAAGGGTCTAAAGAAGCACCCTTTCCTTCAGAAAGGGTCTAAAGGAGCACCCTTTCTTTCAGAAAGGGTCTAAAGAAGCACCCTTTCTTTCAGAAAGGGTCTAAAGAAGCACCCTTTCTTTCAGAAAGGGTCTAAAGAAGCACCCTTTCCTTCAGAAAGGGTCTAAAGGAGCACCCTTTCTTTCAGAAAGGGTCTAAAGGAGCACCCTTTCTTTCAGAAAGGGTCTAAAGAAGCACCCTTTCTTTCAGAAAGGGTCTAAAGAAGCACCCTTTCTTTCAGAAAGGGTCTAAAGAAGCACCCTTTCTTTCAGAAAGGGTCTAAAGAAGCACCCTTTCTTTCAGAAAGGGTCTAAAGAAGCACCCTTTCTTTCAGAAAGGGTCTAAAGAAGCACCCTTTATTTCAGAAAGGGTCTAAAGAAGCACCCTTTCTTTCAGAAAGGGTCTAAAGAAGCACCCTTTCTTTCAGAAAGGGTCTAAAGAAGCACCCTTTCTTTCAGAAAGGGTCTAAAGAAGCACCCTTTCTTTCAGAAAGGGTCTAAAGAAGCACCCTTGCTTTCAGAAAGGGTCTAAAGAAGCACCCTTTCTTTCAGAAAGGGTCTAAAGAAGCACCCTTTCTTTCAGAAAGGGTCTAAAGAAGCACCCTTTCTTTCAGAAAGGGTCTAAAGAAGCACCCTTTCTTTCAGAAAGGGTCTAAAGAAGCACCCTTTCTTTCAGAAAGGGTCTAAAGAAGCACCCTTTCTTTCAGAAAGGGTCTAAAGAAGCACCCTTTCTTTCAGAAAGGGTCTAAAGAAGCACCCTTTATTTCAGAAAGGGTCTAAAGAAGCACCCTTTCTTTCAGAAAGGGTCTAAAGAAGCACCCTTTCTTTCAGAAAGGGTCTAAAGAAGCACCCTTTCTTTCAGAAAGGGTCTAAAGAAGCACCTTTTCTCTCAAAAAGGGTCTAAAGAAGCACCTTTTCTTTCAAAAAGGATCTAAAGAAGCACCTTTTCTCTCAAAACGGATCTGCAGAAGCACCTTTTCTTTCAAAAAGGATCTAAAGAAGCACCCTTTCTTTCAAAACGGATCTACAGAAGCACCCTTTTTTCAAAAAGGATCTACAGAAGCACCCTTTCTTTCAGAAAGGATCTACAGAAGCACCCTTTCTTTCAGAAAGGATCTACAAAAGGGTCTAAAGAAGCACCCTTTCTTTCAGAAAGGGTCTAAAGAAGCACCCTTTCTTTCAGAAAGGGTCTAAAGAAGCACCCTTTCTTTCAGAAAGGGTCTAAAGAAGCACCCTTTCTTTCAGAAAGGGTCTAAAGAAGCACCCTTTCTTTCAGAAAGGGTCTAAAGAAGCACCCTTTCTTTCAGAAAGGGTCTAAAGAAGCACCCTTTCTTTCAGAAAGGGTCTAAAGAAGCACCCTTTCTTTCAGAAAGGGTCTAAAGAAGCACCCTTTCTTTCATAAAGGGTCTAAAGAAGCACCCTTTCTTTCAGAAAGGGTCTAAAGAAGCACCCTTTATTTCAGAAAGGGTCTAAAGAAGCACCCTTTCTTTCAGAAAGGGTCTAAAGAAGCACCCTTTCTTTGAGAAAGGGTCTAAAGAAGCACCCTTTCTTTGAGAAAGGGTCTAAAGAAGCACCCTTTCTTTCAGAAAGGGTCTAAAGAAGCACCCTTTCTTTCAGAAAGGGTCTAAAGAAGCACCCTTTCTTTCAGAAAGGGTCTAAAGAAGCACCCTTTCTTTGAGAAAGGGTCTAAAGAAGCACCCTTTCTTTGAGAAAGGGTCTAAAGAAGCACCCTTTCTTTGAGAAAGGGTCTAAAGAAGCACCCTTTCTTTGAGAAAGGGTCTAAAGAAGCACCCTTTCTTTGAGAAAGGGTCTAAAGAAGCACCCTTTCTTTCAGAAAGGGTCTAAAGAAGCACCCTTTCTTTCAGAAAGGGTCTAAAGAAGCACCCTTTCTTTCAGAAAGGGTCTAAAGAAGCACCCTTTCTTTCAGAAAGGATCTAAAGAAGCACCTTTTCTTTCAAAAAGGATCTAAAGAAGCACCTTTTCTTTCAAAAAGGATCTAAAGAAGCTCCCTTTCTTTCAAAACGGATCTGCAGAAGCACCTTTTCTTTCAAAACGGATCTGCAGAAGCACCCTTTCTTTCAAAAAGGATCTACAGAAGCACCCTTTTTTTCAAAAAGGATCTACAGAAGCACAATTTCTTTCAGAAAGGGTCTAAAGAAGCACCCTTTCTTTCAGAAAGGGTCTAAAGAAGCACCCTTTCTTTCAGAAAGGGTCTAAAGAAGCACCCTTTCTTTCAGAAAGGGTCTAAAGAAGCACCCTTTCTTTCAGAAAGGGTCTAAAGAAGCACCCTTTCTTTCAGAAAGGGTCTAAAGAAGCACCCTTTCTTTCAGAAAGGGTCTAAAGAAGCACCCTTTCTTTCAGAAAGGGTCTAAAGAAGCACCCTTTCTTTCAGAAAGGGTCTAAAGAAGCACCCTTTCTTTCAGAAAGGGTCTAAAGAAGCACCCTTTCTTTCATTAAGCGTCCATAGAAGCACCCTTTCTTTCAGAAAGCGTCCATAGAAGCACCCTTTCTTTCAGAAAGCGTCCATAGAAGCACCCTTTCTTTCAGAAAGCGTCCATAGAAGCACCCTTTCTTGCAAAAGGGTCTAAAGAAGCACCCTTTCTTTCAGAAAGGGTCTAAAGAAGCACCCTTTCTTTCAGAAAGGGTCTATAGAAGCACCCTTTTTCCAAAAGGGTCTATAGAAGCACCTCTTTTCCAAAAGCGTCTTCAGAAGCACTATTTTTCCAAAAAGGTCTATAGAAGCACCCTTTTTCCAAAAGGGTCTACAGAAGCACCCTTTCTATCAGAGAGCGTCTACAGATCTACAGAATCACCCTTTCTATCAGAAAAAGGTCTATATAAGCACCCTTTCTTTCAGAAAAAGGAAAACACAATTTTACTAATTTTTGCCCATATCATTAAATGAAGTAAAATAGTCAATCTAAATCTTTTTTTATCATAATTATGGTACTTTTTTCCCGCTGTACGATAACATTGGTCATGACTCCCACAAGTTACAATTATCATGTACTTATGTATGTAAATCTAACAGGAATTGATATTATTTTTTTACAAATCGCGCGGGAAGAATACAATCTGTAAAGTCATTGGAGAGTAAAAAAGGGTAGAAAGGTGGGAAAATTATTATGATGGTAAACAAATCTTACTTCATTGGCCATTGTTCTTCCGGTCCACTCAAAGAGAAAGCAGTTTCATTCCTGATGAAAAGTAAAAACCGATTGCCCCACAGAAAAAGAACACATGTTAAACTTTTTTTGAGAAGCTTGTGGCCTTTTAATTTAATTCGAATGGAAAAAATTAAACAAATTAAATTTCACAGTTCATTGTAGCGGAAATCGCAAAACCTCTACTTCGCCCTCCCCACCATTCGGCCAACAAAGTTTTTAAATAAAATTAACCAATTATGACAGCACTCATTCTTGACTTTAATTCGTAAACATTTGTACACCATATTTGTATTTTGACCTCTCTCAACCCCCTCTTCTCCGGCGGCTGCTGCTGCTACTGATTGAAAGTAAAATAAGCTACATCATGTTACGGTGGCAGGACATGCCACAGAAGACGAAAAAAAGGTGGAGGAGTAGCAACAGAAAAAAATAGCAGAACATGAAGACTTGATTCATTTAACAGTTGGACTCCATTAAATGTTGCTCAATTTCGTTGCTCGGATTGTTGTTGTTGCTGTTGTGAATAAAATTGTGTGTCACGCATTTCATTTGTTTGTAGAAAGGGAATTTTATCGAAACATTCCTCAAACCCCAAAACCGGTTGTTGAAGAGTAGTAGAAGCATGATGGTTTGATGGAATAATGTTTAAACACGGTGATCCATTGCTGTGGCATGGTTGGAATGGGGTGTACCCTGTGTGGTTTTTAATATATTCAACGACAACAACTGGCAACTCTTTGTGTGGTAGGTAGTTTTGTTGGGTTTTAGTTACTACTACCACCAACCCATTCACCCACTCATCCATCCATCTATACATTTATTCATCGTTTCCTTAACTCACCAGATTGTAAGCAATTCCCTTTTATCATCGCATTTATATCCTTGGGCATAAGTACAACAACGAATATTCGATATGTACGGATCCCCTGTGTGTAATTTACAACAAATTGTTGTACTTTTCGCTGGCACTACACGACTATCTCACATCGCACATACACCTACATATTTTATTCATTCACTTATTTATACATCCCTTTGGTCCATGAACATTTGGTGCTGCGGCTGCTGTTACCTTGTTCACATTGCGTTCCCAATGCGTTCACTGAACTACGATTCTCTGCTCTGCCATTGTTGCTTTTCAATGGAAGGTAGTTGTTACTGAATGAATGAAGGCAGGAATGAATGAATGTTGACGATATACACGAACAAGTTGTAGACGAACAAAAGGACAATTTCCTTTTGTATTTGAAATATTGTTAGAAGAACATTTTGACGATATGATGATTAGATAATATTGATACCACCACCACTAATAGGTTGACATTGTTGTATTGTTTGGCGGCTTCTTATCAATTGCTTTTGTGTAAAGAATAATAACAAACAACGACCTGGAAGTCATTATCGTTTGAATTATGGCGCTGTTGTTTGTTAAACAAATGTTGTTAATAAAATATGAATTACATGAATGTCATAAATAGGTCGGATGTTGATTGGGAACAGGGCAACGGGGTTTATGTTCCTGGTAGCCCTTGAATACACATTTATTTAGATGCTATTAACAAACCGTTTTTTATTGCAACCGAATGCAATAAAGACTACCAAGCGTCTCTGTCTTTAGAAATACCCAAAAAGATAATTAGTCCTGTTATGCTATACGACATAGACCACATTGGAACTTGATCTGAGTATAGGGGTCACTACGTTCGATAATTATCGTGACAACTAGCCATTTTAGTTAGTTACCTTAGGAGTTTTTACAGCTTTCGGGTCGTTACTGGACTTTTGCGGAGGTGGTACCAGAATGAATGGGACAGGATAAGCGTGTTTTAGCCTAGAGAGGGTGCTTCCATAGACCCTTTCTCAGAAAGGGTGTATCTATAAAACCTTTCTGAAAAAAATTGTGCTCCGATAGACCCTTTCTGAAAAAACGGGTGCTTCTATAGACCCTTCATAAAAGAAAGGGTGCTTCTATAGACACTTTCAGAAAGAAAAGGTACTTCTATAGACCTTTTTCTGAAAGAAAGGTTGCTTCTATAGACCTTTTTCTGAAAGAAAGGGTGCTTCTATACAGGGACGTACGCAGGGGGGGGGCACAGGGGGCCCGCCCCCCCCCCCCCCCCGAAATGGTTTGGTCGAACAAAATTTGTTAAGCTACTGTAACTACTTATTATATTTTTTCTCATAAAAATGTTTGTATGTTTGAAAATTTCAAATTAAAACTTATACTTTTCTTAAGTTTCTGAACAGAAAATGTTCATCATTAACAAGTTTTGTAAGAATATATTTGAAAAATTTTTGTTTGTATGCTGTTTTTGAGAGAAACTTCCAATGAAATCTGAATTACTTCTTCGTGTCATATCATTCCACTATCAAATGCGAATTCCATTATGAATATACTCCAACTTTATGTCATATTCGAACTATATATAGCTCTCTAAGCTTAAAACTCATTCTATAACAACAAAAATAACGAGTTGAGTATTGTAGGAATGGAAGTATATGAAAAAATGTCTATTGGATAAAATGTATGAAGAGTCGGTCCTTCGCGGACTACATCATGAAAGCCATTTAGAAATTTGTTTTACTGGCATCGCCAAAATTTTGTTATCCTGTTTTAGACAGATTAGCTGCTTAACAGTATGAGAAAATAATGAAGACAAATGAATTTTTGTGCGTCACTTTATTTTTTTCTTTATCATCACCGAAGTATAATTGTAGCCTCGGACTTTAAGGTTACGAGATTATATACACTAAGATACGAAACAAACAGGTCTCATAAAAATAATGATTTTAGACTCCACATATGTTTGGACGATATTCGTTTCAGACAAGATGGAAGTACTTACCACCGTCCGTCCGTCTGTATCTCTGTTTGTCTGGCAGGTTGGAACTCATGATAACTCTCGAACGGATCAACCGATTTGGTCCAAGATATGGATCTCTTAATGTTTTGTCCAAATTAAATTTAAGTTATATCGGTACCTCTGCCATAAAAGTTAAAAAATGTTAACTAAAATGGTCGAAGGGACTAACCGATTCAGTCTAAAATCGAACCTAGTATGGACTACCTAGGTACACTAGCAAATTTACTTCCAAAAGTACATCAAGTTCCAAGAGATTTTTTTTGCACAACATCTTCAGGTCCCTCATACAAATCTAACATAACTGGAGTTTAAAGACTGTTCGACGATCCTTTGGACATTTTGTAGTTTTGTTTACAGCGATATCCTATTTTTCGTGGACAAGTTCATGCTTCCTGACAAAAATGTAAATACTACGGTGACCAACTAAAGTAGCTTATGGGCGTGGTAACTATCGAGAGGAGTGTCTCTCAAAATAAGATCCGTTTCCAAAATTAATTATCTTATCATTAGCGAATAATTATGTGGGATTCAATAAGGATCGATTGTTATTTGTCAAAACTATATGGAACTAAGTCCATCAAAGTATTTGTCATCGAGTCCAAAAACTTCTAATCGTACAATTAAGAAGAGCAAATTCTTTTGTAACATTATATTAAAAGTAAAAATAATCCTGGAATCAGACTATATCTCCTCCGGTAAAATAACATTGTGCAACATTTTTAAGGTAATCTTGTGCAAACAATTTGAAGTGAGGATTTTGTGAAAGTCAGATCCAGTTCGGATTATCCAACCTTGTTAAATATTGACTTTTAAATCAACTCGGTTCTATATCTCTGAAACCAATGAAAATCTTCTTTTGACCTCTGAATCAAATTTGTAGATAAGGGCATGACCAAGGCAAATTTATATAAGGAAAAATTAAGAAAAAGAAGAAAATTAATTGTCAAAAATAAATATTGAATAATAGGTTCGTTCCAAAAATTGTTTCAGGAAAGACATAAATACATTTTGAAAATCCTCTAAAATAGAACAAATTTGAATCAAAATGTAAAAATGTAAATGTATAAAGCATACAGAACTGTCGTTATTCATTGTTATTACACGTTTATGGTGAAAAGAATAATTTTATGGTAGCAAATTTCGAAGTTTCAAATTTCATGAGTAGACCCTATTACATTTTGAAAACTAAATTTACAAAAAAAGTAAGAATACAGCAGGTTGTCACTTCTACCTTGTATAAATATGCCTTGGGCCAGACTAAAATATTTGGAGAAATAATGAACTGGAAAAAGTACATTTATTGCCTCAAATGTTATAATATAACTAACAATTCCATAATTTCTATACATTTCGCACCATATCTAACTGTTAAATTTTTCTTAATGTTTTCATTTGGAAACATATCAACGATATTCTTAAAAATTAAGCTAAGATTATCGAAATAGTGAAAATCTTGCTAAAGCAGAGATAACGGCAATTCGTTGTGTTTGTAAAATTCTGCGATAAACCATAACGTGGACCTATATGATTATATTCTATTTTCATTTTTAAATATACTACTCTGTAAATATTTAAAATTGTATCCTAAATATTATGAATTCTTTCTATTGGATTTATATGCTATGTATCAATATTTCATATAAAATTCGAAAAATCTAATTTTTTGGCTCATTTTAAAGTACATGTAGAATAGAATATGTGTCAAAATCTCCAGTCCATCGGACAAAAAATTACCGAGATATGAGCTTTCGAAGGGAAACATTTATTGTGTTTTGTATGTAGCATAGAAACTAAAAACGTCTTTTCCTCGAAGAGGCACTTTTAAAAGCGGTGTCCACTGTAGCTCGAAAACGAATGCTCCGGTCTTTATATTTTTTGTGGGACTATTATACACATAAAGCATGTGATTAACCGGAGTCCAACAAAAATATCAATTTTTTACAGTTTTTTATTTTTGTTAAAATCGAAAATTCGATTTTAACTTTTAAAAATTTTTAAAAATTGCTTTTTTTAATTCCGTTTTGATAATGGGCAAGATTATTAGGTTCGTAACGATCCCACAAAAATATATGTTAATCGGTTTATTCCTTTTCAGTCTACAGTGGGTACCGTAAACAGCTTTAGTAAAAACAGTGCTTTATAGACGGGCATTTGTCAGAAAGATTAAAAAAAAATAGAAGGTAACTCAAGGTTTAATAGATTTCTTAAATAAATGCATGAAAATGGATTCTTATAAGTGGCCATAACCCATTAAAATAGCTTTACGTAACGCTACACAACATTTTTTAATTTCATGATTTTTGGTCAAGTTGGCCCCCCCCCGAAATGAAATCCTGCGTACGTCCCTGCTTCTATAGACCTTTTTCTGAAGGAAAGGGTGCATCTGTAGATCCTTTTTGAAAGAAGGGGTGCTTCTATAGGAAGAAAGGGTGTTTCTGTAGACACTTTCTAAAAGAAAGGGTGCTTCTATAGGAAGAAAGGGTGTTTCTGTAGACACTTTCTGAAATAAAGGGTGCTTCTACAGACCTTTTCTTCTACAAAGAAAGACATGGTGCTTCTATATGCCTTTTCTGAAAGAAAGGGTGGTTCTGTAGACCCTTTCTGAAAGAAAGCTTGCTTCTATAGACCTTTTTCTGAAAGAAAGTGTGCTTCTATAGACACTTTTTGAAAGAAATGGTGTTTCTGTAGACCCTTTCTGAAAGACAGGGTACTTCTACAGACTCTTTCTGAAAGAAATGTTGCTTCTATAGACCTTTTCTGAAGGAAAGGGTGTTTCTATAAAACCTTTCTGAAAGAAAGGTTGCTCCGATAGACCCTTTCTGAAAGAGAGGGTGGTCCGATAGACCCTTTCTGAAAGAGAGGGTGGTCCGATAGACCCTTTCTGGAAGAGAGGGTGGTCCGATAGACCATTTCTAAAAGAAGGGGTGCTTCTATAGACACTTTCAGAAAGAAAAGGTGCTTCTATAGACCCTTTTCTGAAAGAAAGGGTGCTTCTATAGACCTTTTTCTGAAAGAAAGGGTTCTTATATAGACCTTTTTCTGAAAGAAAGGGTGCTTATATAGACCTTTTTCTGAAAGAAAGGGTTCTTATATAGACCTTTTTCTGAAAGAAAGGGTGCTTATATAGACCTTTTTCTGATAGAAAGGGTGATTCTGTGGATCTGTAGACGCTCTCTGTCAGTCGGCTTTGCCGCATGAAATGACATGTTTACTGGACAAAATATCAAGTGTTTTCCGTGGAGTATATCTCTAAAACCAATTAGAAAATTGTTTTACTACACTAATTTTTTATACCCTACACCACTATGTGGGGAGGGTATTATAAGTTGGTTTTGCCCAAAAAGTTTGTAACGCATCGAAATAATGGTCGTGGACCCATACTTATATATACCAAAATGAATGTATTGACGAGCTGAGTCGATCTGGCTATGTGTGTCCGTCCGTCAGTCCGTCCGTCTGTCCGTCTGTCCATCTAAACCTTGTAATCACGCTACAGGTCGCAATTTTTGTCAGATCGTCGCAAAATGTTGGGTGTTGATGAGGGTCCCGGAGGGGAAGAAGCCTATTGATTTTGGTGATGGTCGGATAATATTTAGGGGTCGGAATGGGCAAAAAACTTAGGAGGATAAAAATACAACGTTTTTTTCCAAAGCGAATATCTCAGCTTCTATATGGGGTATACAAAAAGCAAAACCTGACAATGAAAGTAGAAAATATCACCTTTCTAATGATGTAAAGTAGGTGCTCATAGGTGATCAAACAACGAAGATATCACAATAGTAGCAAATAAAACCCCAATTTTCATTTTTGCGATTTTAATTATATTGACGAATATCACAGCTTTAGTTGTAAAATTTCCAAAAGCAAAGCCTGACTATGAAAGTAGAAGATCCCGTCTTTACAATGATGCAAACTAGGTCGGCGTAGGTAACCAAATAACGGAGATATCGCAATAGTCGGTAATACATCCCATTTTTCTACTTTTTTGGAAATCACGCTACAGCTCGCAATTTTGATCGGATCGTCACGAAAATTTGAGGGTTAATGGGGGTCTCACAGATGAAGAAGCCTATTGATTTTGGTGATGGTCGGATAACACTGTGAACCGAAATTTTGGGGGGTGGAAAATTCCTATTGGAGATGAAAGCCCTTGGTGAGTATATACAGAACCCCGAAGGACAGATTCGCCGTGAGTCGAACTTTCGCGATATGGCGTGATGAATATTTTGCTGGAGACCCTAAAAGCCATCTGGAATCAGTGTTATATCTTTGTTCGCTGTTGTCTAAGCTTATATTTAAGATGACATGTCTTCAGTCAAATCAAATGAGGATTTTTTTCGTAGAACATTTCGACCTTCTAACTCGCTTCCTTCAATGTCCTTTTCGTCCTTTATTTCAAGAACCGCAATAAAAGTGGCTCAAGATGACATTTTTCAGCTTCGGAATATTCTACAAAAATGTCGCTCGGAAGATTTTAGGTACGGTTCCCAAAGACATAAAATCGATAAAATCTTGTTTAAGCGGTCGTTTTTCACTTATACCCGAATCTTGCTCAGACAGCCCTATATCTATTTATTTCAATATATTATTGTTAACCTAATGATGACCTAGAATTCTCGGAGTCATTAAAACAGTTGTATCTTGTTTTGCTAAGCACGTTAATTTCATTATTATTTGGAATAAAGATCCGGATATCCGAATTATGGAACCGGTTATTCTGATATTAAAACCGAATTTTTATCCGGTTTTTATGAACCGATTAACCGTATATGTATATCATTAGAAAGCTATTAAAATTGACAATCAGATATGACTAATATGCATTAGACGTTTTAAGCGGTTATGATGGTGGAACAAAAAAAACCGTATTTTGAACCGTTTCTTAACGTTTGTGAGGATACATTTCCGTGCGTGAAAAAATTATGATCATGACCTGGGGGGTGGAAAATTCTTTTTGGAGGTGAAAGCCGTTGGTGTGGACATACAGAACCCTGAAGGGCAGATCCGCCGTGAGTCGAACCTTTGTGTTATGGCGGGTTGAATTCTGGGATGGTGATCCATAATTACAAGTGTTAAAAGTTACGTAACTGAATTTCAAGTGGGTTTAGGGTTCTACTGGGACAATATGTGCTAAGTCAAATCGATTTAAGACGATTTCTGTAGAACATTTATTGTCTTACTCTTATCCTGCCTTGTTGTTTATGTCCTTTTTGTTGAAGAAGGTATAAAAATATACTTTAAAGAAAAGGAAAGGTACAATTTCGGGGTTAAAATATTAAAACAAAAAAATCCTCAGCCGATTTGGCTAGGGCATATCACGAAAATAATCTTACGCCGACATAGCACATATTGTCCCAGTAGAACCCTAAACCCACTTGAAATTCAGTTACGTAACTTTTAACATTTGTAATTATGGATCACCATCCCAGAATTCAACCCGCCATAACACAAAGGTTCGACTCACGGCGGATCTGCCCTTCAGAGTTCTGTATGTCCACACCAAGGGCTTTTACCTCCAAAAAGAATTTTCCACCCTCCAGGTCATGATCATAATTTTTTTCACGCACGGATATGTATCCTCACAAACGTTAAGAAACGGTTCAAAAATACGGTTTTTTTGTTCCACCATCATAACCGCTTAAAACGTCTAATGCATATTAGTCATATCTGATTGTCAATTTTAATAGCTTTCTAATGATATACATATACGGTTAATCGGTTCATAAAAACCGGATAAAAATTCGGTTTTAATATCAGAATAACCGGTTCCATAATTCGGATATCCGGATCTTTATTCCAAATAATAATGAAATTAACGTGCTTAGCAAAACAAGATACAACTGTTTTAATGACTCCGAGAATTCTAGGTCATCATTAGGTTAACAATAATATATTGAAATAAATAGATATAGGGCTGTCTGAGCAAGATTCGGGTATAAGTGAAAAACGACCGCTTAAACAAGATTTTATCGATTTTATGTCTTTGGGAACCGTACCTAAAATCTTCCGAGCGACATTTTTGTAGAATATTCCGAAGCTGAAAAATGTCATCTTGAGCCACTTTTATTGCGGTTCTTGAAATAAAGGACGAAAAGGACATTGAAGGAAGCGAGTTAGAAGGTCGAAATGTTCTACGAAAAAAATCCTCATTTGATTTGACTGAAGACATGTCATCTTAAATATAAGCTTAGACAACAGCGAACAAAGATATAACACTGATTCCAGATGGCTTTTAGGGTCTCCAGCAAAATATTCATCACGCCATATCGCGAAAGTTCGACTCACGGCGAATCTGTCCTTAGGGGTTCTGTATATACTCACCAAGGGCTTTCATCTCCAATAGGAATTTTGCACCCCCCAGACTTTGAGCTCCATTTTGTTGCACAGTGTAATATTCAGGGGTCGTAATAGGCAAAAAACTTATTTGCATAAAAAGACAACGTTTTTTCCAAAGCGAATGTCTCAGCTTCTATATGGGATATACCACAAGCAAATCCTGACAATGAAAGTAGAAAATATCACCTTTCTAATGATGTAAAGTAGGTTCTCGTAGGTGATCAAACAACGAAAATATCACAATAGTCGCAAATAAAACCCAAATTTTCATTTTTGCGATTTTAATAATAATGACGAATATCACAGCTTTGGTTGGGGACTTTCCATAACCAAAGCCTTACAATGATGCAAACTACGTCGGCGTAGGTGACCTACTAACGGCGATATCGCAATAGTCGGCAATACATCCCATTTTTCCATTTTTTTGGGAAATCACGCTACAGGTCGCAATTTTGATCGGATCGTCACGAAATTTCGAGGGTTAGTGGGGGTTTCACAGGAGAAGAAGCCTATTGATTTTGGTCATGGTCGGATAATATTTAGGGTTCGGAATGAGCAAAAAATTTATTTGGAGAAAAAGTCAACATTTTATTCCAAAGCAAATATCTCAGAGTCTATAAGGGGTATTCAAAAAGCAAAACCTGGCGATGAAAGTAGAAAATATCACCTTTACAACGATGGCTGTCGTAGGTGGTCAAACAACAGAGATATCGCAATAGTCGGTAGTGCATCCCATTTTCCGATTTTTTTGTAATCACGCTACAGGTCGCAATTTTGATCGGATCGTCACGAATTTTTTGGGAGGAAGATGCCTATTAAGCTTGGTGATGGTCGGACAATATTCAGGAGTCGGAATAAGCAAAAAGCTTTTGTGGAGAAAAGTCAACGTTTTTTTCTTATGCGAATATCTCCGCTTCTGGTAGCAGTATTCCAAAAGGAAAGCGCGCCAATGGAAGAAGAAAATATCTCCTTTATATTGATGCAAAATATGTTGGTTTAAGTGGGCAAACAACCGAGATATCGCAAAAGTCAGTAATATATCCAATTTTTACATTTTTTGTAATAACGCTACAGGTTGGAATTTTGATTGGATAGTCACGAAATTTTTGGGGTTGATGGGGGCCCCACAGAGAAAGAAACATATTGATTTTGGTGATAGTCGGATAATATTTAGGGGTCGGAAAAGGGAAAAAACGCATGTGGAGAGAAATTCAAAGTTTTATTCGTTGTGAATATATCGGTTTCTAGTAGGGGTATTTCAACGGCAAAGCCTGTCAGTAGAAGAAGAAAATATTACATGTACATTGGTGTAAAGTAGGTTGGCGAAGGTTGTCAAACAAGGGAGATACCACAATAGTTGGTAATGCATCCAATTCTTCCATTTTTGCAATCACGCTACAGGTCGCAATTTTCGGATGGTCACGAAATTTTGGTTGTTTATGGAGGTCCCAGAGAGAAAGAGGCATATTATGCTTGGTGGTAGTCGGATTATATTCCCTAAAAGAAATGTTTACCAGTGAACAGCTTATGCACAGCGGTAGTGGTGTAGGGTATCACATGGTCGGCCCCGTTCCGACTATAGCCTTTGCTCACTTGTTTGGAGTTATTGATTTCAATTAATTAACGGTATACAAATAACATTAATAGGTTTTTAGATAGATCTTCTTGTCAGAATAAGTCCTCGTGGTAAAAATGTGTCCAATTGATAACTTAATAAGGCGAAAATAAGACAAAACTTTTTTAATGGGACTGAAGTTAATGTGGGATATATGGATATGTACTTTAAAGAAAAAGAAATACTGAAAATCTTTGAAATAGAATCGAAAATGCCAAATAAGAGCTACTGTGGTTAAAAATTCTGGGATACATTAAAACGTAAACCTATATGGGTAATGTTCATTTGAAAGATTTTTTAGTTATTGCGTCAATTGCGTTGGAGAACTTGGTTAAAATCTTCAAAATACCAGGCGGGATTTGTGTATGGGGACTATACTGAACATGTTCTGATATGGTTAATTTCAATTCTAAACATCCAAAGACTAATATATTATACTCTGTTCCAAATTTCAAAGTTATATCTAAAATATTGTAAACTCTCTCAATTAACATTATATACATTGTATCAATATTTCATATAAAATCAACTAAAACCCCTTTAAAAGAGCTTTACGTAATGCTACACAACATTTTTTAATTTCATAATTTTTGGTCAAGTTGGGCCCCCCCGAAATTAAATCCTGCGTACGTCCCTGTCTGGTAGATATATTAGGATGTGTAAAATATGGACAAAATCGGTCACTCCCTTCAAGAGTTATCGTGCGCACAATTTGTCCGAACATTTTTGAGCTTTTGTGGGGGAGGTACCTGAAGCAGTGGACCGATAGGGCTTATCTTCGAATTTAAACTATGCTTGGGCAAAATATTACGAAGTTCAAATTTTGGACCGAATCGGCAGATCCGTTCGAGAGTTATCTTGCGCTCCATCCACTACACACGATGTTATAGGGGCTTTTTGCATCTTTCAGGCTATTTTCTCAGGAAGTATGGACTTGTCCCTGATTAAACTTGTACCGTCGTATGAGGGGATGTGAGTACAAGTTGTTGCAACAAAAATCAAAGCGATTTGAGAGCAGGTCCTAAACTGAACTTTTCCGAAATTTTGTGTGGGAGGTACCCGAAGGAGTGGGCCGATTGAGTCCATATTGGAACCTCATCTAAGTCTGGTTGAAATTTCACGATGTGCAAAGTATGCACCCAAATCGGTTGCTCCCTTCAAGAGTTATCGTGTGCACAAATTTTCCGAACTTTTGTTGGGGAGGTACCGGATGGAGTGGACCGATATAACCCATCTTCGAACTTAAACTATGTTTGGACTAAATATTACCAAAGCCAAATTTTGGACCGAATCGGTTGATCCGTTCGAGAGTTATCGTGCTCTCCAGCCAGACAAACAGACGGACGGACGGACATGGCTAAATCAACTCCAAATTGTCTGAAACACATTTCGTCCAAACGCACTTGGGGTCTGAAACCATTATTTCGATGAGGCACATTTTGCCCGTATGTAAGTGTATATACCCTCGTTAGCATAAATGCTGAGGGTATAAAAAATCCAATTGGACAACTGAACTGAAAATTTCTCTGTCATGATAGAGACAATCCCATGTAGCATGGGAGGAAATTGTGGTTAGACAGTAAGTCCGTTATCTAGCAGACACATTATTACAATTTGCATCAGGGGAAAGGTCAGTAGTTGTTTTTCCACATGTAGGCTACTTTGCCCTCCAGGAATTAAAATATGAACCAAAAATAAAATTTGGATATTTTTCATGCAAAAGTAATTGTCTATGTCACCCGCTAAATAATATCAGATCATTGTGCAAAATTATAGACATATTTTCTTCAACTTGGACTCTTACCTCGTGCAAAATTTCGTGACTATTGAGCTATAATTGCTACCTCTAGCGTGTTTATGATTACACTACAAACAAAAAAACTGGATATATTGGGCTGCAACTCTGTTGTCTGATCACGTACATCAACATAATTGACATCATGGAAACGTCAAGAGATCGTCTTTCAAATATAACTCACGAGGGAGGAATGTGTTTTTCAGTAAAAAAGATACAAGCTGTATATTAAAATTTTTCACAATTTTCACACAAAAGTAGTGGTCCATTTAACCCAATAAATATTATCTGATCGCCATCTCAAACTGCAAGCTTCTTCTTTGTCATATACTCTTACCTTATTTAAAATTTCAAGGCGATCGGGCTAAATATTTCACGATCATCACCAATAAAAATAGGGAACTATTCTGGTCTGAACCCGACCTCCATACAAAATTTCGTGACGATTGGTCCATAATTGCGGGCTGGAGTTTGATTACAATTTATAATGGACAGACGGACGTACGGACACACATCTCAAAATCGCTTTATCTCGTCGAGATATGAAGATTGGTATACCACATTGGGGGTCTACGTCGAATATTTCGCGGTGTTACATGAATGTTTCCCAAAACAAACTTATAATACCCTTTCCACATAGTGGTGTAGGGTATAAATACGTTACAACAACAACAAAGAATTTTGGGTATAGACGCACATGTTCCCAGATTGGAATGTACTACGATACTGTTGATGTGAAGTCTTTTAACTTGGTATTTCAGACTCTCAATTAGTAGAAAACCTACCCGTAGAAAATGGTCAATACATTTTGATATATTTCCAATTTGAAGGTGCCTCAAGGTTTTACGTCTTTTGACGCCCAAACCAAGTTTTATCATTCTTATGGTTGAAGGCTGGGCACATGTTAGCTCACTACCTTTAACAGGTATTAAAGGTAATTCCCCATGCCGAATATATTTTTTCACAAGAAGACGTGGTATCATGTGGCATGGACTACAGTATGCACTGCAGTTCATTAAATGTCCAGAAAGACCAACTTCACTTATAACAGAATCACTATGACGCTGTCTGTCTTTTATCAATTCCCATGTATCCACCAATCCCAAAATGTACCTCCATTTCACTACTGGCCATTCCACCAACTAAAAATATCACTTTACCCTTTGACATTTATTGTCATCTGTTTTGTCATTTGATTCTGAACAATCAAATTAAAATCCTGTACAAACCCTTAAATGGTGATATCGAACAACTTAATAATGTGTAAACGATACCGAAACATTAAGGTAGCTAACTGTGCAGAAGAAAGATGCGAAGAAATATACAGAAGACGACAAAGAGATAATTAAGGAAATTGTTGTAATCAATGGACAAATGAATGAAATCGAAAAGGGAAATGTAATACAATTCGGAAAATGCTTGACATGGGTTAGAAGGTTGATTGGCTGGCTGGTTGGTTGGTTGGTCGGTTGTGGCTGGGCGGCTAGGCGGCCATGCTAAGAGCTGTCATTTTGAGTCTAATTAAATTACAACTTGACTTGCGTTACATTTTTCATATTCTGCACGTTGTACGGAATACATTTATCTTAAGTATCAAATTAAACATTGAACGAGGTAGAGGGGGAAGTGGTAAAATAGGAGGAGGGGAGGGGGAGGGGGAGAGGAAAAGGACAAAATGAGATGAATGTGTCTGAGGAATATTGAAATAATTTACTGTTCATTTAACAAATTGCCTTACTTTTTTGGATTGTTTTTCTCCTTCTGCTGCTGCTCTACTTCCTGCTTCTCCTAAAGTCAACACCGTTGCTGCCGTTATTGTGATGATTGTAATTGTTGTTGTCTTTTTTGTTTTTCTGCTGCTGCTCCCTCATGGGCGTTCAAGTATACGACGCATATTGGATTGTAATTAAAATAAATGAACACGTATTAAGAGTACAAGAAAACTCTATTAATTATAGCACCCAAAAACGAACAACAAAAAGAACAAAATTGTAGACTGCCATTTTGACCACTACTTACCAGCTTCTTAACAAATTAATCATGTTCCGGCGTTTTTACTTTTCTATTTTCCATTAGCAGCCCCGAACAAAAATTGTGCACAAAATTAAATTTAACTAATTTTTCTTTTTTTTTCTATTTTCTCTTCTCATTTCCGGTTTCCTATTGCCTGCTACGTTTTGGACCTTCTTAGCAATTCTAAGCACACTATGCAAAGAATTCCTGCAATTCAATGTCTCTGCCATTTTATACATGATGAACAATGAACAATTTGGCCACAGCACCGCCTCGGCCCAGTATTTTCTACAATTGGCCGGCTATTTGGGTATACCGGTGATCTCATGGAATGCCGACAACTCAGGACTGGAACGACGTGCCTCGCAGTCAACACTTCAACTTCAGTTAGCTCCAAGTATAGAACATCAAAGTGCCGCTATGTTGAGCATATTAGAACGTTACAAATGGCACCAGTTTTCGGTGGTCACCTCGCAAATTGCTGGCCACGATGACTTTGTACAAGCCGTGCGAGAGCGAGTCGCTGAAATGCAAGACCATTTCAAATTTACCATCCTCAATGCGATCGTTGTAACGCGTACTAGTGACTTGATGGAACTTGTTAATAGCGAGGCAAGAGTTATGCTCCTCTATGCCACGCAAAGTGAAGCAATCACTATTCTTAGAGCTGCTGAAGAGCTGAAGTTAACCGGAGAAAATTATGTGTGGGTGGTTAGTCAATCGGTTATCGAAAAGAAGGATGCCCATGCCCAGTTTCCGGTGGGGATGTTGGGTGTACACTTTGATACGAGCAGTGCAGCTTTGATGAATGAAATATCGAATGCCATTAAAATCTATGGTTATGGTGTGGAGGCGTATGTCTCGGATCCAGCTAATCAGGGAAAGAAATTGAATACTCAGGCGCTGTCGTGCGAGGATGATGGAAGAGGTCGTTGGGACAATGGAGAATTGTAAGTATAAGTAGAGTAGATGAAATTTTCAGCCTCTTTTTAACTTGGGTATTAAAGTCAGTTCCCCAGTTGGCACAACAGGTACGTCAGTGGCCACTAGGAATATTATTTTAAGGCAGGTCAGTGGTCACTTGATATGAAGGAGGGACCAAAATGAGACTTTGCCATGTTAAAACCGGTCAGGGCGACCGATTCACGATTATTGCTCCGACGGTGCCTCAAAAAATATTATTTAAAAATAATGTGGTAGCTCAAAAAATATTCTTAAAAAAATCAACGATTTTTGTGGTGGCTCAGAAAATATTCTTCAAAAAAATCTACGATTTTTGTGGTGCATCAAAAACATCAAAAAATATTCTTTAAAAAATCCACGATTATTGTGGTGCCTCAAAAATAATCTTTAAAAAATCCACGATTATTGTGGTGCCTTAAAAAAATATTCTTTAAAAAATCCACGATTATTGTGTTGCCTCAAAAAATATTCTTTAAAAAATCCACGATTATTGTGTTGCCTCAAAAAATATTCTTTAAAAAATCCACGATTATTGTGGTACCTCAAAAAATATTCTTTAAAAAATCCACGATTATTGTGTTGCTTCAAAAAATATTCTTTAAAAAATCCACGATTATTGTGTTGCCTCAAAAAATATTCTTTAAAAAATCCACGATTATTGTGTTGCCTCAAAAAATATTCTTTAAAAAATCCACGATTATTGTGGTGCCTCAAAAAATATTCTTTAAAAAATCCACGATTATTGTGGTGCCTCAAAAATAATCTTTAAAAAATCCACAATTATTGTGGTGCCTTAAAAAAATATTCTTTAAAAACTCCACGATTATTGTGTTGCCTCAAAAAATATTCTTTAAAAAATCCACGATTATTGTGTTGCCTCAAAAAATATTCTTTAAAAAATCCACGATTATTGTGGTACCTCAAAAAATATTCTTTACAAAATCCGCGATTATTGTGGTGCCTTAAAAAATATTCTTTAAAAAATCCACGATTATTGTGGTGCCCCAAAAAATATTCTTTAAAAAATCCGCGATTATTATGGTGCCTTAAAAAATATTCTTTAAAAAATCCACGATTATTGTGGTGCCCCAAAAAATATTCTTTAAAAAATCCACGATTATTGTGGTACCTCAAAAAATATTATTTAAAAAATCCAAGATTATTGTGGTGCCTCAAAAAATATTCTTTAAAAAATCCAAGATTATTGTGATGCCTCAAAAAATATTCTTTAAAAAATCCACGATTATTGTGGTGTCTCAAAAAATATTCTTTAAAAAATCCACGATTATTGTGGTGCCTCAAAAAATATTCTCTAAAAAATCTACGATTATTATGGTGCCTCAAAAAATATTCTTTAAAAAATCCACGATTATTGTGGTGCCTCAAAAAATATTCTTTAAAAATCCACGATTATTATGGTGCCTCAAAAAATATTCTTTAAAAAATCCACGATTATTGTGGTGCCTCAAAAAATATTCTTTAAAAAATCCACGATTATTGTGGTGCCTCAAAAATTATTCTTTAAAAAATCCTCGATTATGTTGGTGCCTTACGTAATATTCTTTAAAAAATCCACGATTATTGTGGTGCCTCAAAAAATTATCTTTAAAAAATCCACGATTATTGTGGTGGCTCAAAAAATATTCTTTAAAAAATCCACGATTATTGTGGTGCCTCAAAAAATATTCTTTAAAAAATCCACGATTATTGTGGTGCCTCAAAAAATTATCTTTAAAAAATCCACAATTATTGTGGTGCCTCAAAAAATATTCTTAAAAAATCCACGATTACTGTGGTGCCTCAACAAATAATTTTTAAAAATCCACGATTACTGTGGATATTTTTAAAAAATCCACGATTATTGTGGTGCCTCAAAAAATTATCTTTAAAAATCCACGATTATTGTGGTGCCTCAAAAAATTATCTTTAAAAATCCACGATTATTGTGGTGCCTCAAAAAAGTATCTTTAAAAAATCCACGATTATTGTGGTGCCTCAAAAAAGTATCTTTAAAAAATCCACGATTATTGTGGTGCCTCAAAAAAGTATCTTTAAAAAATCCACGATTATTGTGGTGCCTCAAAAAATATTCTTTAAAAAATCCACGATTACTGTGGAGCCCCAAAAAATATTCTTTAAAAAATCCACGATTATTGTGGTGCCTCAAAAAAAATATTATTTTAAAAATCGCCGAATATTGTGGTGGCTCAAAAAATATTCTTTAAAAAATCCACGATTATTGTGGTGGCTCAAAAAATATTCTTTAAAAAATCCGCGATTATTGTGGTGGCTCAAAAAATATTCTTTAAAAAATCCAAGATTATTGTAGTGCCTCAAAAAATATTCTTTAAAAAATCCACGATTATTGTAGTGCCTCAAAAAATATTCTTTAAAAAATCCACGATTATTGTGGTGCCTCAAAAAATATTCTTTAAAAAAATCCACGATTACTGTGGTGCCTCAAAAAATATTCTTTAAAAAATCCACGATTATTGTGGTGCCTCAAAAAATATTCTTTAAAAAAATCCACGATTACTGTGGTGCCTCAAAAAATATTCTTTAAAAAATCCACGATTATTGTGGTGCCTCAAAAAATATTCTTTAAAAAATCCACGATTATTGTGGTGCCTCAAAAAATATTTATTAAAAAATCCACGATTATTGTGGTGCCTCAAAAAATATTCTTTAAAAAATCCACGATAATTGTGGTGCCTCAAAAAATATTCTTTAAAAAATCCACGATTATTGTGGTGCCTCAAAAAATATTCTTTAAAAAATCCACGATTATTGTGGTGCCTCAAAAAATATTCTTTAAAAAATCCACGATTATTGTGGTGCCTCAAAAAATATTCTTTAAAGAATCCACGATTATTGTGGTGCCTCAAAAAATATTCTTTAAAAAATCCACGATTATTGTGGTGCCTCAAAAAATATTCTTTAAAAAATCCACGATTCTTGTGGTGCCTCAAAAAATATTCTTTAAAAAATCCACGATTATTGTGGTGCCTCAAAAAATATTCTTTAAAAAATCCACGATTATTGTGGTGCCTCAAAAAATATTCTTTAAAAAATCCACGATTACTGTGGTGCCTCAAAAAATATTCTTTAAAAAATCCACGATTATTGTGGTGCCTCAAAAAATATTCTTTAAAAAATCCACGATTATTGTGGTGCCTCAAAAAATATTTATTAAAAAATCCACGATTATTGTGGTGCCTCAAAAAATATTCTTTAAAAAATCCACGATAATTGTGGTGCCTCAAAAAATATTCTTTAAAAAATCCACGATTATTGTGGTGCCTCAAAAAATATTCTTTAAAAAATCCACGATTATTGTGGTGCCTCAAAAAATATTCTTTAAAAAATCCACGATTATTGTGGTGCCTCAAAAAATATTCTTTAAAGAATCCACGATTATTGTGGTGCCTCAAAAAATATTCTTTAAAAAATCCACGATTATTGTGGTGCCTCAAAAAATATTCTTTAAAAAATGCACGATTCTTGTGGTGCCTCAAAAAATATTCTTTAAAAAATCCACGATTATTGTGGTGCCTCAAAAAATATTCTTTAAAAAATCCACGATTATTGTGGTGCCTCAAAAAATATTCTTTAAAAAATCCACGATTATTGTGGTGCCTCAAAAAATATTCTTTAAAAAATCCACGATTATTGTGGTGCCTCAAAAAATATTCTTTAAAAAATCCACGATTATTGTGGTGCCTCAAAAAATATTCTTTAAAAAATCCACGATTATTGTGGTGCCTCAAAAAATATTCTTTAAAAAATCCACGATTATTGTGGTGCCTCAAAAAATATTCTTTAAAAAATCCACGATTATTGTGGTGCCTCAAAAAATATTCTTTAAAAAATCCACGATTATTGTGGTGCCTCAAAAAATATTCTTTAAAAAATCCACGATTATTGTGGTGCCTCAAAAAATATTCTTTAAAAAATCCACGATTATTGTGGTGCCTCAAAAAATATTCTTTAAAAAATCCACGATTATTGTGGTGCCTCAAAAAATTTTCTTTAAAAAATCCAAGATTATTGCGGTGCCTCAAGAAATGTTCTTTAAAAAATCCAAGATTATTGCGGTGCCTCAAAACATATTCTTTAAAAAATCCACGATTATTGTGGTGCCTCAAAAAATATTCTTTAAAAAATCCACGATTATTGTGGTGCCTCAAAAAAATATTCTTTAAAAAATCCACGATTATTGTGGTGCCTCAAAAAATATTCTTTAAAAAATCTACAATTATTGTGGTGCCTCAAAAATATGCTTTAAAAAATCCACGATTATTGTGGTGCCTCAAAAAATATTCTTTAAAAAATCCACGATTATTGTGGTGCCTCAAAAAATATTCTTTAAAAAATCCACGATTATTGTGGAGCCTCAAAAAATATTCTTTAAAAAATCCACGATTATTGTGGTGCCTCAAAAAATATTCTTTTAAAAATCCACGATTATTGTGGTGCCTCAAAAAATATTATTTAAAAAATCCACGATTATTGTGGTGCCTCAAAAAATATTATTTAAAAAATCCACGATTATTGTGGTGCCTCAAAAAATTTTATTTAAAAAATCCACGATTATTGTGGTGCCTCAAAAAATATTATTTAAAAAATCCACGATTATTGTGGTGCCTCAAAAAATATTATTTAAAAAATCCACGATTATTGTGGTGCCTCAAAAAATATTATTTAAAAAATCCACGATTATTGTGGTGCCTCAAAAAATATTCTTTAAAAAATCCACGATTATTGTGGTGCCTCAAAAAATATTCTTTAAAAAATCCACGATTATTGTGGTGCCTCAAAAAATATTCTTTAAAAATCCACGATTATTGTGTTGCCTCAAAAAATATTCTTTAAAAATCCACGATTATTGTGTTGCCTCAAAAAATATTCTTTAAAAATCCACGATTATTGTGGTGCCTTAAAAAATATTCCTTAAAAAATCCACGATTATTGTGGTGCCTTAAAAAATATTCTTTAAAAAATCCACGATTATTGTGGTGCCTCAAAAAATATTCTTAAAATAATCGACGATTATTGTGGTGGCTCAAAAAATATTTTTTAAAAATCCACGATTGTTGTGTTGCCTCAAAAAATATTCTTTAAAAATCCACGATTATTGTGGTGCCTCAAAAAATATTCTTTAAAAATCCACGATTATTGTGGTGCCTTAAAAAATATTCCTTAAAAAATCCACGATTATTGTGGTGCCTTAAAAAATATTCTTTAAAAAATCCACGATTATTGTGGTGCCTCAAAAAATATTCTTAAAATAATCGACGATTATTGTGGTGGCTCAAAAAATATTTTTTAAAAATCCACGATTGTTGTGTTGCCTCAAAAAATATTCTTTAAAAATCCACGATTATTGTGTTGCATCAAAAAATATTCTTTAAAAATCCACGATTATTGTGGTGCCTTAAAAAATATTCCTTAAAAAATCCACGATTATTGTGGTGCCTTAAAAAATATTCTTTAAAAAATCCACGATTATTGTGGTGCCTCAAAAAATATTCTTAAAATAATCGACGATTATTGTGGTGGCTCAAAAAATATTTTTTAAAAATCCACGATTGTTGTGTTGCCTCAAAAAATATTCTTTAAAAATCCACGATTATTGTGTTGCCTCAAAAAATATTCTTTAAAAATCCACGATTATTGTGTTGCCTCAAAAAATATTCTTTAAAAATCCACGATTATTGTGTTGCCTCAAAAAATATTCTTTAAAAATCCACGATTATTGTGGTGCCTTAAAAAATATTCCTTAAAAAATCCACGATTATTGTGGTGCCTTAAAAAATATTCTTTAAAAAATCCACGATTATTGTGGTGTCTCAAAAAATATTCTTAAAATAATCGACGAATATTGTGATGGCTCAAAAAATATTTTTTAAAAATCCACGATTGTTGTGTTGACTCAAAAAATATTCTTTAAAAATCCACGATTATTGTGTTGCCTCAAAAAATATTCTTTAAAAATCCACGATTATTGTGGTGGCTCAAAAAATATTCTTAAAAAAATCCACGATTATTGTAGCGATTGTGCCTCAAAAAAGATTCTTTAAAAAATCCACGATTATTGTAGCGATTGTGCCTCAAAAAATATTCTTTAAAAAATCCACGATTATTGTAGCGATGGTGCCTCAAAAAATTTTCTTTAAGAAGCCACTACTATTTATTTCGAAACTGTTTTAATTGAAATGATAAGTGACTTGGGTAATTACGAATAGAATATTCGTTTTAAGGTTTGTGCCTTTGATAACTACGCTAACGCTTTTGCATGCATACCCATATTCAATCTAGTGACATCTGACGGAAATCATAAGAGACTGTTGAGATAAGTCGGCTATTATATTTAAATGATACATGACTTGGATAATGACAAAAACAAATTAGCGTTTAAAGGCTTGTGCCATGGTAGTGTAACAACGCCTTTGCATATATACCCATATTTATCCTACTACAAATTATCCGGGCAAAATGTCCATAATAAATATAATATTACCCTAATTTACAATGGTCATTTGCCAAGACCCTTAGTATTTAACCTTCGCCAATACAACCAGACGATTTAAATGAAGCAGGTGAGAAATACTAATGTTACCAAAAATCTTCATGGTAGTGAAATGAATGGGCCAGGAGTTAAGCATCCCACTTATGTCCTTAATCAACACATACTCGTTAGCATAGTTAATTTACCCACTATGTATTGTGATTGTTGGCCCATGCTGGAAAGATTTATGTCCCATAGGGAAAAAGGGACTTATACATGACTTTGATACGTTAAGGTCGTAGGAATGAACGGTGGATTTGAAAAAAAAATCGATATAATTGTTATATGTCATAAAACGAATTCTCCATTTTCGAAAATAATTATTTCTTCATCACTTCAAATTGTTTTCCATTTTTTTTTTATTTTCAGATTCTTTAAATACCTGCGTAATGTCTCCATAGAAGGCGATTTAAATAAGCCGAATATTGAATTCACAGCAGATGGTGATCTGAAATCGGCAGAATTGAAAATTATGAATCTCAGACCAAGTGCAAATAACAAAAATTTAGTGTGGGAAGAGGTAAGTTTATTAATTTCAAACGAAAAAAATTCCACTACATTTATTTTGTGGGTCCCAAGTGGCATACTATGTTTTATTTATTTTGATTTTTTATATATACTAAATAAATAAATAAAAAAAAACCCTACGACAATGCCAGCAAGAAGTCTATTAATCAACCACAACTTATCATCGATTTTCGTATTTCTTTTCCTTTTTTTGCAGATTGGTGTTTGGAAATCATGGGAAGCACAAAAACTCGACATTCGTGATATCGCCTGGCCGGGTAATTCGCATGCTCCACCCCAGGGTGTACCGGAAAAATTCCATTTAAAAATAACATTTCTTGAAGAAGCACCCTATATCAATTTATCACCCGCCGACCCGGTTAGCGGCAAGTGTCTCATGGATCGTGGCGTTCTATGCCGTGTGGCCGCTGATCATGAAATGGCCGACATCGATGTGGGCCAAGCTCATCGCAACGAGTCATTCTATCAGTGCTGCAGCGGTTTCTGTATCGATCTACTTGAGAAATTTGCCGAAGAACTGGGTTTTACATACGAACTTGTACGGGTCGAAGATGGTAAATGGGGTACTCTTGAGAATGGTAAATGGAATGGTGTCATTGCTGATCTGGTTAATCGTAAAACCGATATGGTTCTAACATCACTCATGATCAATACGGAACGTGAGGCGGTGGTAGACTTCAGTGAGCCCTTTATGGAGACTGGAATTGCTATAGTGGTGGCCAAACGTACGGGTATTATATCGCCAACAGCTTTTTTAGAACCTTTTGATACGGCCTCATGGATGCTGGTGGGCATTGTTGCCATACAAGCGGCCACATTCATGATTTTCCTCTTCGAATGGCTCTCACCAAGTGGCTATGATATGAAATTGTATTTGCAAAATACCAACGTTACACCCTATAGATTTTCGCTGTTCCGAACGTATTGGTTGGTGTGGGCGGTGCTGTTTCAGGCAGCCGTACATGTAGATTCACCGCGTGGTTTTACATCGAGATTTATGACAAATGTATGGGCTTTATTTGCTGTGGTATTTTTGGCCATATACACTGCCAACTTGGCTGCCTTCATGATAACGAGGTAAAAAATATTCGTTCTATTGTTTTCTTTTGGTTGAACAATGGAGGAATATACTCCACATATGGGTTTACTAAATGTGTTTTTTATTTTTTTTCTTACTACAGAGAAGAGTTCCATGAGTTTACCGGCTTAAACGACAGCCGTTTGGTTCATCCATATTCACACAAACCTTCGTTCAAATATGGCACAATTCCCTATAGCCACACAGACTCCACCATCAATAAATACTATAAGGAAATGCACTACTACATGAGACAGTAAGTTTGTCACATTTCTTTCTTTATTCTTACACATAAATATATATTCAACTTTTGAAATGAAGTTACTGAGTAAGGAACATAAACAAGCGTTTTGTAACAAAAGGGAAAGAGAAATGTTCAAAGAGATAAAATATTTCAAGTGAAAAGTTGTGGAAACTACATAAATTGTTAAAATCCTTACACAGAGATAAGAACTAATATATATTTTTTAAAGAAAAAAAGGGTTTCAATAAAAATTACAGACCAGCAACATGCTTTTTTAGGGTGGAATTTTCGGTGACATCTTTTTTAAAAAAACACGACAGATCGAAGAATGGATTTTAAGTAAGCATTTTATCACATGCAGAAGTGTGGACTTTTTTTCAATAACATGTTTGTAACGACCATAACAGCGTGGATTTCAGTAATATTTTTCCAACGTTCATCGTATTATGGATTTTTTACAAACATTTTTTGTGTGTTAATAGTTAGATCGAAGCAAAAATTTCTCAAATTTCTTATGACCAACGGAAATCGGAGCGGGGATTTTTAAATTATTTTCCATCCAACTGTACTAACGTATTTGCATGCGTTAACATATTTATCTTACTGATAAAATCACTGTCTATGGTATGGTAAATATGTATATGTATTCAGATATAAGGTTCACATGTTCGATATTAATCTAACGACCTCTGACGAAAATTACAAGAAACTGATTTAATTTATATAGGTTGGCTACAACTGTTCAGTGATTCGTGATTTGGGTAGAGACGAATATAATTTTCCGTTTTAAAGGTTGTGCCTTGGATAAATATTAGCCAACGTAGTGTAACAACGCTTTTGCATGCGTCCACATATTCACTCTAATAACCTCTAACGGAAATCATAAGAAACTGTTTTAATATAGAATAGTCCGGTCAAAATAGACATGCGTATAAGGGGGAAATAGCAAAAATTCCCACAAAGCTGAATTTTGGTGGAGAGCTAGGGTTGACCATTAGCAGCAACGTCCTAAAAGTCCCCATCGATCCCATGTGTGCAAAACAAGTTATTCGGGGTCAAAGGTCATTTTTGGAGGCATTATTCAGTTTTTTTTAATTTTTCTCAAAAACGGTAATACTTAGCAAAAGCCCGCTAAAGTAAAAGTTGTAGATTCAATAATTGTCTACAAGATTGGTCCTTATGATTCTCAAAAAAGACTTACCATTTTCGAAATATCTCGATCTAAAGGTCAAATAAAAAATTAGTCGCGTGAGTACATTATGAGGCGAACCGGTTAAAGTAACGACACTATGTGTTAGATACTTCCGTAAGCGTTCAAACGATATCCACTTTGCAGTAATCGGTTCAGTTGAACCGGGTCTAACCCGGTTTTTAAATTTGGCCTTTCGGGTCTAATAACCAGCGAACCGGATCCGCAACCATTGAAAATTATACATTTCCGTAATCAGCGCAACAAACCCTACCTTCGGACAAAACTTGAAAAAAATCGAAGAGTTTTCGTTGGGGTCGTTCCCGTTTTTTTAGAAATTTTTTTTAGAAGATAGCTATAACTTCGCTCTTCAAGAAAATATATATATTTTTGGGGGACAGACCCGATTACTTCGCTTATTTTAGCCGGTTCGTATGAATATGTGCACATTTCCCTTATAAGTGCATAAAAATCATGTGTTTTTTAGAACAGCTATATCTCAAGAATGGTTCCTTCTAAGAAAAAAATTGTAAGGGTCAAACTTGTAGATAATTTTTCTGTCTACAATATTTACTTTAGTCAATTTTTGATTAGATGAACCGTTTTCAAAAAATAAATCCGAAAACCTAAAAACACTTAAATTTTGACCTTTGACCCCGAATAATTTTTTTTTGCACACATGGGATCGATGGGGACTTTTAGGATGTTGCTTCTAATGGCAAACCCTAGCTCTCCACCAAAATTCAGGTTTGTGGGAATTTTTGCTATTTCAATGTCTATTTTGACCGGACTAAGAAAGGTAGGTTGGCTATTATCGTTAAACAATGCGTGACTTGTATAAAGACTAATATAAATATCCGTTTTAGGGCATTTAAGGCCATGCCATATTTTAGTCACAATTAAAATGATGATTGTACAGTGCAGTACGCATTTGCATGCGTTAACATATTTACCCTACTATAAAATCACAAAGGTTTGTGTATACTATATCGAGCTAATAAGCTCGCATAAAACTTATGAGAATATTTTTATACCCTCCACCATAGTATGGAGGGTATATTAAGTTTGTAACACATCGAACTAATCATTTGCGACTATATAAAGTATATATATTTTTGATCAGGATAAAATTCTGAGACGATCTAGCCATGTCCATCTGTCCGTCTGTTGTAATCAGTCTAGCGTTCGCAATAATTGAGCTAGAGCGCTATATTTTGCACCCGAGTGTCTTTTGCCATAGGCAGGTGAAGTTCGAAGATGGGCTATATCGGACCACTTTTTGGTATAGCCCCCATATAAGGGTACCTCCTGATTTTCGGTATTTTGGGGATTTTAGCCACATTGTTTGACCGAACTACCTGTAATTTCACGTTTGGTGTTCCCAGTGGTCACAAAATATCTCCACTGAAAACCGTCAAGATAGGTCCATGTTTCGGTATAGCCCCCATATAAGGTACCTCCCGATTTTCTATATTTTGAAGATTTTAGCAACCATTTTTAACCAAACTACTTGTAATTTGACAGTTGAGGTTAGTGATCACAAAACATATCCACTAAAAACTGTCAACATAGGTCCATGGTTTGGTATTTTAGTTACAATTTCTGACCTAAGACTCTACAATGCGACGTTTGAGGTTCCTAGTGTTCACAAAACTTCTGCAGAATATTTTATAGTGGAGGGTATAAAAAGTTCGGCACGGCCGAACTTAACGCTTTTTTACTTGTTTTAATTTAGATAGGTTGACTACTATTGTATGATAGTGACGAACATAATTTTTGGTTTTAAGGTTTGTGCCCAGGATAACTATCAGCCGTCGTAGTGTAGCAACGCCTTTCCATGCATACTTACATTAAATATAATGACCTCTGCCGGAAATCCTAAGAAACTCTTTTAATTTAGATATACTGATTCCTATAGTTAAACGATTTGTGACCAAAGTACCCAGCAAAATGTTCGATGCCAAATATGCCATATCGCATGTCATCTGTTAAGCATCTTCAGCGATGAATTTTATATGAGCGTGGACCCCAAAATATGCTATTCATTTTTGTATCCAAAGCATGCCATTTACACCAATGCTTTGGCATGTCATTTCCACCAATGATTTGGCTGTCATTTTCACCAACCCTTTGCAATGACATTATCACTACGACGACAATCAAGCCTATTGTAAATAATATATTTAGAAAAATGTGTATAAATAAAAACACAAAATGCATCTCTATTGGATCGATGGAATGGGTTCAAATGCTGATGAAAAGATCGGATATATCACGACTTCCTTTGCATGGGTTCAAATGCTGATGAAATGATCGGAATTTTACGACTTCCTTTGCATTGGTTCAAATGCTAATGAAAAGATCGGATCTTTCACGACTTCGTTTGAACCAATGCAAAAGATGCCATGAAATCACGTCATCGCATGGAACCCCTTCCTTCAAATGACAAACTGACAACCAGATGGACCATAGACCTACGAAAAAAATCGACTGAAGTTTTGCAACATTGGTAAGAAGATATTAAGGGAGGACAATATACCTTAGCCACCTAACATTTTTTAAGTCCTTCGAGATTGACCGGACGATAAGAAGAGTAAAACAGCACATAACATATCTTCCAGCCCTAAAATAGGTAACTTATAACGATCATTACCGTTGAGAACTGCATATCGGTGTTTCGATAAAATAAATACATAAATAGAAATATTTACCATGTCCCATACATAAATCATGAATTGGATAAAACCGAAGTTCATTTGGTTTAATTCCATCATGGATAAAAGTACGAAGTGAACCTCACATTTTGGTTAAGAACATATACGTTTCGTGTCTGTATTATAATTCTATTAGCCCATGACGAAAATCTTCAGAAAGTATGTCAATTGATTGGCAACGCTAACATTAGATTGGAATCGTTGTAAGATGCATGCCTTGGGTATAGTAAATATGTATGGTTTCCGTTTAAGGGTTGTGGCTTTGATACAATGATTGAAGTGTAATATTGCTTTTGCGTGCGCACACATATTTCTCTTACTATGGGTATCCCCATCTGAATACTGAAACTACTGGATGCGACATAAATCGAGTACCTCACCTCTCATAAGAACTAATGACTATTAAAAATGTACGATTCTCGACCAAAAAAGATAAATATATATAGCACTACATCTCCACACACCGGCGCTTCTCCTACAGAAAACCACACTTCACTCTTATAAAATCCATCTAGTCTATAACGCGAGTAATCAATTTATAGCGTGGAATACAGTCAATTCAGAGACAGAATTAGAATACCTAGAATATAAGAATTCAAAACAAGAATTAGAATACCTCTCAAATTGGTAACACCGACTTCAGATTTGAAACTTATGGTGTGTGTCTAGAATAACGATGCGTTTACTCCATCGTCCTCTAGCTGCAATTCAAACTGTTTGTAGTGTAATAACTACCAACTACTAATTAACTTAAGGTATATGTCTGGTTAACTCTACCGCCATCTAGCCCCAATTCAGATTCTTTTTATATTAATGAATTTTGGCATGCCTGAACATATTTAACTTACTGATATAACTAAAGAAAATGATGGGCCAGGACAGAATCGTTATGGTAATGAGCAGGATGACTAAAAATTTGAGTATATTACCAAAGCATTTAACCTTCGAAGGCACTCCATATATGCGAATGTGTAGTAATATTGTACTTGTCTTCAGAAACAATAATTCTTGAGGTTTCATAACCTCTGAATCATGCGATGTTCGGGTAACGGAAAGGATGTTAGAAGTGTAACTAAATTTATCAAAAGAGGCGCGACCAGCAAATTAGCGTGATGAGCTGCGTCGAGCAAATCCAGAAACCTCAAAATCAGGCAAGGCATAATAGAAGTTAATAGAATGGTCGGTGAAGACAACCGATATGAGTGTACATATTACACTGTGAACACAAATTTTGGGTCACGGAAAATTCCTCTAGGGGAAGAAAGGCCCCGAAGGACAGATCCGCAGTGACTCGAAATTCCGAGTCATGACGTGATGAAGTTTCTGCTGAAGACCCGGAAAGGTATCTGAAATTAGCGTTATATCTTTGTTAACTGTTGTTTTAGCTTATTTATGAGAAGACATGACTTCAGTCAAATCGAATGAGGATTATTTTCGTAGAGCACTTCGACCTTCTAATCGGTTCCTTCAATGTCCTTTTAGTCATTTATTTTAAGAGCCGCTATAGAAGTACCATAAGATGACGTTTTTCAGCTTCGAAATGTTCTGCAAAAATGTCCCTCAGAAAATTTGTCATCTAACAAATAAGGTAAAGCAACAGTGAAGAAAGATATAAAGCTAAATCCTGATGGCTTATAGGGTCTCCAGCACGCCATAACGCGGAAGTTCGACTCACGGGGGATCTGTCCTTCGGGGCCTTTCTTCCCCAAGAGGAATTTTCGGTGCCCCAGACTTTCAACTCAATTTTGTTGCACAGTGTTATCTGAAGCATTGCAACAGTAGAGCAGCAATAAGTGAATTGTGAGCAACGGTTAAGTAACTATTGAATCCTGGAAAGAAGGAAGATAGAACCTCAATTACCCTTGGCTACCCAAGAGCTACGATTTTTGCGGAGCATTCCAGGAGTGACAGCGCGAAGAGAAGAGTACTAGCTGAATGAGATAACTCTAACCAAAGCTTGTAAACTCTTGCTAGCCACCCAGATCGTTCCCGAAGTCTTAATAATGGTCGGAGCGGTCCACTACTTGAGTCAGGCAAGGAGCAGATAATATAAGACAATGTTGGTGGCACTCAACATACATATCACAAGATTTTTATACTCCGTTTCGTTGAATGTACGTGGAAGTGAAACAGGGAATTCCCCAAGATGGAGTAATATCTCCGAAACTGTTTAAGCTATACTTTTCCTCTCTGTACTATCTCGATGTCGGGTAACTTCCCTAATGTCATTTGTAAAAGGTTGAACTCCTCATTGATCGATCTTACCACATTTTTTCGTTTTTTATGTCGTTCGCGCATGCCACAGCTATCTGCGACAAGCTGAGATGTAGTAACAAGCTCCTCATAGCCCAAGACGGCAGCACTTGATGCGCACACAAAGAAACCTTGTTGACCACATATAAAGTGGTAGGTCGGTCTGTGATAAACAATGCGGCGCCAGTGTGGTTCTCGAATATAAGTGCAACGCGATGGAATAGTATTCAGAACGCCTCGTGGATGCCAATATTCTTCAAGTACGGCAACACAATGGCATGTTCTCGTTGCGATACTTGGTCGGGTGTTATCGGGAGTCATCCTAATAACCAAATGGTGGATAGGACCTCTCACCCAGGCATGTCGGGAGGGATGTTCATGATCTCGAGAGAGAGAGAAATAGAGATCGAACGTTACAAGATAGAACCCTTAGTTGAGCAATCCTAACCAGAGAGACATTTTTAAGGAAATCTTGTGCAAACAATTTGAGCTTAGGATTTTTTGAAAGTGCAGACCCAAACGACAAAAATTCCTAGTTGGGTTTTGTTGTGTCAAATACAGTTTGGATTTTATGGCCCCAACTAAACATGATTAAATGTTTGCTTTTTAAAGAAAGTCTGGCCTATATCTCTGAAACCTACGTGAACCTTCATCTGACCTCTGAAGCAAATTTGTAGATAAGAGTAAGAATAAAATATTTATAGAAATAACGAACTCGAAAAACTACATTTATTGTCTCAAATTTTATAAAATATGGAAAATTTTCATAATTTGTATAGATTTTGAACCATTTCTCCAAATTCGTTAATTTTTTCTTAATGTTTTCTTTTGGAATAATATTCGGAACATCTCATTGTTGCAAAATGCCTCTATCACGTTGTTTTCAGTGAAATCCGAAATGCGAGAAAAAAACTGTTGGTGTGAACAGTGTTTGAAATACATGTTGTAAAAAATATGATGCAAAATACCGCTGAAACAACATGAAGTAAGCATTTTAGAGTTTCAGAATGTTCTGAAGAATTGCTGAGAACTTTATTTGGAAGATTTTTGCAAAAGGTTATGTGGTTCAACTTCCAATAGTTTAACTGATACTGACCAGAATTTCACCAATTATGTAAAATTTTCTATATTTTATTGATTTTGATGCCCTAGATGGGATTTTTCTTATGTGGTCTGTTCAAAAGATAAGTTCTACTAGTCTAGGGCTACAATATTGTCAAAGACAGCAAGGCCAAATTCCTAATTGTTTCTGAGATAAAGGCCCGATAAACGCAAAAAAAAAACTGTAGTTTTAGCCCGGTTTAGATGAGGCCATAAAATCCGAACTGGATCTGGCAGGACGAAACACTACTAAGGTTTTTGTAGTCCCCAATATGTACTTTGAAAAAATGCATACTAGAGGTGGTTTGCATTTTCAGTGTTGCATACTGTTAGCATTCACATGGATACAGATTAGGCCGGGGCGATTTGTATGGAAGGAAAAAAAAACTTTAATGGGCCCTTTGCATTTCTGATTCCTGGGATTGAACTGAGCAAAAAAGTCCACTAGAGAATAGGTAAATGCCTAGACAGAAATTATGAATTCTCTAACACATCGCAAAAGCATTGGAACGTTCATTCAGGCAGTTTTGAAAACTTTTCGAAAAATGTCGATAAGTGGCACTGTGCTACAAAAGTTGACCAGAAAAATATTCCATCGTTCTGATGCAAAATTATATCGTGTTGGGATCCATGGACAACGTCAATGCCTTTAGTTCGTATGTGTCACTTCATTTAATTTTTTTATTACGATAAAAGTAGTGAAAATCTGGGTTTCTTACATTTTCGAATTTAAACGTACATATCTTCTTTTTTTCACAACGGATTTCTATTGATACTTCTTCCTTTTAAAGGGGTGAATAATATCTTTCGAACAAGTTATAATTTTTTAATAGGTTAACAAATGGCTAAGTTATAGTGGGTTAAGTCTGAAAACCCCTACAAAAAAACTATAACTGTGTTCGATCGAAAATCTCAATGGTTTGGCAGTTACATGCCAAAATGCCTAAAAACCGTGGATAAAAACCTTAAAGTCAAAATCGGGAGGCTCGATTTTCACCGTAGACCTATGCTCTAGTGGACTTTTTTGCTCAGTTCAATCTCAGGAATCAGAAACGCAAAGGCCCCGTTAAGGTTTTCAAATCGCCCCGGCCTAATACAGATGCTATAAACACCTGTCGTGTCTCGGAGTACATATGTATACCATCAATAGTAGCTGAAGGACGTCAGCTGCGACAACAAGCCAAACTAGTTTTGGCACAATTATGGTAGGGATAGTGCAGCCTATCTGCCCAGCATGCGGTACAGGCAAAATATCGATAGTCGGACTATCGTTTTGTTCACAGTCGTAAAGCATTTGTTTATATCAGACCCAGAAGAAATTGTGTTTTAAATTGTTCGCGACAGATAACCCAACTAACTTGTTTTAGTGTCCGACATATTCTTTGTTTTACGACAGCAATCAAAACGATAGTCGAACTCCCGATAGTTTGCCAGCTCTACGAATAGTGTGCTGCACCGTTTGAACTGCTCTGCCAAACCTAATCAACTAACTCAAATAGCTTTGTGGCTACATCACGTTGATGCAGCCACATTCCGAGACCTGGAGCTAGAGCCGGACTAAGCAGTAAAACGAACACATAAACACATCATATGCCGTCATCTGTCATCGAAGCAGAGCAACGCCTGCTATCACGTCAAACTAGAGTGATGGCAGCACAGCGAAGATTAGAACGTTGTAGACACCTAAAGTCGTATAAGGTGCGGATTAATGACCCAATACCAAACACATACACAGCATGGGAATGAATTAGGTCCGCTCGAGTTGTTGTACCCTCCACCATATGGAGGGTATAATTAAATTTGTCATTCCGTTTGTAACACATCGAAATTTTCGTCGGCAAATGGCTAAATTATAGTGGGTTAAGTCTGAAAACCCCTACAAAAAAACTATAACTGTGTTCGATCGAAAATCTCAATGGTTTGGCAGTTACATGCCAAAATGCCTAAAAACCGTGGATAAAAACCTTAAAGTCAAAATCGGGAGGCTCGATTTTCACCGTAGACCTATGCTCTAGTGGACTTTTTTGATCAGTTCAATCTCAGGAATCAGAAACGCAAAGGCCCCGTTAAGGTTTTCAAATCGCCCCGGCCTAATACAGATGCTATAAACACCTGTCGTGTCTCGGAGTACATATGTATACCATCAATAGTAGCTGAAGGACGTCAGCTGCGACAACAAGCCAAACTAGTTTTGGCACAATTATGCTAGGGATAGTGCAGCCTATCTGCCCAGCATGCGGTACAGGCAAACTATCGATAGTCGTACTATCGTTTTGTTCACAGTCGTAATGCATTTGTTTATATCAGACCCAGAAGAAATTGTGTTTTAAATTATTGGCGACTGATAACCCAACTAACTTGTTTTAGTGTCCGACGCATCCTTTGTTTTACGACAGCAACCAAAAGGATAGTCGAACTATCGATAGTTTGCCAGCTCTGCGAATAGTGTGCTGCACCGTTTGAACTGCTCTGCCAAACCTAATCAACTAACTCAAATAGCTTTGTGGCAACATCACGTTGATGCAGCCAACATTCCGAGACCTGGAGATAGAGCCGGACTAAGCAGTAAAACAAACACACAAAAATATCATATGCCGTCACCTGTCATCGAAGCAGAGCAACGCCTGCTATCACGTCAAACTAGAGTGATTGCAGATTAGAACGTTGTAGACACATAAAGTCGTATAAGGTGCGGATTAATGACCCAATACCAAACACATACACAGCATGGTCCGCTCTAGTTGTTGACTCTCTAAAATTGTCCAACATAACTTACTGACTTTTGTTTCGATTCTCGCTGGGCTCTGTGACATCAAGTTACCAAATTTAGTAATTTAAGCTCAGAGGAGCCAATCGCAGATAATTGAAAATGGATTTTATCCATGCCTTTTATATGTTTTCGTTGATACAATAACAAAACAAAAGATTTCATATTTTACACAAACGTTTTTTTTCTAATTTCAGATACAACAAATCCAGTGTAGCCGATGGCGTTGCAGCGGTACTAAATGGCAACTTAGATGCCTTCATTTATGATGGCACAGTCCTAGACTATTTGGTGGCCCAGGATGAAGATTGTCGACTGATGACGGTGGGCAGTTGGTATGCCATGACAGGTAAACAAACAACACAAAAAAACAAGACAACTTCAAATTTAATTGGCACTTATTCACCTCTCCTTCGTCTTCCTCCACCTCTTCTATTTCTCCTTTTAGGCTATGGCCTGGCCTTTAGTCGTAATTCAAAATACGTCCAAATGTTCAATAAACGTTTATTGGAATTTCGAGCAAATGGTGATCTGGAACGTTTACGTCGCTATTGGATGACGGGGACATGTCGACCGGGTAAACAAGAGCATAAATCATCTGATCCCCTGGCATTGGAACAATTCTTGTCGGCATTTTTGTTACTGATGGCGGGTATATTGCTGGCAGCTTTGTTGTTACTGCTCGAACATGTCTACTTTAAGTATATACGAAAACGTATTGCGAAAAAAGACGGCGGCCATTGTTGTGCTTTAATTTCACTGTCGATGGGTAAATCGTTGACATTTCGTGGTGCTGTTTATGAGGCAACGGAAATACTGAAGAAACATCGCTGTAATGATCCCATATGTGATACACATCTGTGGAAGGTGAAACATGAACTGGATATGACAAGGCTGAGGGTGCGTCAGCTGGAAAAGGTGATGGATAAACATGGCATTAAAGCGCCACAATTAAGGTGAGAAGTAGTATTAAATTAGTTGCGAACTAATTTAAAACAATGTTTTTGATTTTCGCTTTTCTGCTAATCTCCTCTTTCAGACTTGCCTCCTCCTCAGATTTACTAAATCATCATCACTTAAAAGAACGCCCGCCTTTGATGGGAAATTTAAGTTTAGCTGCCAGTGCCCAAGATTTATACAGGTGGTAAGTTTGTCGTTTTTCCAACCCTACCCCAAACACAAACAAATCAACACAAATATAATTGTAGCCTCACCAGCCATAGTCAAACAGCATGCCACCAACTAAACTACCAACCAACCAACTAGTCAATCCACAATCCCACACCCTCTTAACAATACCCATACTAATAATCATTGTACACCCAGTTAATTAAAGGTTCCAAACCAAGTTCCACCCAAGCAATCAACCAACCACATAAAATATCCTCTTCTACGAGTTCTTTGGAATAAACGTAATATTTATATACGTAGCAATAGCTTCTCCAACCCTATTTTCTTTGTTGTATAAAGTATCCACCACCAGCACTGTTGTTGAAAACCTTGATCTGACCTCACCCTTTTAGCATGTTGTAAAAATTCATTCCCCCCTCTCCGTCCAATAATTATTAGATTGTAACCGCAATCTTTTTAATTCGTTTTTAATTAACAGCTAAAATAAACAACAAAATTTATAATTTTTAATTGTTTTCCAATTTCCGTTTCCTTTACGTCGTTCGTTCGTACGTACGTCCATGAGGTGGAAGTTAGTCGAAGTGAAAAAAGTGAAGTGTGGTAAAATTTACACAAATACATTAACAACAATAACATTTTCACACTATTGGTTTACTTTTTTTGTTTTCTTATCGAACTATTGATCCATTTGCCATAATTTTAAGAAGTTTGAACCTAACATAACGAGCAAACATTTGGGAGCCGAATAACCCATTGCAAAGTAATTTAAACAAACTTTCTTTCAGAAAGGGTCTATAGAACCACCTTTTCTTTCAGAAAGGGTCTATAGAAGCACCCTTTCTTTTAGGTCTATAGAAGCACCCTTTCTTTCAGAAAAGGTCAACAGAAGCACCCTTTCTTTCAGAAAAGGTCAACAGAAGCACCCTTTCTTTCAGAAAAGGTCAACAGAAGCACCCTTTTATTTCAGAAAAGGTCAACAGAAGCACCCTTTCTTTCAGAAAAGGTCAACAGAAACACCCTTTCTTTCAGAAAAGGTCAACAGAAGCACCCTTTCTTTCAGAAAAGGTCAACAGAAGCACCATTTCTTTCAGAAATGGTCAACCGAAGCACCCTTTCTTTCAGACAAGGTCAACAGAAGCACCCTTTCTTTCAGAAAAGGTCAACAGAAGCGCAGAAAAGGTCAACAGAAGCACCCTTTCTTTCAGAAAAGGTCAACAGAAGCACCCTTTCTTTCAGAAAAGGTCAACAGAAGCACCCTTTCTTTCAGAAAAGGTCAACAGAAGCACCCTTTCTTTCAGAAAAGGTCAACAGAAGCACCCTTTCTTTCAGAAAAGGTCAACAGATGCACCCTTTCTTTCAGAAAAAGTCAACAGAAGCACCCTTTCTTTCAGAAAAGGTCAACAGAAGCACCCTTTCTTTCAGAAAAGGTCAACAGAAGCACCATTTCTTTCAGAAAAGGTCAACAGAAGCACCCTTTCTTTCAGAAAAGGTCAACAGAAGCACCCTTTCTTTCAGAAAAGGTCAACAGAAGCACCCTTTCTTTCATAAAAAGTCAACAGAAGCACCATTTCTTTCAGAAAAGGTCAACAGAAGCACCCTTTCTTTCCGAAAAGCTCAACAGAAGCACCCTTTCTTTCCGAAAAGCTCAACAGAAGCACCCTTTCTTTCATAAAAGGTCAACAGAAGCACCCTTTCTTTCAGAAAAGGTCAACAGAAGCACCCTTTCTTTCAGAAAAGGTCAACAGAAGCACCCTTTCTTTCAGAAAAGGTCAACAGAAGCAACCTTTCTTTCAGAAAAGGTCAATAGAAGCACCCTTTCTTTCAGAAAAGGTCAACAGAAGCACCCTTTCTTTCAGAAAAGGTCAACATAAGCACCCTTTCTTTCAGAAAAGGTCAACAGAAACACCCTCTTTTTCAGAAAAGGTCAACAGAAGCACCTTCTCAGACTGTAAAATAATGGCTATTTCTTTAAAATTTTATAAGGCAAAATCACCCATTTTAGTCATTACTTACTTACTCACGGTGCGTCTGAACCAACTTTAAATGGAAAGCTCTTACACCTGGAAAGTTTTTGGGGATTCTGAAACTACAACGTTCATAGACGAGAAAATTCAAAAAACAAAAATAAAATAAAATAAACTAAAAAATAATAAAATAAATAAATAAATAAATAAAACAAAATAAAATAAAAAAATAAAATAAAATAAAATAAAATAAAATAAAATAAAATAAAATAAAATAAAATAAAATAAAATAAAATAACATAAAATAACATAAAATAAAATAAAATAAAATAAAATAAAATAAAACAAAATAAAATAAAATAAAATAAAATAAAATAAAATAAAATAAAATAAAATAAAATAAAATAAAATAAAATAAAATAAAATAAAATAAAATAAAATAAAATAAAATAAAATAAAATAAAATAAAATAAAATAAAATAAAATAAAATAAAATAAAATAAAATAAAATAAAATAAAATAAAATAAAATAAAATAAAATAAAATAAAATAAAATAAAATAAAATAAAATAAAATAAAATAAAATAAAATAAAATAAAATAAAATAAAATAAAATAAAATAAAATAAAATAAAATAAAATAAAATAAAATAAAATAAAATAAAATAAAATAAAATAAAATAAAATAAAATAAAATAAAATAAAATAAAATAAAATAAAATAAAATAAAATAAAATAAAATAAAATAAAATAAAATAAAATAAAATAAAATAAAATAAAATAAAATAAAATAAAATAAAATAAAATAAAATAAAATGAAATAAAACAAAATAAAATGAAATAAAATAAAAAAATAAAATAACATAAAATAAAATAAAATAAAATAAAATAAAATAAAATAAAATAAAATAAAATAAAATAAAATAAAATAAAATAAAATAAAATAAAATAAAATAAAATAAAATAAAATAAAATAAAATAAAATAAAATAAAATAAAATAAAATAAAATAAAATAAAATAAAATAAAATAAAATAAAATAAAATAAAATAAAATAAAATAAAATAAAATAAAATAAAATAAAATAAAATAAAATAAAATAAAATAAAATAAAATAAAATAAAATAAAATAAAATAAAATAAAATAAAATAAAATAAAATAAAATAAAACAAAATAAAATAAAATAAAAAAAATAAAATAAAATAAAATAAAATAAAACAAAATAAAATAAAATAAAATAAAATAAAATAAAATAAAATAAAATAAAATAAAATAAAATAAAATAAAATAAAATAAAATAAAATAAAATAAAATAAAATAAAATAAAATAAAATAAAATAAAATAAAATAAAATAAAATAAAATAAAATAAAATAAAATAAAATAAAATAAAATAAAATAAAATAAAATAAAATAAAATAAAATAAAATAAAATAAAATAAAATAAAATAAAATAAAATAAAATAAAATAAAATAAAATAAAATAAAATAAAATAAAATAAAATAAAATAAAATAAAATAAAATAAAATAAAATAAAATAAAATAAAATAAAACAAAATAAAACAAAATAAAACAAAATAAAATAAAATAAAATAAAATAAAATAAAATAAAATAAAATAAAATAAAATAAAATAAAATAAAATAAAATAAAATAAAATAAAATAAAATAAAATAAAATAAAATAAAATAAAATAAAATAAAATAAAATAAAATAAAATAAAATAAAATAAAATAAAATAAAATAAAATAAAATAAAATAAAATAAAATAAAATAAAATAAAATAAAATAAAAAGATCAAAGTTCACATTTTTAGGGTTTTACGATTAACTAACTTTAAACGAAAGCCGCTTACACCTGGGAAGTTTTTGCGGGTTCTGAAAAATCAATTTTCGGCGTTGAGAAAAATCTAAAAACAAGAACAAATCGCTGGAGGGATTTTTAAATAAATTGAGGTCAACGTTTAATTTTTATACCCACCAAAGTATTTAGGGTATATTAAGTTTTTTACTTACTTAGCTGGCCCATTACAGAACATTTGTTCCATAGGCCGAACTAAGAAAATATCTCCAATTCTCTCTAATTCACTCAGGAATACCGCGCCTTTTCATCTCTTCACACACTTGCTTGCGCCATCTATTCTTTGGCCTGCCAATTATGCGTGCACCGCCAAGCGGCTCATATTTATAAGCCTTTTTAGCGGGTTCATCTTCTCCCATTCTTATGATATGGCCTAGCCAACGCAATCGATACGTTTAAGTATACTGATGTCGTTGTATAGCAGATACAGCTCGTGGTTCATACGACGTCGATATTCACCGTCAACGCAGATTGATCCGTAGATCTTTCGAAGAATTTTTCTCTCAAACACGCCAAGCACTGCCTTATCTGCTTACGCAAGTACCCAGGTTTCGGAACCATACATCAGCACGGGTGGTATCAGTGTTTTGTAAAGCGTTATTTTATTTATATTTTTGTTTGACGAGTTGTAGCTTTCTTTTTGAAGTGCTTACTTAAACCAAAGTAGTATTTGTTGGCCAATACAATTTCTCTTTTTATTTCTCAACTGATGTCGTTTGTTGTGTTTACGGCGGTGCCGAGGTATACTAAGTCTTTTACTACCTCCAAATTATAGGAACCAACTTCAACAGTTGGTCCGAGCTCTATGGACTCACTGGGCGTCGACACCAACAATTTTGTCTTTTCGCCGTTTTCCGCCAGACCCACTTTAGCAGATTCTACTTCGAATTTCATAAAGGTATCGGTATTCTAGCAGGATGTTGAAAAGATCACACCAAATGCTGTATCCTTGCCTGAAACCCCTTTTTGGTACAAAACTCTTCGGAGAGGTTCTTTCCTATTTTAACTGAAGAACTTGTGTCAGTTAGAGTCATTTTACAAAGACGAATGAGCTTTGCGGGGATATCAAATTCAGACATGGCTTGGAATACCTTTGAACGTAACGGGCTGCCAAAAGCTGCTTTATAATCGACAAAAAGGTGGTATGTGTCGATCTGCATCTCTTGGGTCTTCTCCAGGATTTGCCGCAGGGTAAATATCTGGTCAATGGTGGACTTGCCAGGTCTAAAGCCCCATTGGTATGGTCCAATTATTTCGTTGACCATGGGCTTTAGTCGTTCGCACAATATCCCTGACACTATATTGTAGGCGATAGGGAGAACACTTATGCCCCTATAGTTAGAGCATACAGTCTTATCTCCCTTCTTGTGGACGGGCCACAGGATACTCAGGTTCCAATCGTCGGGTACTCGTTCTTCATGCCACATGGTGCTAACTTGCTGATGAATACACCTTATCAGCATGTCGCCTCCGGTTTTGAACGGCTCAGCTGGTAAGCCATCGGCTCCTGCTGCCTTATTATTCTTCAGCCGGTTTATTGCTGTATTTACCTCATCTTGGCTGGGCGGTATACATTCAGTACCATCTTCTGGGATTGGGTCTATGGTATCTTCGTCGTCTTCGCTACTATTGGATACCAACAGTTTGAAAAAATGCTCTTTCCATATCCTTAGCTGTTACCAGATTACCTTGCTGGTCTCTACAGGAGAATGTGCCAGTTCCAAAGCCATCAGTTTGATACTTGACTCTTTGGTAGAATTTTCGGACTTCATTCTGATTCCTGTACATCAAGATTTTTTCACACTCCCTCTTTTCCATTTCTCTCTTTTTCTTGCGGAAATGTCGTTTCTCCTCTCTCCTTTTCTCCCAATATCTCTCTCGTGCGCTACGCGTTGCTACTGATTGTAAAGTAGCCCTATATGCCGCATTTTTCTTATCGGTAGCAGCACGACACTCCTCGTGATAGAATGGATTCCTTGGTGGAGTTCTCTGGTATCCAAGTACTGATTTTGCGGCTGTTTGCATGGAGTGGGCAATGTTTTGCCATTGTCCTGATATCTTACCGGGACGATCTTACCTTGTCTTCAGTGGGGGCATGAGCGCAAATAAAGCTAATGTTGAAAAATTTTGCATTTAATGAATTGCAGCGAGTCTTTCATTCATTTACTGGGATGAAGCTGAAGACCAGGTGTTTTAACCTCCGACCAACTACAAATCCGCAACCATACTCATGCTTTGTGTCATGGCAGCTATAATACAGTGCGTCACCTTTAGGTGTTGTTGTGAGGCCTTTCCCATTCCATCGTATTTCCTGTATGGCAGTAATGTCGGCCTTGTACTTTTTAAGTACATCTGCCAATGCGTAAACTGCACCTTGCCTTTAAAGAGTGCGAAAATTCCAGTTGCAGATTCGCAGATCATGATCCTTAAAACGTTTGCGGGGGTCGTCAACTTTTGAGGGATTTGTTTTTCTTTTCTTTTATTTTTTCATAGTAGACAGCTTTTTCTAGCGGAGGGTTACTAACCCTGCGCCCAAACCCAAGCTTTTAACGTTCTTATGGGTGAACGCGCGGCACATATTAGCTCACTACCCCAGGTGACACCACGGGGAGGTCAGTGTCCACTTGAGATGAAAGAGGGACCAAGATAAAATTCTGAAACATCAATTTTCGACGATGAGAAAAATCTATAAACAAGAAAAAAATCGCTGGAGGGATTTTTAAATAAACTGCGGTCAAAAGTTAAATTTTTATACCCTCCACCATAGTATGGAGGGTATATTAAGTTTGTTTTTCCGTTTGTAACGCATTGAAAAAATCATTTGCCACCCTATAAAGTATATATATTCTTGATCAAGGTAAAATTCTGAGTCGATCTGTGCATGTCCGTCCTCCTGTGGTAATTACTCTAGCATCCACAAAAATTAAGATAGGACGCTGAAATTTTGGGAAGATGCGTCTTTTGTTTGCAGGCAGGTCAAGTTCGATTACTCACTTTTGAGATTTAAGGCTACTTTATGCTCCAGATATGCATCAGACCCAATACTTAATAAAAATATTTGTTTAAACTACGTTGCCGTTTCTCCAGATCTCTTGTTCTCCAACTAGAAATAAATCTAACATCTACTTAGTTTCGTTTCAATATTTTATTATATTCCTATTCAAATAATTTATACATACATGTAAAGTAAAACTTCCTTTAACAAAATTTTCTTCAAAAAGTAATTAGCAAATGTTGCCAAAAACCAAAATAAATATTATCTCGCATTCTCAGACGTAAGCAACAAACAAATAAGTGAAATAAATTTCAATAACTACATGCTACAACCCCAAGCAAAATGCGAAGCATATACATACATACATATGTATGTATGTAGACTCAGAAAAATGTATAGACACGCAAACTATTTTCTATAAACTAACTTTTACTAATTAAATGCCTGGCTCAATAATTTGTTATGAGATTGAAGTAATTTATTCTTGGAAATCAATTTCAAAAAATAAAATTACAAAGTGTGGATACATAGTAAAATTATATATAAACAAGTAAAAAGTTGTTAAGTTCGGTCGGGCCTAACTTTTTATACCCTTCATAATAAATTAATCTGAACTAAAATAGAATAATTGCCTAAATTACACTATACAACACTGAAAATACAAACAACTTCCAGTACGCATTTTCTGAAAGTACATATTTAGACGGTTTTGTAGTCTGGTAGGGTTTTGTCCTGTCAGATCCAGTTCGGATTTTATGGCCTCATCTAAACCGGGCTAAATCTACACTTTTTTGCATTTATCAGCCCTTTATCTCAGAAACGAATAGGAATTTGGCCTTGCTGTCTTTAGCAATATTGTAGCCCTAAACTAGTAGAACCCACATAAGAAAAATTTGATCTAGGACATCAAAATCTATAAAATATAGAAAATTTTACATAATTGCTGAAATTCTGGTCAGTATCTGCTAAACTGTTGGGAGTTGAACTAAGTAACCTTTTGCAAAAATCTTCCAAATAAAGTTATCAACAATTCTTTAGACCATTCTGAAACTCTAAAATGCTTACTTCATGTTGTTTCAGCGGTATTTTGCATCATATCTTTTACAACACGTATTTCCAACACAGTTCACACCAACTTTTTTTTCGCATTTCGGATTTCACTACATTATTGACATTTTTATTAAATCGTTGTTGAAAAATGTACTGAAAACAAGGGCATAGAGGCATTTTACAACAATGACATGTTCTGAAGAGTTGTGTATTACATTCCAGGGAATATTTTTCCAAAAGAAAATATTCAGAAAAAATTAAAGGTTTTGCAGATACGGTGCGAAATGTATAAAAATTGTGGAATTTTTGAATATATTTTGAAATTTGAGGCAATAAATGTAGTTTTTCTAGTTTATTATTTCTCTAAATATTTTATTCTTGACCTTAACTACAAATTTGCTTCAGAGGTCAGAAGAATAGAGATATAGCCCCGAATATCTTTAAAAACTCAAAACTTGGGTCTGTACTTTCAAAAAATCCACAGTTCGAATTGTTTGCACAAGATCACCTCAAAAAAGATGCACAGTGTTATCTAGTCTAAAAAATGTTTTCAATGAGGTGGTACCTTTGTTTATATGGGGGGCTATATCAATGTGGCGGCCTATGGTCACAATTTTTGGTGGAAAAGTTTTGTGACTGCAGGGAACCTAAAACGTCAAATTGCGGGTAGTTCTATCAAAGAATGTAGCTGAAACCCACAATACACCGAAAATCAGGAGGTACCGTTATATGAGGGCTATACTAAAAAATGGACCTTTGTTTTTTTTATAAAGAAGTTTCGTGACCACTGGGAATCTCAAATGTCAAATTAAAGATAGCTCGGTTAAAACATAAAGCTAAAATCCTCAAAATACTGAAAATCGGGAGGTATCGTTATATGAGGGCTGAACAACAACATGAACCTATATTGACGATTTTTGGCGGAGAACTTTCGTGACTCAAATGTCAAATTACAGATAAAAATTGTAAGATGAAAAATTGTTCAGGATAAAAATTGTAGCTGAAATCCCCAAAACACCGAAAACCGCGAGGTTATATGACCGGGGGCTATATCAAAACATTGACTTATGCTGATGGTTTTTGGAGGATAAATTTAGTGACTCAAATGTCAAATTTCAGCTAGTTCGGTTAAAAATTGTAGCTAAAATACTTAAAATACCGAAAATGGGGAGATACCGCTGTATGGGGGCTATACCAAAACATGGACCTATATTGACGATGTTAGGCAGAGAAGTTCCGGGTAAAAATTGTAGCTAAAATTCTCCAAATGCCGAAAATTAGTATCAAACAAGTAAAAAAGTATCAGTCGGCTTTGCCGACAGAGATATACCCTCAGCCTGTGTATATTGAAACAATTTTTTCCCAAAAAACGTGTGTATTTAGGGGGTTTTAAAAATTTTGGGCTTTGAACTGACAAAAATGTTGATTAAGATTAAAGATTTGCGGAGGAGATACTAAAAGGAAAGGATCGACATTGACCATTATGGAAGTGGATCTCCAGCCACTACATATTGTGCCTATGGGGTTTTACACACTTCGAGCTCTTTGCTCTAGAAGTATGGACTTGCCCCTGAAAAAAAAACTTTTACCATCGTAATTAAGGCAGCGAATGCAAGTCGCTTCAACAAAAATCGAAGTGATTCGATATCAGGTCTTAAAGTCTTATCCGAAATTTTGTGTGGGAGGTACCGAATGGAGTAGACAAATATAGTCCATATTTGAACCTGATCTATATCGGGTAGATATATTATGATGTGTAATGTATGGACCAATTCGGCAACTCCCTTCAAAAGTTACCGTACGAACAATTTTTCCGAACATTTTTGAACTTTTGTGGGGGAGGTACCTGAAGGAATGGACCGATATAGCTTATCTTCGAACTTAAACTAAGTTTTGCACAAAATATTACGAAGGCCACATTTTGGACCGAAACGGTAGATCCGTTCGAGAGTTATCTTACGCTCCAACCACCTCACACTGTGTCATAGGGGTTTTTTGCAACTTTCATGCTATTTTCTCAGGAAGTATGGACTTGCCCCTAATGAAACTTGTACCATCCTATGGGGGCAGTGAATGCAAGTTGCTAAAACAAATATCAAAACGATTCGAGAGATGGCCCTAAACTGAACTTTTCCGAAATTTTGTGTGGGAGGTAGCCGAACGAGTGGACTGATTTAGTCTATATTGAAGCCTTATCTAAGTCTGGTACACATTTCAGGATGTGCAAATTATGGACCAAATCGGTTACTCCCTTCAAGAGTTATCGTGCCCACAAATTTTCGAACATTTTCCAACTTTTGTGTGGGAAGGAAGGAGTTGACCGACATAATAATTTTCATCTATTGCCTTCAAGGATAACAATGACATCAAAAATGTCCTTGAAAAATTAAATACTAAAAACTCCTTTAAAAAAAATCCTGCATTTTTTTCAAAAAAAAATATATGTTTTTGAATTTTTGCCTTTTAGGGCCAAGATCATTTTTAATGATGATTTTTTGAAAAAAAAAAAGCGTTTGTCGTGAAGAAAATACATTTCAGCGGGCAAATATCCGCGTAAATTTGCATTTGAAAAACAAAAAGTTCTAGGAAAGAGAAGCCACTACATAGTCGATACGTCCGAAGATCTGCTTCACCACCAGTGAAACCAGGTAACGTAATTTGGTGACTATGTGGGTTCGAGTCCTTGGCTTTCCCTTTTCACTTGCAAATAATTTCCGATCATCAAGCTTAACTCTAAACGAGAAAATTAATAAAAAATCATTAAAAATGATCTTCGCCCTAAAAGGCAAAAATTCAAAAAATAAAAAAACAGGCTGAACCCGGCTGGGATTTGAACCCACGTCCTTGAAAACATATCAAAAAATGTTGTCACGGCGTGTTAGCGTCCAAAGCCAAAACTCATAACTTCAAAGGCATCGCAAAAAAGCGTTTGTCGTGAAGAAAATACATTTCAGCGGCCAAATATCCGCGTAAATGTATAAAACACATTTGCATTTGAAAAACGAAAAGTTCTAGGACAGAGAAGCCACTACATAGTCAATACGTCCGAAGATCTGCTTCACCAACAGTGAAACCAGGTAACGTAATTTGGCGACTATGTGGGTTAGAGTCCTTGGCTTTCCTTTTTCACTTGCAAATAATTTCCGATCATCAAGCTTAACTCTAAACGAGAAAATTAATAAAAAATATATGTTATTATCCTTTATGTAGTGCAACACTTCCCGTAATTTCAATATCCTACCTACAAAACATTTTATTCTATATCATTGTGCAACACGAACAAAATTAAAAAATAAATAAACAAACCTTATGTTGACACCGCAGCATGATAGAAGACCAAAAGGGAATTTGACCTTGACGATTTTGATTTTGAACATGAGGTTTGGTGGATTTTATGCATTCAGAATTAGTTCTTTAAGACAAGAGCTACAACTTTTCCTTTCGAGAGTAAATTAAAATTCTTAGCGATTTAGAAAATATGAGCCGGGCAAAATTATCCCTTTTGACAACAAGGCCTCAGACCTTTGGGGCCCATAACCGCGAAAGTGGAAGCGATGGGGAAAAACTCCGAGACATGTGTCTTCTTATTTTTGGTGTTCTATCATGCTGCGGTGTCAGAATAGGGTTAGTTTATATATTTTTTAATTTTGCTCGTGTCGCACAAGTATTTAAAACATTTTTTTTTTTTTTGCAAAATTTTGTCCTCTGAAATTCGAATGTCTTTTAAAAGGTCAACAGGAAGAGAAAACGAAAAATCTTAAGTGCATTTTAACTCCATTTTTCCTAAAGTTTTAAACGTATATACATAGTCCGGTTCATGTGTAACGCACTTCTTTGAAAATTGTCTGACGGTGTTATTAAGAATTTTCGTTTAACATTTTGCCTTTTCTACCGATAAAACTGTTAAAAGTGATTTTATAAAAGGTATATTGTAATAATACCCCTCAGTAATGTTGGCGACATTTCCTGAGTATTTTAGCCTTGAAAAACTTCTCCACAAGTGGTGTCTTAAGACACGCCGTTCGGACTCGGCGATAAATAGTATGTCCCATATCATTGAGCTAAATATAAATCGGGGTGCACTCATTGATATAAGAGAAGTCTTCCTTGTCCCGTATGGGATGTTGTGGAAAAAAATTTAATATTGTAAGAATTTATTTATTTACATAAATACATACATTCTCTATTTTCTATTAAAGTATAGCAAAATCGTCCTTAAAGACAAATTATGTTTATTATTAATTCGCACCACCATTACCGCATAACAATCACCTTGAAAATATCATATTCATTAAAGAATTATGATGTCCTTATGACAACCGCAGTACAACACTATCACAATCCATCCTTGTTGCTTCCTATTCTTACTTTTGTTTCGTCACTTGACTATAATTGTTACTACGAAACGGAAAATGGTCATTATATGGTTGATGCTGATGCTGCTGTTGTGTCGCCATAATCTAATGTAGCAGAATGAAAATATGATAATGATAGCTGCGGCGCACAGTGGGAAAACATGTATAATTATGAAAAGAATAGCTTTAGATTGACAGTTTTACTTCATATACTGATATATTTGGTCGATTTGTATTTTTTATATATTTTTTGGTATAACTCCCGTAGGGCGGTACCTCCCGATTTATGATATTTTGATGATTTTAGCCGCAATATCTAACTGAAACGGCTGAAATTTGGCATTTAGTCTTCGTTGGTGGTATAAAATATTGCGACAGAGAGTTGTCCACTTTTTGATTTAACCCAAAAAAAAACGGTACCGCTCATTTTTCGGTATTTTTAAAATGTCACCTACATCATCCAACCGAAATGACTGAAATCTGATTTGAATGTACATAATTTATGGCGGAGAGTATAATAAGAGTTCAAAATCACCCTCTTCTGCACTCTTTAGTAATAAAAAGTTGTAAATACCATTACGGTATATCAAAAATACAAAAGATTCCGCAATAATATATTCACAGAATTCACACGTATATCGTAATTTTACAGCTAAAAAAGGTCATCGTTAACATTGACTACCGTTCTGACTACCTATTTCTAATTATTACATATGCCGTCAATATTGCACTATCGTTTCATAGTTTCCTTCAAGTCCATTTTTTGATTTTCTGCACGGTAGATCGGTATTTTTCCCACTGTACGGCGGCGGCAATGGTGATGGCGTTGACAATGACGATGGTGGTGTTGACAATGTTAACGGATGTCATTGTGGTTGTTGTTGTATATCTTCATGGTCCATGGGTGTTGATGGCACCAACAACAATTATTTTGCATTAAATTCCACTCCTTTTTATCTTTGGATTGTGGATATTTCGGCTAGAATTACATGAGAAATTATTACCACCAACACTAAAAACCGCATACTCGTATTCGCATTCATTTAGCCATTTGCAAGGCTTGGACAACACAAACAACAAGGAAAGGAAAGCAAATTTCTGTTAAAAGAGTATATGCTATAAGTCAGGATATAAATTTGTATATTTTGTAGCGTGTGTGAAGCAAAGAAAAAATGATGTATTTAAAGAATATTTAATGTTATAAGGAATGTAAAAGTCCTTCACGAACTTATGTTTGTGGGTTTATTGGGGTCTATAGTTGGCTATTTTTTGATTACGTGGGTGCTACCGCTTCAGGATATATTGGGAGATTTGTTCCCTGTATATTGCATATCCTCACAACGTTTTGCAATCTCACGGCAGCGGGTTCTCTCGTACCGGATGGACCCGGAACCACTCAACATCCGTCTTCCGGCCAGCGTCTGCCGCCTCAGTGTACACATGTTTGTATTTGTATCCTTTTGTTTGTATTGGCAGCAGCATATCCCGGAATACCTCTTCCGGATTCTTTTGGTCCGTGCTGGTGCGGAGAAAAACCCAAAACCAATATATTTTGTGCTCGGTTTGTCACATCCACATATTCACCCACATCCAATCTTCGGTAAGATGCAATGGGTGTCGGTAAGTGGTACATCTAAGGCAGCAATCGGCACCCCTTTACTCGCGAGCAAGCAAAGAGAGTTTCTCTCTCCACTCACACAATGTAACTCATTGAAAAACCATGCACTCACATAATGACAAGCCGTGTTTGTTCAAATTTTTGTTGTTGTGTGGCGCTTGCTGGGACAATGTTGCTCCATGCTGCGTGATCATAGCCCCTAGTGAGTCGTCGTCATCAGATTACGAAACTCCCCCGTAGTCCCCCCAAAAACAAACGCACACGCAGCTATTAACACCAGCCGTTGTTGTTCCACTCCCAGTAAATGCATCCTTTTTGCAATTTAAATGCAATGGACCCCGAAGTAAGATCGAGGAAATAGTGGAATCAGAAGAATATCAAGGTCGCAGCGCAAGCTCAACAACAACTGCGGCTTACAGCGTTGTGGTGGTTACAACGTACTGAGGAAGAATCGCAGCAGAAGTGGAGGTGAAGATTAGCTTTCCTATTACACCAGTCTGTTCAATACAGACCTATCTCGCCTGATCTAACTCTAATGATCCGTACACGGAATGTATGGGGAGGTAGCAGTTAGGTATGTAACTGCCGAGATAGAGTTGTTGAACGTATACATCCAGAACGTATACATAGCCCGCTTTTGGAAGTTCATAACCGTCTTGTCATGGGGGACTTTAATGTGCATCATGAGCTGTGGCATTCGGTCTTCGGAAACGACCAAAGGGGTACAGCGTTTTGCTCGGACGGACCTAGCAGAATTAGAGGCAGATATAACCATCGTGCCTCCTGGTCTGACAAATGACGTCAGCTGGCAACCCGTCATTTCTCTCGGATCAGACCATCAATAAGGACGCAGACCAAGCAGAATTAGAGGAGAGTGCCACAGTTCGCCAGACATAACAATCTTGACACACAAATGACGTCAACTGGAAACTCGTTATTTCTCTCTGATAAGACCATTTCCCCATAATTTTTCCCCATTAGCAGTCGGCCCGATTTCATCACCCTGAACGCCGCAATGGACGAAAGTCCATCATGGGAAAGCTGATTGGCCGAGTTTCAGAGAGTTAACCAATCGCCGCTTCAGAGATCTGCCCAATCCATCTGATGTTCGGGTAGCGGACATTATCACTGCAGCAGCCGCTCGCCATATACCAGCTGGAAGAATACTCGAAGTGATAACAAATTTCCCAGCAAAAGCGAAGGGATTAGTACATGAGCGTGATGAGCTTCGTACAGCCAACCCCAGTGACCCCAGAGTCAGGAAGCTGACCGTGGAAGTTAACAGTTTGTTCGGGGAGCACAAGCGGAACAAATGGTTAAATCATCTGAAGAGTCGCAATATCGGAGTCGGTATAAGTGAATTGTGGGCAACGGTTAAGTCACTCTCGAACTTTGGAAGGAGAGAAAATAGGACCTCAGTCACGTTTGACGATGTTGCGTTGACTGATCTGAAGAGGTGCGCAAGTTATTTTAATCGGCAGTTTGTCGAGCTCCCCCCGGGAGTGACAGGGCGAAGAGAAGAATACAACGTCACATTAGATCTTTTTCTGTCGAGAATGAATCACCACAATTTACAATGGATGATGTTGCGAATGCCATTAGGAAGGCTAAATCATCCAAAGCGTTTAGGCCCTGATGGAATCTCCATGGTAATGCTGAAACAGTTGGATGAGCCGGGAATGGAGTATCTCAATAAAGTTCTCAACTTGTCGCTATTCACCGTAATTTTTCCCAAAGTCTGGAAAATGTGAAGAGTGGTGATTTGGTGTAGAAGTTTCTATTACTCCTAGGATGTTTGGTATTGCAAACAGGCTATATCGGTCCACGTTTTGATATAGCCCTCATAGAACGGAACCTCCCGATTTTCGGTATTTTCAAGTTTATAGCTAAATTATCCCACCGAAATGGCTGAAATTTGGCATTTAGTCTTCGTTGACGCTATAAAACATTACCCCAGAATTTTGTCTGTATAGGTCCGCGCCTTTATATAGCCCCATAGGACGGTACCTCCCGATTTTCGGTATTTTCAAGTTTTAGCTTCATTATTCCACCAAAATAGCTGAAATTTGGTATTTAGTCTTCGTTAGGGCTACAAAACATTCCCCCAGAATTTTGTCTGTATAGGTCCACGCCTTTATATAGCCCCCATAGAACGGTACCTCCCGATTTTCGGTATTTTTAAGGTTTTAGTTTCATTATCCTACAAAAATGACTGACATTTGGTACGTAGTCTTCTTTAGGGGTATAAAACTTTCCCCCAGAATTTTGTCGGTATCGGTCCACGCCTTCATATAGCCCCCATAGAACGGTACCTCCCGATTTTTGGTATTTTGAAGGGTTTAGCTTCATTATCACACCGAAGTGGCTAAAATTTGGTACTTAGTCTACGTTGGTGATATAAAACTTTCCCCCAGAACTTTGTCGGTATCGGTCCATGCCTTCATATAGCCCCCATAGAATGGTACCTCCCGATTTTCGGTTTTTTGAACGTTGTGGCCTCAATATTCCACCGAAATGGCTGAAATTTTGTATTTAGACTTTATTGGGGGTACTCAAACTAAATTTGTCGGTATAGGTCCACGCCTTCATATAGCCCCCATGGAAAGGTACCTCCCGATTTTCCGTATTTTGAAGGTTGTGGCTTCAATATTCCACCAAAATGGCTGACATTTGGTATTTAGTCTTCAATGTGATATAAAACTGTTCGCCAGACATTTGTCTGTACAGGTCCACGATTTCATATTGCCTCATTTCCGACTAAAATTCGTCGGTATAGGTCCGCGTTTCGATATAGCTCACTTAGAACGGTACCTCCCGATTTTCGTAATACTGAAGATTGTGACGTCAATATCCCACCGAAATGGCTGAAATTCGTTATTTAGTCTTCCAAGAGTTAGAAAATATTCCAGAAGAGTATTATCAGTGTAGGTCCACGTCTTCCTATATCCCCGCAGAAGCGTACTTCTTGATTTTCGGTATTTTTTAATTTTTTGCCACATTTTTTGCCGAAATATAGAAAGTTTGGTATTTAGTCTAAAAACTTTCCATCAGAAATTTGTCGGTATAGATCGACGTTTTGAAATAGCCTCCATAGAACGATGCCTCACATTGTTTACAGAAATTGCTGAAATTTAGTATTAAGTCTTTTTCATACACGAAAAGAAACTAATTATTCCATTTTACTTCAATACAACTTGTGGTGGAGGGTATAACAAGTTCGGTCCGGCCGAACTTAACGCCGTTCTTACTTGTTTATAGTTACCTACAAAAATCTGTAAAAAGTTTTCATAAATATTTTCAAAGATGACATCTTTTTCCTCTGAGTCACCCTAATACACGTTAACCATTAAATGTGACTTCTAGCATTCGAAGAAGCCTTTACGACGTCATCTACATAATAAAGATACCGTATATACTGTAGGTTTTATATTAAACGTTATCTTTATGATAATTAACTTCATTTTGTTTTGGTTTTTTTGTCGTTGTCCGCTTTAGCTTCTTCTTCTTCTGCTTCTTAACTGCAATAGCAATTACGGGAATAACGGAAATAGTTTATAGCCACTTCAAAAGGCACTATTTCTGTCGTCAGCAGCAATGAGTTGTGTGAGTGAGTGTGTGTGTGAGAGAGAGAAGAGTTTGTTTGTTGTCGTCACAACAAACTTAGCTCAAAAATTAATTAAGTTAAATTTTTTAAAGTGATTTCCCCTGTTTACTCCCTCCCAATGTTATACATTGTCCGATTTTCTTGATAATTGACCCAGATCCAGATAAAGTGGGCTAAAAATAAAGTCATTTTCTAAGAACGCAAATGACGTAAAAAAACCAAACCAAATAGTCCGGTCAAAATAGACATTGAAATAGCAAAAATTCCCACAAAGCTGAATTTTGGTGGAGAGCTAGGGTTTGCCATTAGAAGCAACGTCCTAAAAGTCCCCATCGATCCCATGTGTGCAAAAAAAATTATTCGGGGTCAAAGGTCAAAATTTAAGGGTTTTTAGGTTTTCAGATTTATTTTTTGAAAACGGTTGATCTAATCAAAAAGTGACTAAAGTAAATATTGTAGACAGAAAAATTATCTACAAGTTTGACCCTTACAATTTTTTCTTAGAAGGAACCATTCTTGAGATATAGCTGTTCTAAAAAACACATGGTTTTTATGCACTTATAAGGGAAATATGCACATATTCAGACGGACCGGCTAAAATAAGCGAAGTAATCGGGTCTGTCCCCCCAAAAAACATATATTTTCTTGAAGAGCGAAATTATAGCTATCTTCTAAAACAAATTCCAACAAAATCGGAGTGTGTTTAGTAGAGTTATTCAATGTTAGAGTCATTTTGTGCAAAAATAGCCCATTTAACCCACATGTATAATCGAAAGCCCAACGGGAACGACCCCAACGAAAACTCTCCGATTTTTTTCAAGTTTTGTCCGAAGGTAGGGTTTGTTGCACTGATTACGGAAATGTATAATTTTCAACGGTTGCGGATCCGGTTCGCCGGTTATTAGACCCGAAAAGCCAAATTTAAAAACCGGGTTAGACCCGGTTCTACTGAACCGATTACTGCAAAGTGGATATCGTTTGAAAGCTTACGAAAGTATCTAACACATAGTGTCGTTACTTTAACCGATTCGCCTCATAATGTACTTACACGGCTAATTTTTTATTTGACCTTTAGATCGAGATATCTCGAAAATGGTAACTCTTTTTTAAGAATCATAAGGACCAATCTTGTAGACAATTATTGAATCTACAACTTTTACTTTAGCGGTCTTTTGCTAAGTATTACCGTTTTTGAGAAAAATTAAAAAAACTGAATAATGCCTCCAAAAATGACCTTTGACCCCGAATAACTTGTTTTGCACACATGGGATCGATGGGGACTTTTAGGACGTTGCTTCTAATGGCCAACCCTAGCTCTCCACCAAAATTCAGCTTTGTGGGAATTTTTGCTATTTCCCCCTTATACGCATGTCTATTTTGACCGGACTAAAATGCCAAGTTGTTTACCAAATGTAATTGTTTGAATAGCATCTTCATAACAAAAGGATTAGTTTGTTTGTGTGTGTTTTGTGTGTATGCGTGTGTGTGGGAGAGACTTGAAGATAATCAAGGCCATATTCAGAAAAATATTAAGGAGATGTTTTTCTGTGTGTAAAATATTAAAAGGAAAGTTAAAACAAAAGAAAATTTGCTTGAGGGAGAATTTGTTTGTTTCGTTAATGGAATGTTTTTGTGTTTTGAAAACTAATCTTTGAGAGGTATTATTTATATTTATTTATAAAAAAGAAAAGAAATTATTTTATTTATAATTAGAATTATAAATAGAATATTGATTTTAAACATTTTTATGGGTTAACGAAATTATTTCCCAGGAACATTGTACACTGCAGTCTTATGATATTTTTGGGCGGAATACAATCAGAGTACGACGCCATTTATAGGGGAATTTCATTCGGTTTATCAACATTATCTAATCTTAGTAGAAGCGTTTTCATTCACCGTTCAAAATGTTGAGCTATAAATTTGCTCGGAAAGCGCTGTACCCTAGGATGGAATGCCAAAGCGCATGCCAAAGCATTGAAGTTCCCTAGCACCAGACTGTTATTGCCTTCCAATAGCGAACTAATGTCGGGCTTATAACGCAAGGCACAGCTATTCATCGCCCACATGTACATTCAGCAACTCCACCTCGGCAGTCCCACACTTTACTGCTACTCCCATACACTCCATGCTTGGGTCACGTGAGTCAAGCTCAAGCGGGATAAGTCTCTGCTGTACAGACTGGTGTAAAAGGAAGGCAAGTCCTCCTCCTCTGCTTCTTGTGCGATCATTCCGCAAAACTACAGGTCTTTAAATCTCACAATGTTTCCTGCATCGGGGCGACCATGATGTTATTTCGACTTATAAACTCTAAAATTTCGGTGAATTGCTGGAATTAGGAAAATAGATGATGCATTTGTTGAGTTTGAGGAGACAGCGCGGGTCTCCCTTATTTCGACGTTGATAATTCCCACGACGAAGTTGGAGAAACCCATGGGAATACTCTGGTGCGGTTAGCAGCAACATAACTCCTGTCGTCCGCGCAAGCCGCAGCTATTTGCGATAAGACCACAAGAAGGAACAATGTTCTCAAGTCGTTGACCGGCAACACAAATGTTAGCGCTACGCAGTGGAAGAATATTCAAACCTACCAGAATGCCGCCCTGAGGACTGCAACAGGGTGCCTCCTCATGACAACAGTGCACCATCTTCATAAGGAGGCTAAGGTTTTACCGGTGCATAGGCTTTTGGGTTTTCCCGGTTTTTATCATTCCCGGGAAACGGGAATCATAAAATCGCCATTCCCGGGAATCCGGGATTTCCCGGGAAATTTTAAAATACGAGAGTCAATACAACAATACTTCTGACGTTTCTAGGGGCTTTTTGAGTTTTTAAGCTAATTTCTTAAGAAGTATGGATTTACCCTGAAAAAAAATTGTACCGTTTTAACAAGGGTCGCACACAAAACATGTTGCCGAACATTTAAAAGAGGGAGTGTGGGATATTTCTCCCTTCGACGGTTATCTTATGCTTTTTCTCAGGATGAGTGGACTTGCCCTCCCAAAAAAAGTTGCGCCGTCGTAACACGGCCTTCAAGTAGAACTTTTGGAAAGAAATTTAAAACGATTCGAGATGAACTGTTAAACTGCAATTTTCCAAAATTTTGTGTTGGAGGTACCCGAAGGGCTAGACCGATATAGTCCATATTCCAACCTGATACATGAATAGATGAAATAATACAATGTGCAAAGTTTGGACCAATTAGAAACTTCCTGCGGGAGTTTTCTTTCCAATTTTCCATTTTAGTTGTTGCCATCAAGGTTTTTTGGAGCTTTTAAGACATTATCTCAGGAAGTACGGACTTGCCCCCGACAAAATTGGTACCGTCGTAAAGGGGGCCGTAAAGACAAACTGCTGAAAAAATTTGAAATCGATCCGGGAGGAGCTCTTAAACTTCACCTTTTCTGCATTTTGTGTGCAGCCCTTTCTATGCCTGGAACTAATATTACCATATGCAAAATTATGACAGATTCGGTTACTCCCTTCGAGAGTTGTCGTACGCACCATTTTTGTGATAATTTTTGAATTTTTGTGGGGAAGGTACCGGAAGTAGTGGACCACCGATATGGTCCATCTTCGAACTTAAACTATGTTTGAAAAAAATCTCGAATGCCAAATTTTTGACCTAATCAGTGCCTTTGTTCGAGAGTCATCGTGCGCACCAGCCAGCCAGCCAGCCGGACCATCTTTAGCCCATTGATTGAGGGTATAAAAATGGGATTTTAAAATAGAAAATATTATTTCGCACTTAAATGGAACATAATAAAAATCCGTCTTTATAGTCCATGTTTTCCCGTAAACACTTTTGTAGATTAAAGATAAATATTTCCAAATCTTTTGTAATTTATTGATTCGGTAAAATCTAATAGAATTCTGATTCTATGATATAAAAATGACGGGCATAGTTTATTCATTCATTCAATATTAGTTGTGATAAATGTAAAAAGATATTTCCTGATTTCCCGGGAAGTATGATTTTGTTTCCCGGGAATTCCCGGTGCGGGATTTCCCTACCCAAAACCCTACCGGTGCATCAACACAACAGGATGTTGTAGATGCAGTACCTGCTTAGGTGTTATTGCAGCGAGCATCCCTGTCACGATTTAATGGACAGTCTTCTCCCATCTAAGCACGCTAGGAGAGATCTTCATGATCTAGAGAGAGATGTCCAAACTATTAAAGAGAACCTCTAGACCCACAAGTCTATCAGGCAGTCGTGGATAGCATTCACAATGACGCAGTCGCGCATACAGTACAGAGATACTGTGTGAAGGTCGTACTCGTGGACTACCCCCACCCATCGCTGCAGAAGAACGCCAGCTGCCAAGGCAAACACGACATGTGGATTGTGCCCACACGACGCTCTGCATTTGTTTAGCTGCTCAGCTAACCCTACTCACCTGCATCCCGTTTCTTTATGGACGAAACCAGTCCAAGTTGCAGAATTTTTGAGGTCTGGATACAGAGGAACCGGAACCTAAAAACTTAATTAATGCTCAATCGAACATATTTGCGTTGCTACAACAACAAAAATAATTCCTCTTATCGCAGTAGTCCTGGATGCGACTAAGACCTGAGGAGCCTTCACTATCCTCTGCACTATATGTAATTCAATATTCTATACATCCATTACATCTCACCGAATTTGACGTATGGTGGATGGGGATCTGGCAAACGGAACAGATCCATGGTGTGGGGTTGTTCTTTATACAGGAACGAACCAAAATAGCTTGTAGCAGGCATTCGGGGATATATTGCAGCCTCTGTGGTGAAAAAAGTAAACGAACACAAACCCATAGTTATTGATGTGACGGCCCTTGTCGAATAGGTTTATGCTAACTATTGGGTTTTCAGTACTTCGGCATCGAGTTTGCGATCTGTGATTTATCGTTCTCTTTCCGCTTTATTAAGTCCAAATGGATAAAATATCCCACAGGATTAACAAGGCGCTTGAACCAACATGTTACACCCACAGCAATAAATACATGCACTGAATATACATTTGCATGCATGTATATTAGGCCGGGGCGATTTGAGAACGTTAATGGGGCCCTTCGCGTTTCTGAATAATATTTCTACGGTGAAAATCGAGCCTCCCAATTTTTACTTGAAGTTTTTCATTGACGTTTTTTGGATATTTTGGCATATAACAGCCAAACCATTGAGATTTGCGATCCAACACAAAGGCCAAAATTGTAGCCAACACAATAATTTAGAACTCTCTACAACATCGCAAAATTATTGGAATGCTCCTTCAGGCAGTTTTGGCCTTGAGCCTGCGCAAATTTTTCGGCAAATATCGATGAATGAAACTGTGCTACAAAAGTTGAGTAGAAAAATATTCAAGCGTTCTGTTAGAAAATTCTATCGTGTTGGGGTCCATGGACAACGAAAATACCTTTGGTTTGTTTGGGTCACTTCGTTTTATTGTTTTATAACGGTAAAAGTAGTGAAAATCTGGGTTTCGTACATTTTCAAATTTAAACGGGCATATCTTCTTCTTTTCACAACGGATTTCTATTGATCCTTTTTCCTTTTAAAGGGGTGAATAATATCTTTCAAAACGTGGACCGATATAGTCTATCTTAGAACTTGACATGTCCTACACAAAAAAATCTATTTTTCCAAAATTTCTGCGTCTTATCTCAGTTTTTGTGGATGCTAGAGTGATTACCACAGCCGGACGGAGAGGCGAACTTGCATAAAAAACAAAAAGTTGAACACACAAAAAATTGCATAGCTCCTCCATTTTTCAACCGACTTTATTAGTTCCCGTTTTCGGAAGCTAATCTAAATTTCATTATGGTGAAAATAAATAATTATACTGTGTGGTGTCTTCTAAGCAGCCTAGTGCAAGAGGAAAATAATTTTCCCGCCTTTTTGGTCCTGTTTTTATACCCTCAGCATTTGTGCTAACGAGGTATATAAGTGTATATACTTTCATACGGGCAAAATGTGCCTCATCGAAATAATGGTTTTAGACCCCAAGTATGTTTGGACGAAATCCGTTTCAGACAATTTGGAGTTGATTTAGCAATGTCCGTCCGTCTGTCTGGCTGGCTAGAGCGAACGATAACTCTCGAATGGATTAACCGATTCGGTCTAAAATTTGGCTTTCGTAATATTTTGCACGAACTTAGATGTTTCAAGAAGGGCTATATCGGTCCACTCCTTCCGGTACCTCCCCCACAAAAGTTTGAAAATGTTCGGAAAATTTGTGCGCACGATAACTCCATACTTTGCACATCTTAAAATTTCTACTAGACTTAGATGAGGTTCCAATATGTACTCAATCGGTCCACTCCTTCGGGTACCTCCCACATAAAATTTCGGAATAGTTCAGTTTAGGACATGCTCTCGTATCGCTTTGATTTTTGTTGTAACAACTTGTATTTACTGGCCTCTATACGATGGTACAAGTTTCATCAGGGGCAAGTCCATACTTCCTGTGAAGAAAGTCTGAAAGGTGCACAAAACCCCTATGACACCGTGTGCAGTGGTAGGATCGCAAGATAACTCTCGAATGGATCTGCCAAATTGGTCCAAAATTTGGCCTTCGTAACATTTTATCCAAACTTAGTTTAGGTTCGAAGATTAGCCATATCGGTCCACTCCACAAAAGTTTAAAAATTTTCGGAAAATTGTGCGCACGATTACTTTTGATGGGAGTGGCCGATTTGGTCCAATTTTACACATCCTAATACATATACTACTCCACTCCTTTGGGTACACAAAAATCGAACTGATCACCGATTTGGTCCAAAATTTGCCCTTCGTCGTATTTTGTCCATACTTAGTTTCAGTTCGAAGATGCGCAAAACCGGTCCACAACTTCAGGAACCTCCCCCAAAAATTGAAAAAATGCCATTTAAATGTTACATTTTATATCTACTGAAGAGAGCAGCCGATTTGGTCCAAAATTTGGATCTCCTAATATTTTGTACATATTCGAAAACGGCCCATATCGGTCCCCTCCTTAGGTACCCTAAGGTTCAATATTTCTGTCTAGATGTAGTTTAGGGTCTGTTCGAAGATCCTTTGGAAATGTATACCAATGCTGTTTGTTGTGGTCCTGTTTACAGCGATGTTATGTTTTTCCTGGACAATGCTCCATGCTCTCTGACATACTGGTCCAAAAGTTATACGATGGTACACTGAAATGATTAGTGGGCGCGATATCTATCGAAAATGTATGACCCCCAAAATAAGATCCACTTCCATAATGGACTATGTCGGTCAATTCATTCATGTACCTCCTCCCCAACACATTTGAACTTTAATCCAAATCCACAATTTTGTCGGCTAGTTAAAATGTCCAAAAAGAGCCACCAAATTCTAAAAAGACCCTAATTACATCCGATCTTTCCGTAGATGAAAGTTAAAATTCACATAGGCTGAGGGTATATCTCTGTCGGCAAAGCCGACTGATACTTTTTTACTTGTTCTGGTCAACTTTTGTAGCACAGTGTCATTTATCGATATTTGTCGAAAAATTTGCGCAGTCTCAAGGCCAAAACTGCCTGAAGGAGCATTCCAATACTTTTGCAATGTACTAGAGAGTTCTTAATTATTGTGTTGGCTACAATTTTGGTCTTTTGGTGGTCAATGGTTTGGCTGTTATATGCCAAAATATCCAAAAAACGCCAATGAAAAACTTCAAGTAAAAATCGGGAGGCTCGATTTTCACCGTAGACATATGGTCTAGTGGACTTTTTTGCTCAGTTCAATTCCAGGAATCAGAAACGCTAATGCCCCCATTAAGGTTTTTTCCTTCCACACAAATCGCCCCGGCCTAATGTTTATGCCAGTTAGTGTTGGTATAAAATCTTAAGTCCTTTATATAACCAACCTCTCTGCTAACAAACACAAAATTACTTCAAGATTTACAAATATGTATGCATTTACATACATGACTTTAAAATAACTACAAGATGTAACAACCATAATATACCGACACATACACACATATGTATGTGTATGTCTGTGAACATACCGACATGCAATCATAGAATGTATTGTATTCTTCTTTGCATATCCATGAATCTGAAATTAATTTTGTATCTACTGGCAGTGGTTTTCTTGGAGTAGAATAACAGAACATTGTATGTCTGTATATATGTACGTATGTAGTAGTAAAATGTGTAGAATCTACACATATCGTACATATGTACATCCACCAGACTACTAGTCAAGTCTCTGGCTTTTGGAATGTATGTACAACTCTGGGTGGTGTATTTGTATAGTAAAATGTGTCTTTTTGTGTGCAGTGTTTCTAATTCTTGTCTGTTCTTTTGTTGTTGTCGTTTTTTTTTTATTAAATGCCTATGAAAGACTTAACTACAACAAAAGCAAAACGGGGAATGCCTGTTGTAATGTTTTAAAATATGTTGCTTCCTTCCGGTTATATACACATGCCGATCTCCATACCCAGTTACTTGTTTGGGGGGTAGGGAAGAGGTTACGTTGTAACTCTACTACAAACCCAGTCATTGTTCATTCTTCCATTACCATTACTGTGTGTGTTTGTTTTTTATTATTCCTTATCTGAAAATGTGATTTCTCTTACCACCCAGAGAGGTCCTCCACCCATTGCAGAATATCAACATTAATTGCTTATGTGCAAACAATATGTAAATGGGGTTATTATGGTACATTTATAGGTGTATGAATGTCGGTGAATGTGTGGGAATCTCTGTCGTTATTGCACATTTGTAGAGCTGATGCATATAGCCTATGCTAGAATACAATTACCAACAAATAGTTGTATGTAATTTAATTTTACAGTGGGGCACCTTACTCTGGAGAATGTGGGAGACCTTATATTCCCATAGAAATGGGGGCACCTAGTATTCCTATAGAAGGTTGTATCATTTCCGGGGGCTACCAAGAGTTGAAGATTTTGCATACACATGTGTGGATAAAACAAGGCTGCGTTCCGTTCACCGAGATTCTTCTAATGCCAGGAAGGATGTTAAGCATGTTAGGTACTGCTGTTCCTGCTGGTGCTTCTGTAGTTATTGTTGTTTAAGGAGTTCAGTACGTTTTCTTTATTTTCGTGTTTCCTGTTATGTTTTTTTTTTCATTTCCATCTCCCCCTCAGTTACTGCTGCACTACATTTGTTGGTGTTTTGCTTTTCGTTTTGTTTCGAAGCGAGTTTCAACATTAGAATTACAGTCTTTTGTTTTATTTCCTCTGAACAAAAAACAAAGGAAACAAAACTTGTTTGGCTTTCACTTTATTTTTTGGGACAAAAGATGAAATGGTGGTGGTGTTTTGTTTTTCCTCTTCCTCCGCAGCCTTTTTTTCCTTTATTCATGAAAATTGTTTTTAATTGTTTTTGGATTTGAACAAAAAAAGTAAGAATGAAAAACAAAAACAATACATGTGATAAGAATCAACAAACCATATGTGAAAAGTGGCAAGGGGAGGTGAGGAAACATTTAAAACAACAAAACAATTGTCAATTGTTGTTCTTATGAAAAATGAATGCAAATTTCACTTAGGCGAAAGTACATACACATGTCTGTGCATGCATAAACAATACAACAAATACATACATGTGTTGAGGCTATGTATATGTGTGCTTTGTTTTTTACACTCAGTTTTATTTTTCCAAATTGGGTATGTTCCACAATATCCCCTCTGGCATTAAGGGGGCTTCTCTTTTATGTGTGTGTGCTTCTAAGCACATGGACTTTGTTTCGCAGTCTTATCAAAATGCCTCCACAAGTATTTTTGTTTTGTTTTCCCGAGCTTCTTGTTGGGATAAAACCTCAAGTTAATTAAAATGACTTTTATTGTTTGTGCGAATTTTAGCATCCACTCTTAATTAAAATGAAATATCCTTTATCCTGTGAGTAACAGGAATTAGATAAGATAGTGTAAATGATGGCCGAGTTGTTTATGGTAGTTATACTGGAGGAGAGAGACTACTTGGCATACAACTTCCTAAGGCCAATGCTTAATAACAGAGAAATACTTAAAAAGAAAACTACAACTTGGAGAGCTTCATTGGACATGGTAGCGTATTAGCAATATCTCTAACAATATCTCTAACGCACGCTTATTGCTTTGCAGCCCAATGATTGTTTTTTAAAAACATATGTACATATCGTCTGCTCCGTCGGAAAAGGTCGTAAGTCCCTCTCAATAAATTTTTCAGGAGGAAGAAAAAACATTCCAGCGCTTTCTGTATTAAAGATTTTATTATGATGGTAAAGACAGTATTTTTCGTTTATTTATTCCGCTTCAATACCTGTACTTTGATTGATAAAATTCGTTTTGGACACAATTGGATGTCTTTGGACTTACGACCTTTTCCTTGTACAGTTTTTATTTTTGTAGGGACTTACGACCTTTTCCTACAATTTACGGACTTTTTTAAAATAAAATATTTATACTTTACAAAACAATGTGGAATGGGTATTATAAGTTTTTTTTTGTCCAATGTTCGTGTAACATCGCGAAGTATTCATCGTAGACCGCCTCCCCTTGCCATTTTTTCATATCTTGACGAGATAAATCGATCTAGCTATGTGTGTCCGTCCATCCATTAACAATTTTAATAAAACTCCAGGCCTCAATTTTGGACCGATCGTCACGAAATTTTGTGGAGAGGTCGGGTTCCTACCAAAAGTGACCCCATTAGATGTTGGTTATGATCGAAAGGTGTGAAATGGACCAAACCCACAGTTTTTACCCGACTTTGTAACTGTCCTGTAGATCGCAGTAATATTCCAATCGGAGCGAAATTTTAAGAATGATTTGAGTTTAAGGCAAAGAATAAGCTTGCAATTTAACATGGTGATGAGATAATTATTAGCGGGTTTAATGGACCAAAACGTTTTTTTAAATGCGCTCTATATAAAACTTACGAACGATTCCGTTTCCCCAATTCTGGGTACATATTTTAGCAATAAGACCCGACCAGAGTAAAATTCTATGTCGGTATAATCATGACCGTCTGTCCGTCTTTTGAAATTAAGATACAGCTCGCAATTTTAAGATAGATCTTCTTGATTTGGTATAGATGTTTGGTACTGACGCCTTCATATAGCCCCCATAGAATGGTACCTCCCGATTTCCGATGTTTTGAAGGTGTGGCCTCAATATTCCTCCGAAACAGCTGAAATTTGGTATTTATTCTTCGTTTCGGGTATAAAACTTTCTCCCATAAATTTGTTTATGTAGGTCCACGCCTTCATATAGCCCCATAGAACGGTGCCTCCCGAATTTCGGTATTTTGAAGGTTAGCCACATTGTTTTACCGAAACGAATTGAAGTAAAATTCAATACAACTCGTGGTCGAGGGTATAACAAGCTCGCCCTGGCCGAAGTTAAGGACGTTCTTACTTATTATTGATATTCACTGGCATATCCCAACTAATTTGCGATGCAAAAAAAAAATTAATTGACATAAGAAAAGGTAACATAAACTGTTTCAAGAGCCAGCAACGTGGACCGCTTCGGCTAATATTTAATATAAAACATTACACGTCCTTTTTTGTCTTCCCATGTATTTCTGCCACAACTCACTGCATCTTTTGTTTTTGTCTGCAAACCATGTAGAATTTTCAGCATGTAATGTCTTCCTGCGTTTAGGGAGTTTACCATCAGAGCTTTCAGAATCACCGTGAAAACCATAGGGAACTACACCCATGACACCATCGTCTAATTCCATTCCAAATTCATACTGCTCTTTGTTTGCAAAAACCATGATGTCTTCTTATAGTCCGGTCAAAATAGACATTGAAATAGCAAAAATTCCCACAGAGCTGAATTTTGGTGGAGAGTTAGGGTTTGTCATTAGAAGCAACATCCTAAAAGTCCCCATCGATCCCATGTGTGCAAAAATAATTATTCGGGGTCAAAGGTCAAATTTTAAGGGTTTTTTAGGTTTTCGGATTTATTTTTTGAAAACGGTTGATCTAATCAAAAAGCGACTAAAGTAAATATTGTAGGCAGGAAAATTATCTACAAATTTGACCTTAATAATTTTTTTCCTAGAAGGAACCATTCTTGAGATATAGCTGTTCTAAAAAACACATGATTTTTATGCTCTTATAAGGGAAATATGCACATATTCAGACGAACCGGCTAAAAAAAGCGAAGTAATCGGGTCTGTCCCCCAAAATATATATAGTTTCTTGAAGAGCGAAATTATAGCTATCTTCTAAAAAAAATCCAACAAAATCGGAGCGTGTTTAGTAGAGTTATTCAATGTTAGAGTCATTTTATGCGAAAATAGCCCATTTAACCCACATGTATAATCGAAAGCCCAACGGGAACGACCCCAACGAAAACTCTCCGATTTTTTTCAAGTTTTGTCCGAAGGTAGGGTTTGTTGCGCTGATTACGGAAATGTATAATTTTCAACGGTTGCGGATCCGGTTCGCCGGTTATTCGACCCGAAAGGCCAAATTTAAAAACCGGGTTAGACCCGGTTCAACTGAACCGATTACCGCAAAGTGGATATCGTTTGAAAGCTTACGGAAGTATCTAACACATAGTGTCGTTACTTTAATCGGTTCGCCTCATAATGTACTTACGCGGCTAATTCTTTATTTGACCTTTAGATCGCGATATCTCGAAAATGGTAAGTCTTTTTTAAGAATCATAAAGACCACTCTTGTAGACAATTATTGAATCTACAACTTTTACTTTAGCCGGCTTTTGCTAGGTCTTACCGTTTTTGAGAAAAATTAAAAAAACTGAATAATGCCTCCAAAAATGAATTTGACCCCGAATAACTTGTTTTGCACACATGGGATCGATGGGGACTTTTAGGACGTTGCTTCTAATGGCTAACCCTAGCTCTCCACCAAAATTCAGCTTTGTGGGAATTTTTGCTATTTCCCCCTAATACGCATGTCTATTTTGACCGGACTATGCACTATGTCGCGAGTTCAAACAAACGGTGGCCAAATATAAAATGAGTTGGCGTTGGCAGATGAATTTTGGTATAAATACTTATAGTTCACTGACAATGTCGAGAGCAAAAAATTGGGAAGGTCGGTCCACGTTTTGGGATAGTCCCCATGCAACGGTACTTTTTAATGTTTCGGTATTTTGAATATTTTAGCTAAACTTATCAACCAATTTGGTTGAATTTTGAGATGCGGGATTTTCACTTTACAAAAAATTTTCCGATAAAAATTATGGACATAGGTCCACGTTTTCATATAGACCTCATATAACGGTACCTCCCGATTTTCGGAATTTTTAAGATTTTACATATGTTTCACGCCCAAATATGCCGAAATTTTGCATTGAGGGTTCCCAATGGACCAAAAAACTTTTCTGATAAAAATTATGTACATAGGTGCACGTTTTGATATAGCTCCAATAGAACGGTATCGCCCGATTTTCGGTATTTTCAAGGTTTTAGCCACATCATATTTGGTATTCAGTCTTCGCCAGGTCTTGCGAAATATTTTTACAGAGAATTATTGGTATTGGTTCACGTTTTGATATAAACCCCGTGAAACGGTACCCTCAAATTTTCGGGTTTTTAAGTTTTTAGCCACATTATCCACCCAAAAATACAGAAATTTGGTGTTCAGTCTTCATATATTTTTGTGAGTTTATTGAATACATCAAAATTTTGTCTTCAAATAAGAGAATTTACCTTAAAATTTTTTTAACCGATTAATGGCCAATAAACGACGCATTTTTGTTAAAAATCAAAATTTTGACTTTGTATTCTTTTCCTTGACGGTGTATTCTTTTTCGGGGACAAGTCCATACTTTTTGAGATAATGGCCCTGGAGCTCCAAAAAATCTGCCGGCACTAACTAAACTTGGTTGTGCCTAACATAACACTCGCGTACATACTTGGATTACGCCCAAATATGGAACGTACATCGTACCACTCCTTAGGGCATCTCCCACGCATGATTTGAAACATGTAAAGTTTAAAGTTTTTTATACCCTCAGCATTTATGCTAACGAGGGTATACAGACTTTCATACGGGCAAAATGTGTCTCATCGAAATAATGGGTTTAGACCCCAAGTATGTTTGGACGAAATGTGTTTCAGACAATTTGGAGTCGATTTAGCAATGTCCGTCCGTCTGTCTGTCTGGCTGCCTGTCCAAACTTAGTTAAAGTTTGAAGATGGGTTATATCGGTCCACTCCTTCCGGTACCTCCCCCACAAAAGTTCGAAAATGTTCGGAAAATTTGTGCACACGATAACTCTTGAAGGGAGTAACCGATTTGATCCGATTTGTATCAGACTTAGATAAGGTTCCAATATGGACTCAATCGGTCCACTCCTTCGGGTACCTCCCCCACAAAATTTCGGAGAAGTTCAGTTTAGGACCTGCTCTTGAATCGCTTTGATTTTTGTTGTAGCAACTTGTGTTCACTGCCTGAGAAAATAGCGTGAAAGGTACAAAAATCCCCTATGACACCGTGTGTAGTGGTTGAAGCGCAAGATAACTCTCGAACAGATCTGCCGATTCGGTCCAAAAGGTGGCCTTCGTAATATTTTGTGCAAACTTAGTTTAAGTTCGAAGATTAGCCATATCGGTCCAGGTACCTCCCCCACAAAAGTTCAAAAATGTTCGGAAAAATTGTGCGCACGATAACTTTTGAAGGGAGTAACCGATGTAATCCATACTTTGCACATCCTAATATATCTACCAGATATAGATCAGGTTCGAACATGGACTATATTTGCCGACTCCTTTGGGTACCTCCCACACAAAACATGGGATAAGTTCACTTTAAGACCTGTTCTCGAATCACTTCGATTCAGAAAACAGACCAAAAGGCGTAAAAAAACCCTATGGCTCCATATGTAGTGGCTGGAGAGCATGAACTAATCAAACGATTTGGTCCAAATTTTGGCCTTTGTCATATTTGTCCAAACTTAGTTTCAATCCGGTCCACAACTTCCGATACTTCCCCCCAATATTTAAAAAAATGTCACTAAAATGCTATGCACGATATCTCTTGAACGGGCTGAGGCACTGTGGTTCCGCCCGTGGACAAAAATCGAAAAATTTATGTTGACAAATTTGATTGCGATTGAAATAAATATTCTCTAAACACATAAAAATTTTATTATCCAGTATTATTTTTGCCAATTTACAGCGGTAATATGCCAAGTTAAGTCGCAGAAGTTGAGATTTGTATGTGGTACCTTAAAAACGAAAAAAAGATCCGCAAAGCATTCGTAGCTTATGCGTGAAATTATAAAAAAATTAAGAAGTAAATGTACAATTTGCAAAATGAAGCTTAAAGTTGATGGCATTGACAATTTTCTTGCGAAAAAACAAATTCAAAATTCGTTTTCTAAGTTCCTAAAAAATAAATTCTTTGTATATGACTTTTTGTGTTATTTTTAAAATCATTGCTATAAATTTATGTTGAGTTTTACTAATGGTGGCTCCGTAAGGACAAGTCCATATTTCTTTAAAAATACAGGGTAAAGTCTCTAGTTTACGATAAAAAGAAATCCAGCTGTCACCATCTGCCACCCTGTAAGTTATTCCCCTTATACCACGCCTGTAAAATCACCAAAATTCCGAAAATCGGAAGGTACGTTTATATGGGAGATACACCGAAGCGTGGACCTATATTGAACATTTTTTGCAAGGAGGTATGGTGTTCCCTCAGAAATTAAAATGCAAAATTACAGCCAAATCGGTTGAAAAATTTAGCTAAAATCGTCAAAATACCGAATATCGGGAGGTACGTTTATATGGGACCTATACTTGGACCTATATTGAACATTTTTTGCACAGACGTATGATCTTCCCTCCGAAGTCAAAATACAAAATTACAGCCAACTCGGTTAGAAAATCTGGCTAAAATCGTCAAAATACCGAATATAGGAAGGTACGTTTATATGGGAGCTATATCTAAACGTGGACCTATATTGAACATTTCTTGCAAGGTGGTATGTTGTTCCCTCAGAACACAAAATGCAAAATTACAGCCAAATCGACTGGAAAATTTGGCTAAAATCGTGATAATGTAAAAAATCGAGGAGTACCTTTATATGGGGGCTACACCCAAATGTGGACCTACATCCATTAAATTTGTTTTTCTCCCTTTTGGGCTCGTTATAAAACTATGTTTAAAATTTCGAGGCGTTAACTCGATTAGAACTATTTTTGGCACTCCTTTCCATACAAGTGACACCACTGTGTGAGGGTATATTTCTGTCGGCAAAGCCGACTGATATTTTTTACTTGTTATATTTTATGTTTCATATTTTATATTAAAATTTTATATTTTATATGTTGTATTTTTGGTGCCACCGTGGTGCAATGGTATGCACGCCCGCCTTGCACGCAGAAGGTCGGGGGTTCGATTCCCCGGCCAGGCAACATCAAACATTTTTCAACGGTGGCAAAATACCCCTCAGTAATGTTGGCGAAATTTTCTGAGTATTTCAGCCTTGAAAAACTTCTCCACAAGTGGTGTCTTAGGACACGCCGTTCGGACTCGGCGATAAACAGTAGGTCCCATATCATTGAGCTAAATATGAATCGGGGTGCACTCTACCTTGCCCCGTATGGGATGTTGTGGAACAATGTTTTTTTTTATATGTTGTATTTTATATTTTAAATTTTGTATTCTATAATTTATATTTAATGTTTGATATTTTAAAATTCATATTTTATATTTTATAGTTTATGTTTTATATTGCGTATTTTATATTTCATATTTTTTATTTCTTGTTTTATATTTGTTATTTTATAATTTATATCTCATATTTTATTGTTTATGTTTTATATTTCATATTTTATAATATATAGTTTACATTTCATATTTTATAGTTTATATTTTATATGTTTTATTTTATATTTTTTATTTTGTTATATTTTATATCTTATATTTTATAGTTTATATTTTATATATTACATATTATATCTTATATTTCATATTTTTTATTTTATATTTTTTTATTTCATATTTTATTTTTTAATATCTTATATTTTATATTTAATATATATATATATATATATATATATATATATATATATATATATATATATATATATATATATTTTGTATATTGTATTTCATATTTTATATTTTACATTTTATATTTTGTGTTTCATATTTTATATTTTTTTCTTTTTATACTTTTATATTTATATTTTTATATTTTATGTTTTATATATTGTATATTTTATGTTTATGGCTTAGAGCCATTGAAGTACTTTTTACAATACTGTGAGTTCAAAATCGTATAATAATTAATTTGCCTGCTCTCTAATTTAAATTAAATTTACAACAATTTATTTCACATCTATGCTTGTAAATTATACCGCCCACGGCTTGTGCCCAAATGTTGTTACATTATTCCAACAAATTGTCCCCAAAATGGTCATTTCTATAGAAATGCATATCTTAAGGCGACGGAAAAAAGAAAACTTTCTTGCCGACATTAGTCAAAAACTTTTCGAAGAATAATTTGTAATGCTTTTCTCCATTTTGACACATTAAGTACATGTTTTTGTGTAGATATGGCGTCCCTAAGCAAAGGACATTGACATAAATTATTAGATTACAAAGAGAAGGGGAGGAGGACACAACAATTTATAGCCTCTTTGTGTATGTGAATAAATAAAACAGAAATTAAATATCAAATTTGTAGGCCAACAAAGAGAAAGAGAAACAAATATATGTAGTTGTTGTTCTTGTTATCCTTGATGAGTTATACAAAAGGCTTGATTGATTTGCAGGATTTTTGTATTTATTGTTACTGTTGTAATTAATAGGAAAAGTTTTTCTCTCCCACATAGAATCATGATTACAATAACATGTTTGATTATTATGGCAAATGGACAATTTTCAGCTTAAATGAATACACATCCGGCTTAAATGAACTTCACAAGCACAGACATACATCCATAACAAAATCCCACTCACATACTCAACACCATTACCACTAAAACCTAACCACATTCCAGCTAAACGTTGCAAGAAAGCATACCACTCCTCCCAAATTGGAATCTAGGAAAATTGGAAATAGCAATGAAGTTCTTAACATCAGATATCATCAATCACATGGATGACTTGAGAATGTCGTGTACGAAAGGATACACAAAATAATATCGAGATAACATTCAATTTAATTACACATACACACACTCAAACACAAATATACAAACCCCAAAAAACAATAAACAAAAATTATTTTAGAAATTTAATTAAATGTTTGCAATAGAATAACATTTAAAATAAATTGATTAATAATTAAATATTTTCCTTTCTTTTGTTTTTTATTTGAAATTTTTATTTTCCTTCCTGTTTCATCTTCTTAGGTCATATAAAACGGAAATAGCGGAAATGGAAACTGTTCTCTAAGGAGTCAACAAACATCACAAGACCAAAAAAATAAAACAAAACTCAATCAGGCTCTCACTCTCATCTTATGTACATGATAAACTGATATACCATTGTATCGTAGCAGGTTCCAAATGTTCATCAAAAAACAACAACTACAACAAGGTATTTTTCCACACCACTAGCATCACTAACAACAACAGCAACAACTGAATTATGGCAAAACAAAATTCAATTTTTTTGTAAATCTTGAAAATTCTTTATTGAATATGTGAAAAATTAATTTGTTGTATTGTCGAATTGAACGAAAGGAAAATAAAAAAAAAACAAAACGAAATTCCTTCCTAAGGATGCCATGTCGACGAAGTAGATGTGTGTGTGTACGTGAATGTACATCACACATCATAAATCAAGCAACATTTTGTGTGCCATATTTGTAAGTTAACAATAAATGTATTAAATTTAAGACAAACTAAAGCAAAAAAAAAACAACTACAACAAAAACAAATAAATTTAAATTAAAGGAGAAACTATGGAAACGGAAAAAATGTATCTAGGTTGAGAATGTTGGTTTGGCAAGGAAATATTTTTTTAAGCATAAGTCTTTTTTTTTTTGCTCTGGAGACTGTAGCAAAGGTTTTTTTCTTATTATGAAAATCGAAATGGACTTCCAATCGCATTGTTGTGTTCTGTGTTATTTCAAATGCCGAGAGGAAGCGTTACCAATTCTGATATAGTTTTGAGAGATTATTTTTTCAAGCAACTCCCACAAGTTTTCCATTTGACGGAATAGAAAGCCTTCTCTACTTACTAAGTTAGATGTCTTAACAGAATGTTTTGTTCCATAAGTCGAACTAAGATTAGATTTCCAAAGCACCGATCTTATAATTTACTTCTTTAATTTTGAAAGCCATGTTTTGTAATATCATCTTCAACTTGCAGCGTCTTAAGTCAAAAAATGATCATGCATATGGCCCATAAATCTCTCGAAGAATTTTTCTCACAAAAATACTAAGTTTTGCCTCATCTGCTTTCGCAAATACCCATGCTTCGGAACGATAAATAAATACGAGAGAGGTGATTTTGCTTTTAACTAACATTTTTAGTTTTATTCTCGCGGTGCCAATAAAAATAATTTTAAATTTAATTTTTTTATACCCTCAATCTTTAGGCTAAGATAAGACCAAATTTTGGGTAACGTAACCACAAATGTTGAACAAGTTGAAGGGAGTAATCAAATTTGTCATACTTCTGCATATGGTAATATTACTTATGGACTAAATTGTATAACGAGTGGTTTTATCGAAGGCTGAGATTAGCCCAGCCATTAAGGACCCACAAACCTTAAGTAAGAACAACAGTTAATTGTGATACAACGCTTTATTGATACAATTGCGTAAATATAAATATTCAATGGTTTTGAGATTAGCTGGAGATGTAGTGTATGTTGGTTGGCTGTCGCATCGATTCGGTTGTTGGTGGCAGTCGTCGGCAACACTCGGCTCGGTATCGGCAATCGGCTCGGTGACGATCGGGTGAATGATGGTACTCGGCTGTGTGACGATCGGTTGTGCTACTCTGTAAAGAGAAGAGTCGAGAATGGTTAGGTAACGGAGTGAACAAATCGCATGGAGCGAACGAATCGCGAGGAGCGAACAAATCGCAAGTAGCGAACGAATCACAAGTAGTGAACGAATCGCTAGGAGCGAACAAATCGCAAGTCCGACGGTTGCTGTTAGATTCGGTTAAAGTGACTGCGGTCAATGTCACACGTCTTTTCTTGTACTTCGTCTAACGCCAGCACTCGACAAATTCAGCGACGAAAACTAAACGTCTTATCCGTCTGTGTTTACGGAGTGAATGAGAATGATTTTAAGGCGAGTTATCCAGGAAATATACTGAAGTTTCAATAATGCATGAATAGTGTTGTAATTATGCATGTAACAACATGCATGACGCAGGGTTAATAATGAGGAGGTAGAGGTGTAATGTAGCGGTCGGGAAAACATTGTTTTGAAATTTCTTGCAACAAGTTCTTATAGCGGCGCGCAGTGGTTTAGAATAGTTTGTTTTTTTCCTGGTCAAAACACTGTAACTTTTGAACGGATAGAGATATCGATGAATAAAAAGGATCAAATTCGGTCTAAAATTAAATTTTTTATTTTTTTTTCACATTTTGCATCAAAATATGAGTGTTTTAGAGTTATTCAAATGTTCCAATCAATTAATTTTTTTTAAAAATAAAATTTGTTCCAACGCTAAACAAAATACTCCTTGGATTTTCAAAAAAAAAAATCATATAAAAACTCATAAATATAAAAAAACTATAATTCATGTGGGAAACCGGTAAGAAACACCATACATATTTGCCAATGTGATTTCAATAATTTTAAAAAAGTGTTAAACTGTACGGTTACAAAAGTATACATGGGCTGAAAGAGGACACTCTCTGGTATTTATCTGCGAAAACAGAATATTGTTCTATGCTGTTCCCTAAAAGTTCTAGTCCACTAAAATTATAATTTCATTAAAATTAAGTACGTGAGGAAAAATAAAATAACTCACTTCGTGTAAAAGCTACGGTAATTTATTGAAAAGGGTTTAATGGCAACGACCCTTCCTATCTAAGAAAATATTCCATGAAATAGCAATTTCTTTCTCCAGAACTTTGCGCAAATGACGCATTTTCCGAAATTAGAAAAAAATGTCGTCTTTAGGAGCAACCACGCCCACACCTTCCAATATTTTGAACTAATTTTTTGTTTTCCTTAGTTTCAGTATGGTTAATATAGAACATCATACAGAAATTAACAATTGGTGACGTCAAACAATTCCACAGATAATGTCACAAACGCTGAAAAAACCCTGCCGGCACCAACTACACTGGGTTGTACGTAAGGTAACCCTCGAAGGGAGAAACAGATTTAGTCCAACGTTGTACATCGTTCTATTTCTTACAGACTCGGACTATGTCCGAATATAATAAGTTCGGAAAGAGTGCAGTTTAAGGACTCGTCTGAGATCTTTTTTGAATTTTTGGCAACATGTTGTGTACACAGCCCCAGGTTACAACTTCTTGAGAAATTGGCTCAAAAACTCAAAAAAAAAACGTCAGAAGTATTGTGTATACTTATTTTCTTTAGGTCCGATGCGGAGAGACTGATACGTTTTAATTTTTGAAAGTCCACAATTGGTCCGGGTCCATTGGACGTCTTGCGTATTGATACCATGAACTTACCGTCTTATCATAACGTCCGTTACTGCCAGACCCTACGGTGGCTGCTACGGCTGTTGTCGATGTCATCTGCATAGGCCAGGAACATTATTTCTTTATTGTAAATAGTGTTATTTTTATGATTTTTATATATCCCGTATGACCTTCCCCAGCAAGATGTTAAATAGGTCACCCGATAGGCTGTCACATTATCTTAAATCCGTATCAAAAGTATCGGAGAGGTTCTTTCGTATTTTAACCAGGGTTTCGGAGTCGAAGTCTACGAGTCGGAGTCGAGCAATTTTGCTGGAGTCGGAATCTGAGTCGAAAAAATAACTCGACTCCGGGCACATTTTTTTCCACTTTATAGAAATATAACATTAAATTTTGAACAAGAAAACTGTTTTAAAAATCATTATTTATTTAAAAAAAAAAAAGGTGTAAGAAAATATGCAAATTATTTATTATACTAAGTTAAAGGACAATTCACAGGATATATACAATCCTCTGAAGTGTAGTATATCTATTTCATTTTGTTGATCCAATTGATTCGTTACATTTTTGCAAGCAAAAGCAAAGTTCTATGACAATCGAATTAAAATTGGACCTTTAACCTCTTTCGTCAGAAGTCTTACTGGTCTTCTTACAAGGTCTATGATATTCTCATCTTGTTTTTTATGAAAAGTCATCCTTGCCTTCTATTAAAAACATTGTGAAATTTCTGAGTCATGACATAATGATTTTTTTATTGACCCACATCAATCATTGAGACACTAGCTTTATATCAAAAATGTTCCACCGAAACTTATATGTAGGTTTCCCATTTCCAAGAAATCGATATTGTCACGTTTTCATTGTTCTTTATAAATTTCACCCGTTACTTTCTCAAAAAAACCGTATGTTTATGTATTTCGGTAAATTAACCATATATCAAATTCGGAAGTTTACGCCTCTGAATTAGGCATCATAAGTTCGTTGTAGTTCAACGACAGATTCATCCCGCCATAACTCAGAAGTCTGACAAACGTCGAATCTTTCTTCTAGGATTCATTATATACTCAATGAGGGCTTTAAATGTAGACATTCAAATAACCGGATCTCTTCGCCAGGAACAGATATAGTTCATGTGTATACGAAATTCAATGAAATACATAATCATAGAGTTTTCATGAGAAAGGATCGGGTAAAAGTGATAAAGGACAATGAGAACATGACAATGTCGATTTCTTGTCCTAGTGGAACGACCCTACATAAAATTTTCCTACGAAATCTCATCGTTTGCTAATTTTTCAGTTCCAGAAAACATCCATCTGCTTACGTGCTGAGTGGTGTACACAATATATCTCAAATATTTCAATAAAATTATCCACTCCACACCAAAGTTCAAAATGTGAGCGCTGAATTTTAGCCAACCTCAAAACTTCGTAATATTTTTCTCTTTCAGACGAAGAAAAAAATCTGCCAAAAAGTCACGCAGTTTTCTCGAAAAAAAGTCATGAAAATGGCTTTTATTGAGCTTTACAACTGGGGGTCTCCTTTTAAGGCTAAGCTCATTAAAATGTTGGCTTACATCCAGTTTGAAACTTGGTCGTGAATTGCTTAAAATTTTTATTGCTTGCAGTTCCTACGATCACATATTTTGAAAGCTTAAAGATTTTCTCACGCGGAAGAATATACTCGTGCAAAAAAGGAAAACCGACAAAAACTTTCTAACTTTGCAATTTTTCAATGTAAGATTCGGCAGAAACAGTATTGAATGTCCTTTCTAATGAATATGTATGGAAAAACTAACACATTAGCCCATATAGGCCAAAATATAGGACAAATTTAAAAATTTGTGCATAGGAATTCACTCTCGGAGTCAACGCGGAGTCGGAGTCGTGAAAAAAACTCGCCTGGAGTCGGAGTCGAGCCAAAAATACCTCGACTGTGAAACCCTGATTTAACAGTTCATCTCTTGTCAGTTTATGTTATCTGCATAAACCAATCATATTAATTTTGCCGGTGCCAGGAAATAATGCCCACGGACATAACTCCCAAAATTCGTTGGGAGTTATGTCCGTGAAGCAAAGCGGACATAGCACCCAAATAAAATCGCGGACATAACTCCCAACGATTTTTTTCTTAATTTATAAATTATTTCTTTGCTTAATTTTGAAATTTATAGCTATACATTCTTTTAAAGTTTAGAGTAGAAGTTAGAATGAGGGCGGAATTATACATTTGAGAAGGCCTAAGTGCCAACCAATACCGAAGTATCCACAAATTCCTCCTGAATTCATTATTTAAAAACGAAGTTATGCCCGAAATTATGTAAGTAGCAGTTAGGAGAAGTTTTAAATTGTAAAAATATTTGTTAAAAAAATCGCGCTATTTTTTCAAAAATATTTTCGTTTTTCAGAAAGTATTTGAATATTTGTATAAATAAACACTTTTTATCTTCTTAAATTATGAACATATTTTTTTCAAAAATATGTTTGACTTTTTATCTCCTTAAATTGTGAACTTATTTTTGAATACTTTTACAAAAAATGTTATTTTCTTAAATTTTGAAAATATTTTTGTAAAAATCGCGAACTATTTACAAAAACTTTTTATCTTCTTAAATTGTAAAAATATTTTTGTAAAAAATCGCTCGATTTTTTCCGCCAAGGGGGGGTGGGACATAGCTCCCAAAAAATTTGACCATATTGGGCTGTCGAACGCCGTCTTATAGTCGACGTAGTGATGGTATATGTAAATCTGGTTTTCATGGGTCTGGGTAGAGCCAGTTCTAACCCGATTATTCAATTAGTTTTAGCCCTTCACACAATACACCCGACAGCACATTATATGCGATGGGTCTCCCTTCCTCCGTTGGGTATGTATTCCTCCACAGACATTGTTCTATTGTGCTTATATAAGTATGAAGCCAATGGTCTTGATAGTTAGGCTTGCAGCCCATCAGACTACAGTGTCTTTATTGTTCTTCATTCGGTTAAGTGTTGTGATGACCACGTAATACCGTAATTTTGGATTGGTTCTGGAGTATCTTCATTGCCGCCTATATTCGATATCAAAAGCTTGATAAAATGCTCCTTTTAGATCCTCAGTATGGTATTTGTAAAAGTTACCAGGTTCCATCAGCCTTCTGGCTAGAAAGGGTATACCCACCTTCATACGGGCAAAATATGCCTCATCAAAATAATGGTTTTAGACCCCAAGAATGTTTGTACGAAATGTGTTTCAGACAATTTGGAGTCGATTAAGCAATGTCCGTCAGTCTGTCTGGCTGGTTGGTGCGCACGATGACTCTCAAACGTATGAGCCGATTTGGCTATCGTAATATTTTGTCCAAACTTAGTTTAAGTTCGAAGATGGGCCATATCGGTCTACTCCTTCAGGTACCTCCCCCACAAAAGTTCGAAAATGTTCGGAAAATTTGTGCGCACGAAGGGAAGTAAGTAACCGATTTGGTCCATACTTTGCACATCGCGAAATGTGTACCAGACTTAGAAAAGGTTTCAATATGGACTCAATCGGTCCACTCCTTCGGGTACCTCCCACACAAAATTTCAGAACAGTTCAGTTTAGGGCCTGCTCTCGAATCACTTTGATTTTTGTTGTAGCAACTTATATTCACTGCGACGGTACAAGTTTCATCAGGGGCAAGTCCATACTTCCTGAGGAAATAGCAAGGTGAAAAAAACCTATGACACCGACTTTGATTTTTGTTGAAGCAACTTGCATTCGCTGCCTCAATTACGACAGTAAAAATTTGTTCAAGGGCAAGTCCATACTTCTTGAGAAAAAGCCCGAAAGTTGAAAAAACCCACTATGGCACCATATGTAGTGACTGGAGAGCTCGAACCGAATACTGCGTTCTTCCACACTTTGGATATCGTAATATTTTTTCGAATATTAGATGAAATTCGAAGGTCCACTCCTTCCTTATTTTCTGGGGTAAGTCCATACCTTGTGAGATAATGTGCCGATTTTCGGTATTTTGAAGGTTTCAGCCACATTACCTTACCAAAATGACTGCAATTTGGTATTTGATCTTCTTTGAGGCTACAAAACTTTCTCCGATAAATTTGTCAGTATAAGGTCCACGTTTTGATATAACACCCATAGAAGGGTTACGCCCGGTTTTAGCCGAATTATCCTTCAGGAATGGGGTACAATCCCGGTTTTCGATATTTTGAAGGTATTCGACATAAGTATAAAAAAGGCACACAAAATTCTGAAAATACGATAAAAAACAAATCTACATAGGCCGAGGGTATATGTCTGTCGGCAAATTCGACTGATGCTTTTTTACTTGTTTTGTTCTGTCGTTGAGATATACATTATATCGGAGTTTTTTTTAATTTGTTTTTTAGGGCTGCACCCAAATTCTATATGTAGTTCAATGCTTTTTTTCGTCTGGTCCGAACGGCTGTAAATGGGGAAGTGTAAGCCAGCAGTACGCTAAGATTTGTTTATTACTTTCGAAAATATTTGATTTTTTTTCGCCTGCAAGGCCTGCAACGGCGACATCCATATTCTCCTGCTAGTCTATTAAAGTTTAACCTTAATCTGCCAGTCTTTATCTGCCGTCGGGACATGAGTGAAGGTGAGAGAGAACGTAACATTTATCAAATTTGCCTTCTTCGGCGAACGCGGAAAATTTGGAAGCAAGCCAAACCCACAATTCAACCTTATGTAAATTTTCGATCTGGTACACCGCTTCCGCTTAAATATATGTAGCACTATTGCTATCGATTTTCGCATTATTATTTATTATTTTATATATATATTTTTTTTTTTTTTGAAATTATCAACTTCCTTGCCACAACATCCTTCCCCCAAACCACTGTGAGCACATTTGAAATCCAAACCAAACGAAACAAATATTTAATTATAAGAATAATATTAATATTTATTGTGTAAATATATAATAAATGTGAGTACAGAAAAGAAACTACCACAACAACACAAAAACACTTTGAAGAAACAAAATTCTAAGAATTGCCAGGTGGTGTTAATTGAATGCCAAAAACCAACTGAAAATGTAAAACACCGATAAATCAAAATCAAATCTAATATGGAAGGCTAAGGGAAGGGACGATACAAAATGAAACGAAACGAAGCAACCCCAAAGAAAGAAAAAAAGAGAGCAGTAAAAACGAGCTTTAAAGTTTTTGATAGCAAACAAAAAAACAAATAATTCCAAAAAACATTTTTTATTATTAAAACAAAACAAAGAAACAAACCAAATGAAGCAAAGCAAACCACCTTTTTCGTATTAAGAACAACAACAAAACCCCACAGGTTATAAAAAACTTTAAAGCCAGAAAATAAAAAAAACAGATCGAAGAAACCAAAGAATGGAAGCTTGCTGAAAACAAACAACTCCTAGAAAATTAAATTAAAACTAAAACTGAAAACTGTCCTCAAAATTACAAATTAATATTGAAAACCAAACTCACCTTAAAAATGAAACAAATACTGTACAGATTCTAAAACCAAACCACAAGATTTTTATAAACCATTAAAAACTACAAATCTTAGTCAGCCAGACAAGCAAGCAACCAATCATCTAACCAAACTCCAACAAAAATTGTTAATTTGAAATTATTTTTTTAAAACTGTTAAACATTTAAAAATCATTAAAACATAAATCTATAAAAAACTCAAACAAATGTTGTTATTAAATTTTTAAATTAAAAAATATTGTGATAATTTAACAAAAATTCTAAGAAAAAAAAATAATAAAACAAAAAATTCAAATCGCAACGAAAGGAAACAATTGTTATCTTTTCCAATAGTTTATACTGAGCGCTTCAATCCAATGTACATAGATATGTATATTTGCAAAGGGAATTCAGTTTATAATGTAGTCCTTGGTCCTGAAATGTAGAGACCTATTTTCAAGAAACTTTTGGAATACATTACAAACTAGTCTCCCCTAAAGTATTTACATACATGATATATTATTTTGCAACACTGTGTTATTAGAGCTGGACAACAAATTAGAGCTGGCAAACCATCGATATTCCCAACATTAGATATTTTCGATATAATAGTTTAAAAAATCGATTGCTATCGATATTATCGTTAATTTGTCACCACCATTAATTTGGAAATGAAAATGGCGGAAATGTCTACGCTTTTGTTGACATTTTGCAAAAATAGTTCACAGAAATCAAAAAGGAGAAAACGACAATTGCTTTTATTTAATAAAAATACATTTTACTTTTCCGAAAAATTTGTACGTGTGACTACCAACTAACTTTCTTACATCCGCAAAAACGAAAAACCGCGAATTTCTATTAATTTCAATGAATTTTAGGTTAGGGGTTTTTAATCCGATAATATCGATAGACAAAACTATCTATCGATATTGTATTTTTAAAAAATAATCGATATTATCGATAGTGCCATCGATTGTTTGCCAGCTCTACAACAAATGTTAGACACCATGACTGGAGTTGTGATGGTTGTTGTAAACCTAGCTGTACATAGGACTAGCTTTGCTAGGAATAAAGCACAACATTTATGACAACAATAAGAACGTCAATGGTGTTTTCGATAGTATAACAGCTCTATAAACATGTTTACATTTATGAAAGCCAGTGGATTTCAATTGTCAATTCCTTTTTGTATACGTCAAATAAATCCTAATCTGAAATCCATATGTAACTTGTTTGACGTATACACAAAGGAGTTGACAGTTAAAATCCACTGCATTTCGTAAATGTAAACATACGGGCCGATTCCGTACAGCGAGGCGAGTCATGTCGCGTCGTCTATCGTCTCTGTGACAAAATTTAAAAAATGCACTACGTACAGCGATAGAAAATAATCGTCGATAACAAGTAATTTTTTTTTTTTTATTCGTTAGTAAAAATGTACGGCGACAGCTAATTTGTTGTCGCCGGAAAATGAACATTTCGGCGACAAAATTTGACGACGTCAGGCGATATTGCCATACGGAATCGAAAAATTGCATTTGGTGACGCGACACGACTCGCCTCGCTGTACGGAATCGGCCCATATGTGTTATTTGCTTTAAAGCTTTAAATAATAAAACCCAAAACTAAAATGCTATCCGTCTCTCTCTATCACTCTTGCTAAATCTGAGTCTTCTTAATTGGCAAAAAATATTAACGAAAATAATTAAACTATTTCGAATCTCTCAAGCTATCCTTAGACTATTACTCTCCGCGTTATTGTATTAAAACAAAATCCTTCAAAACAAAGAAGTAAAAAAACACACAAAACCAAATACTGCCCACAAAATTTAATTTTCCAAATTTGTAGCTAATAAAGAAACAAAAAAAGAAAACAAAAACCAAAACATCAACTATGTATTTCTTAATCCAATTTAATACCCACTGTTCCATAGTAAAAGTGATTAAATCCATTTAATCGCCAGCAATGGTTTCATTAGATTTGTTGTGAATTTACTTACTGATGTGTGCTGAAAATATAGCTTCTGTCATTCTTCTTTCTCTCACACTCCCTCTTAAGCGCCTGTAACTCTCGTTTTTTCTTCTTCTTTTGTACAAAATTCTATTTCCATTGTATTTATGTGCGTGTGTGTCTGTATGTTTGTGTCTATATTTGTGTATGTATGTGTATGAAGTTAAGTATGTGTTATGTATTATATTTGAATTTGGTAAAACAAATTGTTATAAAACTAAACTTTATACTTTTGGTATAAAAACAAAAAGCAAAAACGCTCCAATTGGATTATTAAAGAAGAAGAGAAAATAAAATAATATTAAGCTGAGATTTTGTGTTTTGTTGATTTCTTTGCATTAAACCATTTTGATTTTATGTCTTTGTTAGGTGAAATGGAAAACTGGTATTGAAAGAGTTGGCGGATTCTGTTCCCCATAACATCCAGAGGGATGTTTTTAGATCAAATATAGGGAACTTCCTGTCTATGACCGAATACGAACAGAGACTTAAGCACGACACCGCTCATCAATAACTTTAAAATAAATAATATACACGGAAAATGTTGTTAGAAATACTGACCTTCGAAACCTAATAATGAAAACGCGAATATATATCATCAAAAATGGTTTTATTGTTTTTCAAAGTATTCTCCAGCATGATCACGGTGCTCTTGAAGCAACTTTAAATGGAAGGTGCTTACTTACTTAGCTGGCCCATTACAGAACATTTGTTCCATAGACCGAACTAAGAAAAGATCTCAAATTCTCTCGCGCCTTGTCATCTCTTCATCCACTTGTTTGCGCCATCTATTCATTTTCCTACCAATTCTGCGTGCACCGCCATGTGGCTCGCATTTATACGTCTTTTTAGCGGGTTCATCATCTCTCATTCTTATTATATGGCCTAGCCAACGCAATCGCTGCATCTCGATACGTTTAACAATATTGATGTCGTTGTATAGCAGATACAGCTCGTGGTTCATACGACGTCGATATTCACCGTCAACGCAGATTGGTCCGTAGATCTTTCGAAGAATTTTTCTCTCAAACACGCCAAGCACTGGCTTATCTGCTTGCGCAAGTACCCAGGCTCCGGAACCATACGTCAACACGGGTAGTAGTCCGGTCAAAATAGACATTGAAATAGCAAAAATTCCCACAGAGCTGAATTTTGGTGGAGAGCTTGGGTTTGCCATTGGAAGCAACGTCCTAAAAGTCCCCATCGATCACATGTGTGCAAAAAAAATTATTCGGGGTCAAAGGTCAAATTTTAAGAGTTTTTTAGGTTTTCGGATTTATTTATTGAAAACGGTTGATCTAATCAAAAAGTGACTAAAGTAAATATTGTAGACAGAAAAATTATCTACAAGTTTGATTTTTATAATTTTTTTCCTAGAAGGAACCATTCTTGAGATATAGCTGTTCTAAAAAACACATGATTTTTATTTCTTATAAGGGAAATATGCACATATTCAGACGAACCGGCTAAAATAAGCGAAGTAATCGGGTCTGTCCCCCAAAAAATATATATCTTGAAGAGCGAAATTATAGCTATCTTCTAAAAATTCTTCTAAATTCCAACAAAATCGGAGCGTGTTTAGTAGAGTTATTCAATGTTAGAGTCATTTTATGCAAAAATAGCCCATTTAACCCACATGTATAATCGAAAGCCCAACGGGAACGACCCCAACGAAAACTCTCCGATTTTTTTTTTCAAGTTTTGTCCGAAGGTAGGGATTGTTGCGCTGATTACGGAAATGTATAATTTTCAACGGTTGCGGATCCGGTTCGCCGGTTATTCGACCAGAAAGGTCAAATTTAAAAACCGGGTTAGACCCGGTTCTACTGAACCGATTACTGTAAAGTGGATATCGTTTGAAAGCTTACGGAAGTATCTAACACATAGTGTCGTTACTTTAACCGGTTCGCCTCATAATGTACTTACGCGGCTAATTCTTTTTTTGACCTTTAGAACGCGATATCTCGAAAAAGTCTAAAAATCGTAGTCGACTTTTGTCTGGAGGGAAAGTTCCATAATCGATTATCTTGTAATCGATTTTCGAGTTTGCCCATTGATTTTTGCCTTGACGGTTTTACAGTTTCAAAAAAAAAAACTCGAAAATCGACGAATAATCTATTAAAATCAATTTTTTGCTGTTATGAAATAGACGAAAGTCGAGTGTTGGGACAACTGATATAATCGCCAAACCGAAAAATCGCATTTTTTGGCTTTATACCAAAATCAAAAAGTCGAAAAATCGGTTATTGCTTTCCATTACCTATCCCTAGTCCTAATGAGGTTTGTTCGAGGCATTTGAAGGTGGGAAGCCCTTTGGCGGTGTTCTGCTCCTCAGGAGATCTTATCCTCTTCGCCGCTTCCGAAGAAGTAGAGAGAGTGTCTGTGGCATCCTTTAGAACATTCCATTGTTCCTCCTTTTTCGCAACTTGCCGATGTTCAAATTCCGCGTTGTGTCTGTTCGTACTTAATTTGCTACATTAAATCGGGTACGTACATTTACAGCGACAAGGTGGTGGTCCGAGTATATGTTTGCTCTTCGGAACGATCGTATATCCAACACACTGAATGTATTCTTTCTATCACAACGTGATCCATTTTATTTCTTGTTTTCTGATCGGGAGAGAGCCAGGTTCCCTAATGAATGGTTGCGAAGTCTATCAACCTTATTTCATTGTCAGATGTTCACTGTGGAGACTGAATTTCCAGGCCGTTGGGGCAAAGATATTATCCTTTCGCTATGTCTTCGGAGGGAACACGGACGAAGTTAAGTCTGCTGTTGAAGATTTTAGTTTTTATCAATATGAAAATTTCAATGACTGACCTATGATAATGACCTATGATGACTTCCGAAAGGTAATTTGCTTTGCAAATATCTTAAGTATCAACACCGTTCTACTTAACAACTGCTAAGCGATGTATTTAAAACGTCAATGCCTCGACACATAAGAATCATGACATTCTTGTTTAATAGGCCATTTAGATATGACATCATTAGCCGGATTTAGCCCATTATCAGTTTTTATTTACTAAATCCGCCCAAAATCTACCAGATTTACCATACAAAAAAAATTCTTGTAGATGCATAAGTGAATTGCTACAACAAAAATAATTTACAATGTCATACAAAGTTGATTTTAATCAACCAAGACTAATATTTACGATGTCTAAACAATAAAATAATTTTTTATTTGCTCATTAGTTAGCATTAACAGCATAAGGTGTATCATTTTCAATACTAAACAATAGGTCTGTACGAAAACATTCTCAGCAATAACTACTCAGCAATTTCCAGCAAATTCTCTCAGTGAAATTTACTCTCTCAAGCAAGAAAAATTGCAGAAAGTTATAGAACAACATTTTGTAATAACTTGTAAGGAAGTCAGCTGTTTCCGAAAATGTATGAAAATTGTTTTTATTTCTTTTGATATTTTAAACCAAATGGAACAAAAATACAAATTTAAAAATGCATTTCCCTTATTTAAAGCAGTAATCCTATGTCCCAGGCCACACTATGAGTAATTTAGAATATTGCAACAAAGCAAAATTGCAGAAGACATGAAACCGTGTACACTAGTTTCTTGAAATTATGCATTTTTCCCAAAAAATGCAAACTTTCATGTTAAGATTTCAATTACTCTAGTGTGGCCCGGGACTATCCACAACGCTTCAAAATGTAAAAAAATGTGAAATTTTCATTTGAAGTTGTTTTCATTGAACAGCTGATTTAAATTCAGCTTGCCGAACTTACAAATTTTAACGGGACAAATTTTCCCAGCAAAAGTTTGCAAGTTCTCAGTCACAGAACTCTCCAAAAGTATCTCCCAACTCGCTCTCTTTTGCTAGACAATTTTGTTATCGATCAGCTGATTTAAAGTCAGCTTGCCGAACTTACAAATTTTTACGGGACAAGTTTTCCCAGCAAAAATTTGCAAGTTCTCAGTCACAGAACTCTCCAAAAGTATCTCCCAACTCGCTCTCTTTTGCTAGACAATTTTGTTATCGATCAGCATTCAGAAAAAATTTTTACGAATTTATACAACATTTTTGGGTTATCGTACAGACCATGGTACTATTACAAAGGTAGATGCCTCAGCCAAGCTGATCGAATCTAAAACATCAAAAAGCCATATGATTCGGTAAATAAGAGATAGCATGTGTTCGCTTTATGGACAAACACAAGTGATAAAAAGAGACCATATGGCGAAAATATTGACATTTTACATTACAAAAGAAGTTGCTTTGTTGTAGCAATTCGCCGATGCATCTACCTTTGTAATTGTACCATGGTACAGACCAAATAAATTTGTAATTCGCCGTAGGTTTTTTGAGACAAATTCAATTTACAACGATTTCTTTTTAAGTTTCAAATTCGCTCAGATGGGCTAGTGCATCTACCTTGGTAATTGTGCTATGAAAAAAAAAATCAGCTGACTGCCATTTAAATCCTCCAAAGTTATATCTAATCGCAATGAGATTTGTACTGGATTTATTAAATCCAGTTGAGGATTTACGGCTAGTCTAAATGAGCTATAATGCTTGGTTTACATTTGCGAAATCCACTCGATTTCAACTGCCAAATCCATAGGTTAAACGTCAAATGAAATCCAGATGAGATTTCATTTGACGTTTGAGCTATGGAATTGACAGTTGAAATCGAGTGGATTTCGTAAATTTAAACTTAGCATAAGTCATATCTGGTAAATGACTAAAGACCAAGTTCGACCTAATTCAAATGTGACTCTTGGTCTTTAGTCTTTCATCAGATATGACTTCAGCAAGAATGCCATGCTTCTTATGTGTCGAGGCCTTAACAGCTACAATTTAGTATTTAGTCATCCCTAGTATTAGAAAAGCTCCTGGAAAAAATGTTCAATATGGGCCCACTTTTTGATTGGATTCCCAGAACGGCAACATCCAGAAATTTTTTGATATACAGTATGCAAAGTTCATATTCGTACACCCCTGAAAAATGAATAAAATCGTTATTAATTCCAATTTTTATGTGCAAATATGAAATAATTGATAGGAATTACCATAACGAAGAAAGACTTAAGAATAACAAAACTAATTTTTAATTTATTCCGTCATTTAGGTATAGATGGCGCCTGTGTGGGTGGCAAAATTCGTATTCGTACACCTAAAAGCACTATATATTTGGAGTTTTTAAGGATTTTCAAAGCAAAATACCTCAAATTTTTGGTTTAGTCGTCTTTCTGAATGCCTCTGCTATAGAAATATTTAAAAATAACGGTAATTTTATTAAAATTTTTGCATAAATAATAAGAATAAAAAGTCGGAGGAATATTTAAAATCCTTAAGAAAACTGTGGTAGATATGATTAGCTATTGCAATTTATTCCCGAATTTTTGAGGAAAATAGCTAATAGCAGTCCTTCTGTAACAATATTTGAGGTCTAATATAAAAACAAATGTTGTCAGCGTTTGGAAATGCAAAGAAACGTAATCCGGGCTTAGGTAAAGTAAACACATTTTTGGTTTTTACTTGGTAAAAATCGGAAGTTTCGTCCTATATTTGACATAACATGTATTGAAGTGTTAGAATACGGTTTCGAAAATCATTTTATGCCGAAAACTGTGAGAAATTATGAAGAAAAATGAAACTGTACAAGTTTTCATACTGTCTGCGTACGACTGAAATTCTACCTTTACTATGAATGAGGGTTATGACTGCCGAATTGCGAAAATAGTGGTTTTTACTTCTTGAAAATTATATTTCTTTACCAAAGGATCCAAAATGAGTACAAAAATGTCAAAAGAATGAAGTAAATAGTCCAGGAAAGAACGTGGGGTAACCTTTTGAAGAAATGCATTATTTCTGGGAAAATTTTCTTAATTAAAATTTTTTTATTCCTCGTAATTTCCGATATTTCTTGACATAGAATGATTTTCGAAGCCGTATTCTAAAACTTCAATACATTTTATGTCAAATATAAAACGAATCTTCCGAATTTTACCAAGTAAAAACCAAAAATGTGTTTACTTTACCTAAGCCCGGATTACGTTTCTTTTCATTTCCAAACGCTGACAACATTTATTTTCATATTAGACCTCGACTATTGTTACAGAAGGACTGCTATTAGCTATTTTCGTCAAAAATTCGGGAATAAATTGCAATAGCTAATCATATATACCACATTTTTGTTAAGGATTTTAAATATTCCTCCGAATTTTTATTCATGCAAAAATTTTAATAAAATTACCGTTATTTTTAAATATTTCTATAGCAGAGGCATTCAGAAAGACGACTAAACCAAAAATTTGAGGTATTTTGCTTTGAAAATCCTTAAAAACTCCAAATATATAGTGCTTTTAGGTGTACGAATACGAATTTTGCCACCCACACAGGCGCCATCTATACCTAAATGACTGAATAAATTAAAAATTTGTTTTGTTATTCTTAAGTCTTTCTTCGTTATGGTAATTCCTATCAATTATTTCATATTTGCACATAAAATATGGAATTAATAACGATTTTATTCATTTTTCAGGGGTGTACGAATATGAACTTTGCATACTGTAAATAGGTCCACACTTTGATAGAATGATAGCGCCCACTTTTCGGTATCCTAAATGTAATAATATTATATAATCAAAATGCCTGAATTTTCAAACTTATACCTAGAGGACTACATTTGGGCATAAACTCCATACACCGGCATCTGAACGGCATCTCTCGCTTTTCGGTATTTTAAAGGTTTTAGCCTCGTTATCCCAACGAAATTCATGAAATTTGAAAATTCAGGTTCACGTTTTTAAATAGGCCCAATAAAATGATACCTTCCGATTTTCGAAATTCCTGAATTTGAATTTCGTCTTCTTTGGGCGTTAATGAGAGGATGATCGGTACAGGTTCAAGTTTTGATATACCTCCCATAGAACACATACAGCCCGATTTTCGGTATTTTTAAAGTTTTGAGCCACATTATACAACACAAATGGTTGAAATCTAGTTGCAATACCATTTATGATGGAGGGTATCAAAAGTTCGGCCCGACGGAATTTAAAGCCGTTTTAAAGTTTCAAAGACATAAAATCATTGTTACTCCCTTCTATCTTTATTTCTTTAAAATATATCTAATTTTGAATAATATATGTTTTTACATTAAGCAGGGTTGTATTTTTTAAGTACGGGGGGAATATTAAGCAAACCAAAAAGGGGAAAACAAAAACGCAAAACAAGGATTACAAACAAACAAAGAAAAAACACAATATTTTGTAAAGTAAAACGCTTATTTTTCAAAACCAAAAAAGCCAAAAAAAGAGAGATTTAATTTAGCTAATTTAAATGTTAATTTGTGTAAATAAATGACAAAAAATATTGTATAAAATATTAAATTATAAAATTAAAACAGAAAACAAAATATTTTTGTGAGCAGCCATAAAAAGGTTTTAAACAAATTTGTGGTATTTTTTAATTTATTTAAGCAAAAATAGATAAGAGGAGCTCTCCAAACACTTGGGAGTTTAAGAAAAAATGAGAATGGAAATTATGAAAAAAGAGAATAAGATCAAAATAAAAGTGAAAGTTGAAAAAGTGATGTAAAATATTAGCATTCATCAGGGTATGAATCAGCTGGCAGTAATGCACTTGTCTTAATAAAGACAAAACGGAATGCGATTTTTATGTTTTATTTATTAACAATTATATTTCTAAGTAAATTACAAATATAAGGGGGAAGCACTGGCTGCTAGGCCTTAAGCTATTTTTATGTTATATTAATTTCTGTTGCATTATTTTTGATTAATAAACAATGTTACATTGTCTGTTTCATTATGTGGCTAATTAAAATATAATGGCAAATCCAGAAAATTAAAAGAAAAAAAAATCACACAATGAAAAACCACCTTATTTTATTTCTGGTTTAATGCCAATAATTATTTAATTTACATGTTGACATACCACCCTTAGAAAAACATGTTCAAAATTTGAATGATGTATGCAACACAATTTTCAGTTGAAATGTTACAAAAAAATAAATAAAAACATAAACATACATAGATAAATAATAATTTATTGTAACTAACACAATGGTTAACATTTTTATATTACCTTATTTTTAAAACAAGAATGGCAAAACAAGTTGATAAATATATTCATGAAAATAATAGATATAAAAACAAATTAAATATATTTTTGTAGTTATTTATTGTTTAGTTGGGAAATAATTTATTTTGATAAAAAAAAACAACAATTTGTCAAATGAATAATTTATTGTGTACATATTTATTTTGCAAGGATTTTCCTTAGTTAGCCAAATACACCTGAAACAATTTATAACAAAAAAATTACACTAGTTTAAAAATTAAAAAAAAATGATATATAGATTCGATGTTTAAAAAAACATTGGTAAACATTTTTAAAATTTCTTAGATCTTATGTTAAAATCTGAAAACAAACAATTAAAAAGTCTATAAATTTTCAATTTATACATTAAAATCAAAGGGAAATTATATAACAAAAGCGAGCTAAACATTAATTTAACTGTGAGATATACATATTGACCACCTTTACCTGGGTAGACAGAATTAATACGAACTAGACCTCTGAGATCACTGCAAAAAGAAAGACGTGGGCGTCTAATCTTAGTGAGTGCTTGGAAAAGTAATCGTTCCAGCTCGAAGGAACCTGCTTAAGAGCGAAAAGATAAATCGAACTTTGCGCCAGTAATTTCAATCCGTTTTTTGATATTAGTGTAAGTCTAAAGTGCTAAGCTATAATAGAAATCTTAGGGTCAATATTTTTTTCCAGAGGGTTTGGATGGTTTTCAAGTATGCGTGTGTCGTTTCTGCAAAACCTTTTCATTTCTTCTTCAACTGGAAATAGTTGTATAATATTAATGGATCGCACAAATCCAAACAGATTTAACCCATTTCGTACCGAGACAAATTTTTTATTTATTTTTTAAGAAAATATCTTTTTTTAGGATAATTAGGAACCACTAATGTCAAAAATCTACTCAAAAAAAGTTTACGTTTTTTTTTTGTTTTCCCGAAAAGGTGTTCGAAATTTCGAACACTGGTGCTTTTATATGTAGAAGTAAACAATTTTGATTTATTTGTACTTTTATTGATTTATTTTATCATTTTTTGAATGATGAAAGAAATGGCGTTGGAGTAATACTGAAGCAAAATATAGCAAAATTTGTTAAAGGGGGATTCATCCCAAAATCTGACAGAGCTATTCTTATAAAGCTGGAAACTAAACCAATAAATATAAATATCATACAGGTATATGCTCCAACTGCCGACAAAAGCAAAGAAGAAATAGAAACTTTTTATAAAAACATTGAAGAGTTGATGAAACTAACAAAGCCCCATGAAATTACTATTGTACAAGGTGATTTTAACTCAAAAATTGGCAGTGGGATTGTTCCCGGTATAACAGGGTCGTATGGACTAGGAGAACGAAATGAAAGAGGAGACCGCTTGATTCAGTTCTGCCAAGAATTCAACCTCAAAGTGACAGACACGATGTTCAGCCTTCCAGCGAGAAGATTATACACCTGGAAATCGCCACAAGATAGACCAGGAAACATCGTACGCAATCAAATAGATTACATTTTAATAAATAAAAATAAAAGCCGAAATCCGAATTGCCAAAAATAAACAACTAAATTTGCAGTGTCAAGAAATCGAAATGCTTCAGAGTCTACACGACGACTTTATACAACGACGACAATTTACATAAAAAACTAAAGGAAGCAGCGGGAGTGTATAAGAAAAGATATCCAAATGTCTTATACAATAGTAACGACAAACCAATATTATCAATAGAAGAGAAAAAGAAAGTCTGGAAAGAATATGTTCAACAACTGTTCACAGATAATAGCCGATCAGACAGCAGCGAAGAGGTACAATTGCAACATTCTGGAACCCCTATAACGAGAAGTGAAATAGAGTCCGCGATAGCATCACTTAAGGACAAAAAATCGCCGGGAGCTGATGAGATTCCATCAGAAATATTAAAACTTATAGACTCTAACAATATTGAGCTACTAACAATACTTTTTAATACGATTTATGAAACAGGAATATATAAGCTACGCCAAATCATGCAATGACTACAGGTTAATAAGTCTAATGAGTCATGCTTTAAAAATATTTCTTAGGATAATACACAGGAGAATTTATCCAAAATGCGAAAAATACATGGGCATATCACAATTTGGTTTTAAAGAAGGTATGGGTACTCGTGAAGCCTTACTTTCCCTGCAAATTATAATCCAAAAAATGCCAGTACAGAAAGATGTTTTCATATGCTTTGTCGACTATGAAAAAGCATTTGATACAGTGCAACACGACAAACTAATTGATATCCTTATCTCAATTGGGATTGACAGTAAAGAAGTCCGATGTATCAAAAATCTGTACTGGTATCAATCCGCACAAGTTACTATTGACGGAGACAACACAGAACCTATCCTAATATCAAGAGGCGTCAGACAAGGATGTATATTGTCTCCTTTGCTGTTTAATATATACTCCGAAAAAAATTTCGAAGAATCAATCAATAAAAATTCAAAAGGTATACTCGTTGGTGGTAGATACATTAATAACATACGATACACTGATGATACTACAATACTAGCTAATAGTATCTCAAATCTGCAAGAATTAATGGACAAATTGGTGACATGCAGCAACCAATATGGACTAAATATAAACACCAGAAAAACAAAATATATGGTTGTGAGCAGGAAGAATAGCCACAGCAATATTTCCCTTAAAATACAAAATGTCTCAATCGAAAGAGTCCAAAACATTAAATATCTCGGAATAACTTTAAATGACGAATGGGATTGCTCCAAGGAAATAAGAAGGCGTATTGAAATTGCTAGAGACTCGTTTTTCAAATACAAGAGAGTTCTATCCATCCATGATATAAATCTCGAAACTAAATGTAGATTTATAAATGCATATATATGGTCAACCTTACTATACGCTATGGAGGCATGGACAATAAAATCATTAGACATGAAGAAATTAGAATCCTTCGAAATGTGGATCTACCGCAGAATTTTAAAAATACCATGGACTGCCTTAGTTTCAAAGAATGTAGTGCTTCGAAAAATGAATCGAAATAGAGAGATAATGATAAACATCAAAAGACGGAAAACTGCCTACCTTGGACATGTCATGAGGAATTCAAAATACAAGCTCTTTCAGGATATCATAAAATTAAGAATAGAAGGAAAAACTCCTAAAGGCCGAAAGGAATTGTGTTGGATTGCGAATATTCAAGAATGGACTGGAATACGGGACGTGGGACACCTACTTAGTGCTGCCAGAAGCAGAGACATATTTGCCGATATTATGAAAAATCTATGAATTTATTTGAATTTTTTTATTAAAATCCATTGTTTCTTTGTAATTGTAATGGTCGCCAACATTCGTATGACGAATAGGCAAATAAAGAAGAAGAAGAATAAAAAATGGTTGAAGAGTGATATTGAGTCTTCTTTGCACCTACAAAACTTTTCCCCGGAAATGTGTCAGTAGTGGTCCAAGTTTTTGTTACCCCCATAGAACGGTACCGCCCGCTTGCGCATGTAAATCATGTCCTTTATATTAGCAATAATTTCCCATAATTACTTTTTAAATTTAATTTTTTTTTATAATTTTTTAAAATTAATTTAAAAAGCATCCAAAAATATAGGTTTCAAAAATGTACCCCTGCCATCGAGAAGGAGGGGGAGTTTTCAAGGGAAGAATCTTTTTATTTGCTGACAGTTGAGACTTAATATATATACTAAAGCTTTTATTAAAATTTGCCTTTTTAATCCATAAATATTTTTTGGAAAAAAGTGATTTTAATGTTAGAAAAATCGAACACCAAGTACGAAATGGGTTAAGCAAATAACATAACCAGATTTTTCATTTCAGAATTCACTTTTATATTATATCATAAACATAAACATATGTTTCCACAACATCCCCGAAGGGACAAGCGAGACTTCTCTCATATCAATGAGTACACGCCGATTCATATTGGCTCAATGATATGGGACCAACTTTTTGTTGCCGAGTCCGAACGGCGTGTCTTACGACACCACTTGTAGAGAAGTTTTTCATGGCTTAAATACTCAGGAAATGTCGGCAGCATTACTGAGGGGGAAATTTTGCCACCGCTGGAAATTTGATGTTGCTTGGCCTGGGATTCGAACCGCAGACCTTCTGAGTGCAAGGCGGACGTGCTAACTATTGCACCACGGTGGGCCCCATTATATCGCATATATTATGTCAACATCATTTACACGCAGAGAAAAAATAGTTTTCGCTTTTGTAGGAACAAGAATGTCTATTTTTGTTCCAAAGATTTATTTGTTTTGTTCAAGAATTATAATTGCAAATCCGAAAGTACCATCTTCGGCTCCCAACATAAGCTGTCTTCCTTTACTTACCTGAGGTTACCATTTTTACCATTTGTTACCATTTTTAACCTGCAAAGCGTTCCACATATGCATTTCTCTTCTACCACAGGCTACCAGCAAAGTTTCTGCAGGTAAAAAATGGTATAACTGATTTTTCGACTTTTGTTTGACGATTATTTCACAATGAAGAAAAAATGGACGAAACACAGAAGAAAAAGTCGAACGCTGACAAAACTAAATTAAAAACTGTGAAATAAAAGTCGAAAATTGATTTTTTATGTTTCTTTTTGACATTGCTACCAGATCTACCATTTTTTCGTTCCTTTACTTTTCTGGTAAAAATGTTCATGAGAGAGCAATTTTGAGAAATGTTGACACTTTTCTCTTTTACCACTGTTACTATTAAAAAAGCAAAGGTACAAAGCTATAAAAAACAAAATTTTTTATTTAATTATATATAATTCTCATCTACACTTTCTACATAACTTTGGTATACTCGTAAATGTCACGTAAAAAGCACACAACATAAGGAATAAAAACCCATCACAAATATGAAAAAAATACAAATTAGTTTCATCTCAAAAACATTTGTCAGATTGTGTCGGGGTATAACTCAACCATCAAAACCCAAAGAAGAATGAACAAGAAGAAACAAAAACAACAATCTCATTGGTGTACATACAAAAAACACAAAGATAAAATCATTCTGTCATACAAACAAAAACTCACCAAAATTGTTTTTTCATCACGACAATCGAATACCATTGAGTAGAGTTGTGTCGTTCCGGAACGAACTAGTTCAAAGGAACTACTCCACAAAAGGAACGACCGGTACTAGGTCCGACTATGCGGTTCAGCTAGTTCCTTTTCTTTCAGTTAGTTCCATCAGTTCATTTAACATCAGTTGTCACTCTCTCTCTCTCTCTCTCTCTGTCTTTTATAAGTGAATAAGAAATCTCATAGTGTCATTTCGTTTTTCATTTCTTACTAAACTGATCTTTGCCGAACTAAAAAAAAACAATTGAAGTATTTTTAATTAGCAAAACGATTGTAAATTTGTTTTCTACCATGAAGAAAGCCGAAAACAATTTATTTTTCTTTTGTTTTGATGGAGAAGAAGCACGAACGATATGAAGTGAGTGATCGAGTTTGAGTGTGGTTATACATATAAAGGTTGGTACTAAAAGGAACTATGGAACTAACTGAACGACCTAGTTCCTTTTGTCGAAAGGAACGGAAAAGATCGAACCGCAAAAGGAACGAGATTTCCCAACTCTACCATTGAGCAACAAAGTGCAAACTGTCTTGCTTGCACCTTCTGTCTGCGTCTCCGCACCTTCGACGACCCCAATGTGTGAAAGGTCGAAAAAAATCTCCAGTCGTAAAGGTCATCGAGTCCATACTCCTGTTGTACTTCACTGAGCACTTCCGCCTGGCCGATTATTAGCATGGCTTCAGAGCTGGAAGAGGCATAACTAGAGCCCTGAGTGAAGTCACGACAAGGATCACAGAAAGACAACACATTAAAGAACCATATTAGTAAACCATATTAGTGGCGCTGAACTTGTCGAAAGCCATCGACACAATAAACCATACTCCTGAGGAACGTTATGTAGACCTCTCAACCTAACTAACTCAAGAGATGATTGGTAAATTACATGGCAGGAAGACAGTCTTATATGGAATTCCGCAGTCACAAATATCTTCCCTCTTCCATATTCTTCAATTTGTATGTCCCCCAATCCACCTGACAACGTGCTATTAATAGCTCTGTTCCTTTACGTGCCTGAGGTTACCATTTCTTACCATTTTTAACCTGCAAAGTGTTCCTTTACTTTAAAAAGCATACAATTTATATGAGACCAGTTCACCACTTTTACCATTTTTAAAAGTAAAGCGCTCGGCACATACGGTGCGTTGTGCGTCGCGCTACAACAACCACATGAAAAATGTGTACGTGATGCCAAGTTTTTTGAAAAACAACAACATGGCTGGCGCATTAAAGTTAAACATAATTTAACTGTTTTGGGACAACGCATGTCCCAACGTGTCACTAAACGGACCGTATGTGCCGAGGGCTTAAAGGAACAGACCAAATATGTCTGTTCCAGAACCTGCAAGAATCTACGAATTTTTACTAAGATAAAAATGTTTCCTTTATGTTATCGAAAAAAATGGTAAGAAGTAGTAGATCTTTGTAGTTCTGGAACAGACCAATTATTAGACGCCGATGACAGTACAGTAATAGGTCTGTACGATGACCCAAAAATTTGTACAAATTCGTACACATTTTTACTGAATGCTGTTCGATAATAAAAATTATCCAGCAAAAGAGAGCGAGTTGAGAGATTTTTGACAGTTCTGTAACTGAGAACTTGGAAATTTTTGCTGGGAAAATTTGTCCCCAAGTCTGATCAGCTGACTTTTAATCAGCTGTTCAATGTAAACAGCCTTGCGATTATTTTGTTATTATTTTTTTCAGCCGTAACATTCATGGTTTAATAAGAAAGGTTAGCCAAAGCTTTATGTCAATTTAAATTTTTTTATTCGAGTATGCCTAAAACTTCAAAACAATATAAACAAACTGTGTATGTGTGTGTGGTGTTTGAATAATATGCCAAACAATTTTAAAAACAATAGAATTCAATGACTTTTAAAATTGTTTTTAGACCATTTGTATGGAAGAAATTGGTGATATTTGCATTGAAACAATCAGTTTATCATATTCACAACTCGATTATGTGGAGAAAACTTAACTCTTCATTCATTTTTCGCGTTTTTTATAAAATGCTCAAAAAATACATTGTAAACAACCCCACTTGTTGCTTTTATTTTGAAGTTTTAGGAATTCAAGAAAAACAAGGGTTCTATAGATTTTTTTTCATTTAAATCTACCTCCTTACTTATACCATGGTAACATTACTGTCTTGACCTAATTTTGGCTAGCTGGCATATTCATCGATGCCTATATTTCTTGGCAGAAGTTGCCAGATTCCCTTCAGCATCTATGCGCAGTTGAATCACTACAAGTGTACGGTACATTTGCCGTTGGAGTACATCTTTTCCTATGAATTCACTTATGAATTTTACAAGAGAGCGCGCAGTTAGGACGCACTCCATTTTGCTTCCACAGCACTCAGCTAGGATGCACTCCATTTTCGATCCAAATTGCGGCTTAAAATGCAGTGCTTTGGATTGAATTTACATATATGCATTCTTCGGATTGCATTTTTAATCAGTCTAAAGATGAGTAAATTTGATTTGTACAGTCTTTTGATGTGTACAGTCTTCTGAAGAAATGTGTAGGGATCAACCAACTGTTTTTTCTGTAGGGATATCTACAGCAACTGCTTATAAAATGTATCGAACGGAGTGCATTTGTCATAACTCTGTTAGACTACATTGAAAGATGTTGTGAAATCATAACTCCAATTGCACAACTTCCAAAATTTTTTGCTGGGATCAGATTTGAGTAAATTTGATGTGTACAGTCTTTTTTGCTTGATATTGCCATATTTTTACAAAATGTAATATTTAATTTAAATGGCAGGTGTCATGGTATAAGTAAAGAGGTAGATTTAAATGAAAAAAATCTATAGAACCCTTGTTTTTCCTGAATTCCTAAAACTTCAAAATTAAGCAACAAGTGGGTTTGTTTACAACACCAATTTTGAGCATTTTATAAAAATCGCGAAAAATGAATGAAGGACCAACGTTTCTCCGCATAATCAAGTTGTGGATATGATAAAATGTTTGTTTCAATTATAACCTGACGAATTATTTCCATACAAATGTTCCAAAAATAATTTTAAAAATCATTGAATTCGATTGCTTTTAAAATTGTTTGACATATTATTCAAACACCACACACACATACACAGTTTGAGTATATTGTTTTGAAGTCTTAGGAATACTCGAATGAAAAAATTTAAATTGACATAAAGCTTTGGCTAACCTTTCTTATTAAACCATGGGCAGGTGTAATAATAAATCTCTGTAATAATAAATCTTCTCTTAAAGTAAGGTATAACAAAAATTGGCTTTAATGGCAAAACGTAAGAATGGGCCTATCAGTTTCATACTGCTGTCGTATGGTTATATAAGATCGAACGTTGTACGTTTTTTTTTTAATAAATTATTTTAAAATATATTTAAAAAAATTTTTTAACTAGTGTAATTTTTTTTAAATATACCAAAATAAATGCCTTTTATAGATTGTTTAAATTTCTAGTTAATTTTTATACATTTGAAATCAAACTAAGAACCATCTGAAGGCAGGACCAAAGAACGCGGAATACACCGATTTATTGGTCTTGCAATCGCCACATTACAATAAGAATAAGAAATTAAATTCATATTATTTTATAATATAGAATTAATTTCTTACTCTTATGAAAATTGTTATTCTTTTTCGAAAGAAGGAAACAAACAAACAAAACCACAAAAAACAAAAACATTTAAAAAGGCAAAACAAGTTAACATTACATGATATAAGTAGTTAGTAATTAAAAGAAACAACAACAAACCAAACCAAAAAAAAACTTAACATTTTTATTAAATATAGAAACAAACAAAAATACAACATTCCCGCAGACACAAAATAATAAATAAATGTGAAAAAATAGACGTTAAGTTAATAAAAATTTACCGCATAAGGTCATGCCGGATACAAATAGGCAACATTGTCTCGTCATAAATACAATGTGTACTTACATTTACATAAATAAACAAAAGAAATTTATTTTTTATTATACATACTCGTATATATTGTATATGTGTTCTGTACAAAGCAACAACAACAAAACAAACAATGAAATAACAACAAAATACTCATGATCCACAACATGACATTGTTTTTTTTTAACAAAGAGAACAATTTTTCATATAACCAACAACAACAAAATTACAACAAAAACCTTAAGTTTAACAACATAACCTCATAAAAAAATAAACAAACACAACATTAAAAACTTAACAATTAATTGATTAAAATAAAACAATTAAGCTAAACCCAATTTAAAATTATAGCTAAAAAATTAATAATAAAAACATTAAAAAACTAATAATAATTAACAAGCAAAACCATCATTAAATGAATGAATGTAAATCATTGTTCCAAAGAAAAAAATCCAAACCAAAAGAATTGATAACAAAATGTCACTTTTATTAACAAAAAAGAAACTTATAAAACAAACCAAACTAAATTAAACAAACAACTGATTATAATTGATGGTAACTAAAATTAAAAACAAATAATATTTTAAACAAAATTAATAATAATAATGAATTGTTGTGGTAGATACTGAGCAAAAATTTAAGAAAAAATGCAATAAAATAAATGTATACAAAAATTAAAAATGAACTATTGTGTTTTATTTTTAAAAGGTAATTAATGGTGGACAAGAATGGTCTACCACTTAGTTAACTTTTTTAGAAGAATCAGAGATGCCTAGTGTTTAAAAAAGAAGAGACACGAGGTCTTTTCTTAGTGAGTGCTCTTACAACACTGATATTTATTGAATAAAATACTACTTATAAACTACTTATGAAAATGTAACTTAACCTAATAGCTATATTAAATTACGTGTATTTCATGTGTATGTTTTGAATTTTTTGTCCTCGTGTAATTCTTTGTGTGTGCGAAAAATGACGTTTTACATATGATTTATAATTTTTGCTATTACACCAGTATATGTTTTTTTATGTGACATAACCTATAAATGTAAACAAATCCTTTATCAAATCGATTTATTTAAGTTTCTTTAAGAAATTATTTCTTTCATCAAATTTTGCAAATTTCTGCTTTCATCAAAACAAACAAATCAGCTGTTTTCTATTTATTGTACATACAAAAATAGGAAGGGCTCAAAAACGAAAAAGTTACACATGGGTTCACACATCATTTTGATAGATGAAATTTTTTATATGGATCACACTATGTGTACAACATGTAGATGTAAAAAATTCAAAACATACACATGAAATACACGTAATGTAATATAGCTATAATGCAACTACAATCACTCTTATCGTTTCTAATAATAGAGAATATCGGAACGCTGCAGCGCGCTGCTTGCTTATCATGCGAGATGTGAGTGTGTTTGTGTGTGGTCATGACCTTTATTATCACCCAGTCGTATGCACAAGAGTACGAGATCACTGAATCTTTTATTACTTTTATTGCCTGCTGGAGAGCTGAAAATTCCCAAAATCTATTTTTATAAGAGGATTTCCAGCGGCCAATCTCAACCAAAAGCATGTACAACATTTGTTTGTACAGTAATTTCTGGTTACCTGCATTATTCATAGCTGCATTTTGGCGTTACCTGACCAAAAATCTGTTTATAGGCAACTATTCTCTAGATTCCGTTTAAGATATTATGTTTTAGTGCACATTCAATAGCTGCATTTTCGTCATAGCTGCATCAAAATTTTGGTGATTTTACTTCAATTTGGTTATAAAATTTACATATATCTGCACAAGGAAAAATTTTAAATTTTTTTGCGAACTCAAAACAAGGATAATATTCAACCACTCTGTATATTCTCCGGGGCAGCTTAAAAAAGTATTGTGTAGTGGACTGTATTTTGTCATCCTAAATATTTTCTCTAAAACTAATAAACAGTATGTATAATACAAAATGAAAATGAATGCTACTGCGCTAATTGTTTTTCCATCTTATCTTCGGACATCTTCACCCATATGTTGGCGACGTCTGCTGCCATTGGTTGGTTTTTCGTGGTTTGTCCTTAATGATGAAAATTCCCCTTTGCCGTTGCATCTCTCTTTGAAACATTAACTCTCTTAGCATAGAGAAAGCTACTCTCCTCGAGCATCTCAAGTTCAGCCAGATGTGGGCTTTCTAAACTTTGCCGTTCTGATGTCTTAAAACTCATCGTCGCCTTCGGTATCGTCTTACCTGGATCCATTGTTTCATATTGCTTCGGTAAAATAATGAAATTCATTTCGCTACTTTGTTCCTTGGAAGCAATCGATTCGTTGCAATAGATTCGTCACCCTTTTGTTTGAAGAGTTGGCTTGCAATTGATGTTGGAGGATCTGTTTCTACTTCTTCAGGATTGCGATATTCAATTTCTGCTTGTGGTTTTTTTTTATTTAATGACAACGTTAATTTGGCAAAACGTTCGCTGCTTGGAACTGCTCTCTTTTAAGGATTAAGGAGCTTGTACTAAACCGTCTACGGGTTCTTCTGCATTGTTGATGATTGATGGTGATTGTTGTTGCATGTCCACATTTGTTGTTGTATATGTGACACTGGTATGCGACTGCATTTGACTGTGGAAATATTCTAAAAATCCTACGTTTGTAGGACTTGCCGGCGGGAACATTTCCGTCCTTCCATAAAGTGCTTCTATTTCTTTTAGAGAGAAGACTTTTTGAGTATAGTTTTGGGACGTACGTCCTCTTTTGTGTTTGTTTTTATAATGGGACTCATGCCCTCTTTTCAAATTTCTTATGTATTTTTTTAAATGTTTGCCTTCGCGGCTTTTTCTACTTTTGCCTCATTGGGTCTTTTCTTTACTTTGCTTAATTCGGTCTTTTCAAATTGTTGCCTCTCTGGGTCTTTTTCTATTTATGCCTCATTGGGTCTTTTCTTTACTTTGCCTCATTGGGACTTTTTCAAATTGCCTCCTTGGGTCTTTTCTCAATTGTTTGCCTCTTTGGGTCTTTTTTAAATCTTGCCTTCGCGGCCTTATTATTTTTGCCTTCGCGACTTTAAAATTTTTACCTTTGCGGTTTTTATATTCTTGCCTTCGCGGCTATTTCATTTTTGCCTTTGCGGCTCTTAATTTTGCCTTCGCGGCGTTTTCATTTTTGCCTTCACGGCTCTTAAATTTGCCTTTGCGGCATTTTAATTTTTGCCTTTGCGGCGTTTTCATTTTGCCTACACGGCTTTTAAAATTGCCTTTGCGGCATTTCCATTTTTGCCTTCGCGGCCTTTCTATTATTTATTATTATTATTATTATTTTATCTTTTCAGCAATTCCCATCTTTTCTTGAGAAGAGCTGATTCTATTTTCTTATTTTATTGAGTCTCTTACCACTGGTGGGGGAAAACTCAATTTTTTAATATTTTTGTCGCTAATTCAAACCCCGATCACAAACCCATAGGTTTATGTATCGAAGGCTCGAAGGCTGTAAATGCGAGAAGAGAAAAGACAACCTTTCGTTTCGGTTGAGGATTCAATTCCAATTTTATTCAAGATCAAATGAATCTTAAGAACTAAGTTACAAAATAATTCTTAGCCTATCTTCTCTTATTCTATGCTCTTATCACTACAAGAACCTGCTCCCTTGCTGAGTGCATTATCTCTTGGGCGATGCCTTTATTATCAATGCACCCCAGCTGTTCACATAAACTGCTATCTCTTGTGCTCTACTTATCTAAAATACATAGATTTTTATTGCCCATTGTACTTTAATATTTTATGATCGAACATATTAATAGAAAATGTTGCTGCTGGAAAACTGACTGATTAAAATAATTTTCAATATTACACGAAGTTCCCCAACAGCACAACCATTACTAAATCATGTACAAATAATTTGTACACCTAGTTAAAACCTCAACATTTATGCTAACGAGGGTATATACACATTCATAGGGAAAAATGTGCCTCATCGAAATAATGGTTTTAGACCCAAGTATGTTTGGAGTCGATTTAGCAATGCCTGTCTGTCTGGCTGGATGGAGGGCACGATAACTCTCTAACGGATTAAGCGACTTGGTTCCAAATTTGGCTTTTGTAGTTACTCCCTCGGGTACCTCCCCACAAAAGTTAAATTTTTTTCGCAAAAATTATCTCGAAGGGACTTAACGATCCATGATCCATACTTTGCACATCGTAATATTTCTACCAGATATAGATGAAGTTCGAATCTGGACTTTATCGCTCCACCCCTTCGGATAACAACCACACAAAATTTCGGAAAAGCGTAGTTTAGGATCTCCTCTCGAATCGTTTTGATTTTTGATATTCGCTACCCCGATTACGACGGTACAGGTTTTTGCAGGGACAAGTCCATACTTCTCGAAAGCTGTAAAAACCTGCTATGGCACCATGTGTAGTGGATGGATGGATAATAACTCTACAACGGATAAACCAAAATTTGGCAGTCGTAATATTTTGCGCAATACTAAAAAAGTTCTATGATGGGGTCATATCGGTCCACTCGTTTGGGTACCTACCTTCCCCAAAAATATTCAAAACTTTTCGGTAAAATCGAGCGGACGATAACTCTCGAAGGCAGTAACCGATTTGATCAATACTTTGCACATCGTAATATTTCTACGAGACGTAGATCCAGTTATATGGACTATATATGTCGGAAAAGTTCATTTTATCACCTCCTCTCGAATCGTTTTGATTTTTCGTGAAACATGTTGCACTCAAATCCCCTATAACGATGGTACAAGTTTTTTTGAGTGGAAAATCAATACTTCTTGAGAATGTTACCGAAAACAGTAAAAATACACCTATGGCCAGCATCTGTAGTGGCTGGTACGCACTACATCTCTGGAACCGAATCGTAATATTTCTTCGAATATTAGATGATATTCGAAGATGGTGCTTATAGGTCCACTCCTTCCGGCACCTCCCCCACAAAAGTTCGAAAATATTCGCTATAGCAAACGATTTGATCCAAACTTCGGATTTCGAAATATTTTCTGCAAACTTAGTTTATGTTCAAAAGTGGGATCTATCGGTTCACTCCTTGGAGTACCGCGCACACAAATGTTCAACATTTTTGTTTAAGTGCGGTTAATAGCACGGTTACACTACAGCTTTTTGCCGGGTTAACCCATGGTACAATCATTACAAGGTAGGACACAGCAAACATATGATTACAATTTTTTCCTGAGGTCCTCCTATTGTGTCAAAACTGTTTTGACAAATGACAAAATAAATTGATTAAATATAAATAAAATCAAAATATAAATAAAAACAGAAGACAATACATACATTTTTCGAAAACAAACGTGACTTCAACATTAGCGAGGAATGCTTTTAAGCAGTTGTGGCAGTTCAGTGGAGGAATATGCTGTGGCTATCTTTTGTGATTGCAATTTAACTATGTCCAACCAGACCGTCAGATGCCCAAATGACAGTGAAGATGCCTGAATCTGGTGCTGTTATCGTGTGTTCTGTGGATGCGAAGTCTATCAGCCTAATCCGTAGTCAGATTTTCGAATTTCAAATAAAATTGATTTTGAAAAACTTAGCCTTTATCCAATTGCAGCAAGTCTTTATTCAGAGTGAATCCGGATACCAGATGTTTTAACCTCCGACAAACTATAAATCAGCAACCGAACTCATGATTTATGTCATTGCACATAATTCAGTGCGTCTCCTTTGGGTGTTGTTGTGACGCCTTTCCCTTTCCCATTGTATTTCCTGTATGCCGTAATATCGGCATTGTTCTTTACAAACATATCTGCCAGTGCATAAAGTGCACCTTCTCTATGAAGAAACGCAGGTACAGATTCGCAGATCATGGTCGTTAAAACGTTTGCGAGATTCATGAACTTTAGATGGGGTTTGTTTTTTCATAGTACGATGTTTTTATAGGGTGGGTTACTAGCCCAACGGACAACCCAAGTGTTTATAAATATTATGGATGAACGTGCAGCACATGGGGAGATCAGGGTCCACTTGAGATGGAAGAGGCACCATGATAAGTCATTATCATGTTAAAGCCGGTTAAAACCGTTGCTTTTAACGTTCTCTCCTTCGTCACTCTTACCATACAAACGTTTTTTAACCTCTAGAAACACGAATGGCACCTTCAGTATTCCTAAAAGCGATAAGTCTCGTTATATTGTGGCTATACCAAAACGTGGACTTATATAGCCAATTTTCAATACAAAAACAAGTGAGCAAAGGCTATAGTCGGGACGGGGCCGACCATGTGTTACCCTACACCACTACCCCTGTGCATAAGCTTTTCACTGGTAAACATTTCTATTAGGGAATATAATCCGAATACAATCAAACATATTATGCCTTTTTCTCTCGGGACCCCCATAAGCAACCAAAATTTCGTGACCATCCGATCAAAATTGCGACCTGTAGCGTGATTGCAACCTACTTTACACCAATTTAAAGGTAATATTGTCTTCTTCTATTGACAGGCTTTGCCGTTGGAAACCCCCACTAGAAGCCGATATATTCACAAAGAATAAAACTTTGAATTTGTCTCCACATGAGTTTTCCCCCATTCCGACCCCTAAATATTGTCCGACTATCACTACAATCAATAGGCTTCTTCTTCTGTGGGGCCCGCATCTACCCCCAAAATCTAGTGAGTATCCGATCAAAATTCCAACCGGTAGTGTGATTACAAAAAAAATGAAAAAAGGATATATTACTGACTTTTGCAATATCTCGGTTGTTTGGCCACTTACGCCAACATACTTTGCATCAATATAAAGGAGATCTTTTCTTCTACAATTAGCGGGTTTTCTTTTTGGAATGCTCCTATCGGAAGCGGAGATATTCGCATAAGAAAAAACGTTGACTTTTCTCCACATAAGCTTTTTGCTTATTCCGACTCCTGAATATTATCCGACCATCACCAAACTTAATAGGCTTCTTCCTCTGTGGGACTCGCATCAACTCCCAAAAAATTCGTGACGATCCTATCAAAATTGCGACCGGTAGCGTGATTACAAGGAAATCGGAAAATGGGATGCATTACCGACTTATGTGATATCTCTGTTGTTTGACCACCTACGACAGCCTACTGTACATCGTTGTAAAGGTGATATTTTCTACTTTCCTTGCCAGATTTTGCTTTTGATATACCTCTTAAAGAAACAGAGCTATTGGCTTTGAAATAAAACTTTGACCTTTTCTCCAAATAAATTATTGCCCATTTCGACCCCTGAATATTATTCTTTCGTGTCGATCCGATCAAAATTGCGACCTGTAGCGCGTTTTTGAAAATAATTGAAAAATGGGATGTATTACCGACTATTGCTATATCTCCGTTATTGGGCCACCTACGCCAACCCGCTTTGAATCATTGTAAAGATGGGATATTCTTCTTTCATAGTCAGGCTTTGCTTTTGGAAGATCCCCAACCAAAGCTGTGATATTCGTCATTATAACTCAAATCGCAAAAATAAAAAGATGGGTTGTATTAGCGGCTATTGCGATTTCTTCTTTGTTTGACCACCTACGACAACCTACTATACATCGTTTAAAAGGTGATTGTTTCTACTTTTGATATACCCATTATAGATGCGGAGATATTCGCTTTGAAATAAAACGTTGACTTTTTCCGCAAATAAGTTTTTTGCCCATTCCGACCCCTGATTATTATCCCACCATCACCAAAATCAATAGGCTTCTTCCCCTCCGGGACCCTCATCAACGTCCAAAATTTGGTGACGATCCGATCAAAATTGCGACCTGTAGCGTGATTACAAGGTTTAGATGGACAGACGGACAGACGGACGGACGGACACACATAGCCAGCTCGTCGAGACATTCATTTTGGTATATATAAGTATGGGTCTAGGACCATTATTTCGATGCGTTACAAACTTTTTGGCCAAAACCAACTTATAATACCCTCCCCACATAGTGGTGTAGGGTATAATTATAAAGGCCTACAATATAGTTGGCCAACATTTTATCCAAAACATCAATCAATTCGGACACTAGAGTGATCTCCGCAGACAGACGGACATGGCTATATATATGTTTATTTCATGTGGGAGCGTCAATAAATGAAAAAATAAATTATTTTTTAAAATTAAATGTAAACAAAACAAACTTTGACATAATTTCAAATAAACAAAACTTGTTGCTTTTGTTATTAGTAATTTTGAAGTTATAAGCATACTGGCTTCAGAGTTGTTTTTTAAAAATTTAATCAACCTGCCCAATCTTCTAATAATTGAAACATGGGTTAACCCACTTCATGAGGATTTATTTGCTTAATCTGCTCAAATCTGACCAGATTTTCCATACAAAAATTAAATCCTCTCATGGCTGGGTTTATTTTAAATCCGGCAAAAATCCACCAAAAATACAGTGTTGTATTCGGTATTTGTGCAAAAAACCAACCAAAAGTCGCAACTGTTTTGCCAGTTTGTCGTGTTTTACAGCTATACCTAATTTAAGTCGTGACGTACAAAAAATATTCACCTACCTACCACAACAACGCTCTCTGAGCGTCCGTATTACCTAAATACGTTGAATCCGAAATCTCATTTAAAACACAAAAACCGTGACAGAAACTTTATTAAACGTTTTCATTCGTAAAACAAACATTTTTCCTTTGCAATAAATTGTATTTCATGTGTTGTTGGGCTTTTGTTTTCAAAATACAAATCACACACACACATACAAACAATAACGTTCTGTCAAAGTTAAACTTTTTCAACTTACAAAAGTATACGCTCGACGTATTTCGGTAGTTCTCATAAGAATACATGTCGACGCCTCCAAACAATAGTATGCTAAGTCGACTTAGCATGTTTTCAAGTTCTTTACATTTTTTATTTAACGTCCTTTAACTTAAATTCTGTCAAATTTTGGTAATGATCGGACAATCCGAACAGAAGTTATAAACAAATATTTACTTAGCATAGTACTGAAGGTCAAAGAAATTTCCAAACTTTTAGAGCTTGTCCTGCAAAACTCGCTTTTCAGAATTAGCAAACTATTATTTGGAGGTGTCGAACGTCCTTTAACTTAAATTCTGTCTAATTTTGGTAATGATCGGTCAATCCGAACAGAAGTTATAAACAAATATTGACATAGCATAGTACTGAATTTCAAAAAAATTTCCAAACTTTGAGAGCTTCTCCTGCAAAACTCACTTTTTAGACTTAGCATACTATTATTTGGAGGTGTCGATGTGTTCTACTTTTTTCACCACAAACGCCCTGGGTATACGTCCGTATATAGGTATGGGCCTTCCACGTTTACGATTGGTCGAATGAGATTTTATGGAGTTAATAAATTTAAAGTTATAGTACGTTTACATTTACGAAATCGAGTGGATTTCAACTGTCTATTCCTTTGCATATACATACGTCAAATGAAATCTTTTCTGAAATCCATTGGATTTCATTTGACGTTTAAGCTATGGATTTGACAGTTGAAATCGAGTGGATTTCGTAAATGTAAACAAGCATTTTTAACAAAAAGTACGATTGATACCTTGATACAAAAATGTATCAGAAATGTTTGTATGGTAACATGGGGCGCCTTCGCCACGTTTTTTTCAAAATGTTCTCATATCGACATCATTAAAGTTTTTCCAAATATTATTTGTGGTAAGAATTTTAGCATATCTTGACTATAAGTTTTGACATATATAATATAATTGTTCCACAAACATCCCAGGCGGGACAGGGGAGACTTCTCTCATATCAATGAGTGCACCCCGATTCATATTAGCTCAATGATATGGGACCTACTGTTTATAGCCGAGTCCGAACGGCGTGTCTTACGACACCACTTTATAGAGAAGTTTTACATGGCTGAAATACTCAGGAAATGTCGCCTACATTACTGAGGGGTATTTTGCCACCGTTGAAAATTTTGATGTTGCCTGACCGGGGAATCGAACCCACGACCTTCTGCGTGCAAGGCGGGTGTGCATACCATTGCACCACGGTGGCACCGTGTAAATAAATTATTATAATTTTGTTTTTAAAATATTATTTTTGAGCATTTACAAAATGTCTAAAAAGTGGCGAAGCCTCCCCACCCATGGGGAAGCTTCGCCATCGACATAGGACATATATCAACGGACTCTAAAACTGGCATTTACCATACTTCCTCCCCAGATATCAACATTATGCATAAAAAGAACATGTTTTCTATTTAATAGTCAAAAATTATTCTAAAATTTACAAAAAGAAACATATTCTAGCCGTTAATTGAAGTAGGTACCTTGAATTTAGGCAAAAAAAATGAAATTTTTGCCAAACTAGATAGGTTTAGCATAATATTTGATTTCAACTTCACATTATAGCGTGGTATATCAATAGCATAAACAATTTAAGTTAAACCTGACATATTTCTCACATTAACCCACAACACCCCTATCATGGCGTAGCCGCCCCACCCCCTACATAGTTCATAATATGAATATATTGACATTTATAATTACTTTTATCATGCAAATTATTTGGATTTATATTCTTCAGTAGTTGTCTATTAACGGTATAAAATATAATTTTGATATCACAAAAGGTATACAAGATATCACAAAATATACCCACCATGAATATTTTTCTCAATACCCCAAAAACATGAAACCGCGTGCATCAGCAATCATATATTTGATAGAAATGCCAATTTATGGGAGATGAAGGATCTTCTTTAAACTCACAATTTTCCCTTTAACGGCATTTCTGTAGCAGTTATAATTATCAAGAAAGTCGGTGCTGGCGAAGGCGCCCCAGTGGCGAAGCCGCTCCATGTTACCATATATATCTCATACGAGAAATTGTAAAAGTAAACAAACATCAGCTGACAGTTTATATCCTCGAAAAGCTAAGTGTAACCAGCAAAGATTAACCCACTGGATCTATTAAACCCAGTGGGTTAACCTTCAATAGTGTAACCGGGGTATAAGGGTCTGATCGGGAATCCTTTGGAAATTTTTACCGAAGATACTCTTATACTCCGGTTACACTATTGAAGGTTAACCCACTGGGTTTAATAGATCCAGTGGGTTAATCATTGCTGGTTACACTTAGCTTTTCGAGGATATAAACTGTCAGCTGATGTTTGTTTACGTTATACATACAAAATAACTAATAAAGTCGTGTGTTACACTTTTACAATTTCTCGTATGAGATATCGTCCCCTCTTTGCTCATATTGGTATATTTTACACACAGGGATACATTTTTGTATCATGGTATCAATCGTACTTTTTGTTAAAAAAGTGTCTAATGAAAAAAAAATAATTTTATGATTACGAAGTAACTTTAGATTTAATAACTCCATAAAATCTCATGCGACCAATCGTAAACGTGTAAAACACGACAAACTCTGTTGCAAAAACAGTTGCAACTTTTGGTACTTTTTGAGTAGAGTTGGATTTTTTGCACAAATACCGAATACAGTACTGTATTTTTGGTGGATTTGTGCCGGATTTAAAATAAACCCAGCCATGAGAGGATTTAATTTTTGTATGGCAAATCTGGTCAGATTTGAGTAGATTAAGCAAATAAATCCTCATGAAGTGGGTTAACCCGGCAAAAAGCTGTAGTGTAACCGTGCTATTAGTGCCCCTCTTTACATCCATGTTTCCTGATATAATGGTCCAAAGGTTCTAAATTATATGGTGACCAACTGAAATGACTGCCGCTCGATATCTATCGAGAGGAATGACTCCCAAAATAAGACCCACATCCAAAATGGACTATGTCGGTAAATTCTTTTAGGTACCTCCCGCGCAAATCGTTTGAGCTTTAATCCAAATCCATATTTTGTCGGTTGAAAACCAACCTAAGTCTTTTTTTGGGAATAAGTGTTTCAATTCACACAGGATGAGGGTATATCCCTGTCGGCAAAGCCGACTGATACATTATTACTTGTTTTAAAGAGCTTTTTGTGCGTGAGCTGTTTTCAAATAAGATTTTATGTAATCTTATATAGAAACTCAACACACAAAACATACATGGTCTGTTCCCGTACTACACATTTTTACTCCGATAACCGATTTTTCCTTTATGTTATCGAAAAAAATAGTAAAAATGTGTAGAAATGAGCAGTACTGGAACGGACCAACAGTTTGTCAAGTAATAGTTTTCACACTAATAGTTAGTTTACATTTACGAAATCCACTCGATTTCAACTGTCATTTCCATTGCTTAAACGTCAAATGAAATCCAAGTCGATAGTCAGACTAGCACGATTTCAACATGGTCCCGGTCCACACTAACGTGAATTTCATTAAAAAAATTTCGTGAAATTAGGTGTTCTTAAATCGAATTCCCCACTACAGCCATTTTATGATTTTACTTTACTATGGAGGTCGATCTAGAGACGCATAATTTCATGCAATTTTTTCAATGAAATCACTCTAGTGTGGACCGGGACATGGCGAGTCAAGTTTATAGGCGAGGGATATGAAGTAGTGAAACCCATGTGTTTTCTGTGTTTGTTGTGTTGCCTCTTCTTGTTATTCGTTGCAAGTTTTTTTCTTCCATATTCTTTCATGTTTATTTTCTCAAGCAAACATTAATAACAAAACAAGCATAAAAAGATTTAATAACAATATTTAAATAATGAAATAGTGAAAATTTAAGTAATAATATTAATTTAATTATTAAAGTTATTTATTTTGTGTTGTTTTTTAGTTTATTTATATTTGTTTTGTTTTTATTGGTATGTGAAACACAAAAAAACGCGAATGGTAAAATAAATAGGACACGCAAAAATCTTAAATTTCACATTAACGGGTGTGGACACTAACGAAACTTGAAAAGAAACTTTAACGAAATTGGAATTCAAGAAACATTGCTAGTCTGACCATCGACTAATTTGCCGTATGTTTTTGATACGAATTCAATTTACAACAACATCCTTTGACGTTTCAAATTCGATCAGATGGGCAGATGCATCGACCCTGGTAATTGTGCTATTGACAAAAATCAGCTGATTGTCATTTAAATTCTCCAAAGGTATATCTAAATGCAATGAGATTTGTACTAGATTTATTAAATCCAGTTGAGGATTTATGGCTAGTCTAAATGAACTGTTACCATGATAATAAAATGCTAGTGTAAACTAATATTATTTAGTTTTACAATTTTCCGTTACTTCCGTCTTTATTTTGGTTATTATAGGCCATACGCTCCCGAAAACAAAGAGTGCTTTCGACGTATGAATACAACACTGTTGCAAAATTACAACCATGCATGGTATAGTGTAACAACGCCCTGGAGGGCGAAACCTATAACTCTGCGTGTTGCGTGTGCGTAAAAACAAACAAAATACATGTATTTCAATTTTAAATACATGTATTTTGTTTTTGTATTTTTGAACGCATACGCAACACGCAGAGTTATAGGTTTCGCCCTGACACAACACTGTCCAAAATTTATTGTCTTATTTTTTTTATTTTGTGGCAACGCTGAATCCTCTCGTGTGAATTGTCTTAAACTTTTATTTCGTGGCAACTCTGAATCGACAGTATCAATGCGATTTGGCAACACTAAAAAAGACAATGGCAACTGAAAAAATGCAATTTTTGAATCAGTCGTTAATACTATGTTTACATTTACGAAATCCACTCGATTTCATCTGTCAATTCCTTTGTGTATACGTCAAATGAAAACTCATCTGAAATCGATTGGATTTCATTTGACGTTTGAGCAATGGAATTGACAGTTGAAATCGAGTGGATTTCGTAAATGTAAACATAGTATAAGATTCTAGAGTTGTGCAATCTAGAATGCGATTCTCTAACTAATTTTTTGAGTTACCGACAAAAATCGGTAGAATTAAAACGCAAAATTATGAATGAAAAGTTCAAATAAAAGTTGACAACACTCTTGCTATCTGCAGAACTTTACGACTGTTTTTTATTCGTGGCTAACTTACCGAAAACATAGGTAATTACCGAAATTATAAGCATTTCAATTTTACCGACAATTGTCGGTAACACAAAAAATGAGTTAGAGAATCGCACTACTAGTTCCCGGAGCGGATCGATCATTCTAGTTCCTTTTCCCAAAAGGAACTAGTTCCTTAATATAGTTCCATAGTTCCAAATAGTTTCGAGACCGATATAGTTCAACGAATATTTCTCTTTCATTGTTCTTTTCGTTCCAAATAGTTCCGAGATCGAAATAGTTCAACGAATCTTTCTCTTTCGTCGCTCTTTTTGTTTTCTTCGTCCCAAATAGTTCCGAGACCGAAATGTTTTCATGGTTTGGTGGATAAATTGACATAAAAATAAATAAATTGCAGCGAACAAACAGCAACAACGTAAGATCGACGTAGGCGTTAAATTGAAGGAATCAGAAAAACGAAAGGAACTATATGAGCTAAAGGAATTATATAAACGCAAGAGCTGAATATATTTCCTTGGAACTAGTTCGTTCCGGAACTACACATCTCTATTAAATTCCTTCGTTGAGGATGGTCGTGTGCACGGGTGCTGAAAAAATTTCCTTCTCTTTTTTGGACACCCGTCTATTTCTTCTTTCGTTTCTCATAATTGGACACAGGCCTCCATTTTTTTCTCTTTTTTGGACGAAGAAGAAAAATTAAAAACATGAGTGATTGTGATGAAGAATCAATTTTGATTAAATGAAATTAAATTAATTGAAACTTTAAAGTGATTGTACAACAAAAGAACAAACCAAACTACGAAAGGTAAATGTAAGAAAGAAAAAGCAAAATGAGGTAAGTGGGATTTAATTATATTAATAATTATATATTAAATTGAATTTTGAAGATTTTTTAAGTAGTATTAGTTGTATTATTCCATTCTCATTCACACCATGCATGCATGTGCTTTTCATTCATTCTTACTTGTAAAGTCCCGTTGCAAACTAGAGAGATGTGATGGAAAATTTTAAGAAATTACGTTCGTACGTCGAGTTCATCACCATTTCATAAATTACCTTTCGTATGGAACTCGATGTAAAGGCCTACGTACATAAGCTGCCTCGCCTGGTTGCCTTGCTTGCTTCTGATAAAAGAATAAAACCCAGTTCGAAATTTGCTCGGCCTCCTTTAAGGCCTGCGTACATAAGCTGCTTTGCCTGATTGCCTTGCTTTGCTGCTTCAATAAAAAAATAAAAGAACAAAGAAGGCCGACCCAATTTCCAACTGATGGCAACCCAGTTCGAAATTTCGTCTTTATTCTATTATTTTTATTACGTCAGAAATGAAGCAGGTAAGCAAGGCAATCAGGCAAAGCAGCTTATGTACGCAGGCCTTTATTCTTTTATTTTTATTATGTCAAAAATGAAGCAGGAAAGCAAGGCAACCAGGCAAAGCAGCTTATGTACCCAGGCCTTAAGAACCATATTTTCATGAAATTCTTCCAATGGCTGTGTGTCGTCATAATTCCATTAAATAAATATCATCCTCATAATGAAAACTAACTATACTAGCTGACTTCAACATTGCAAAAAAAGACATCATAAAAAGAAGTAATGAATATGATGATTGGAGCCAAATTCATTATCATCATAAGCTCGATTCAATGATGAATTAGCACTTTGAATGTCCTAATAATCTTGATTCAAATTATACATTTATAATAAGATATATGTATACGTCGTTGTAATTTATGAATGTGGACCCATTATATGCTGCACACACAATTATTATCTTAAATAATTACCGCAATTCTAATTGCTTCTTATGTATTTATGCATATCAGTACATGTCAATGTGATGTGCGCAAAATGCTTGCACAAATTTAACGATTGTAATTGTATTAATGTTTGTTTAATTTTGTATGTGTATGTTCCACACATGGAAGATGTCATTGCATTATGAAGTCGGCCTATCTGTTAAACGTATGTTTCATGTTTTTTTTTTCATATTATGTTCTTTTCTTCTTGTTTGGCAGGCGTCCACCATGTCACCGATAAATATAATTTCCTTGCCTTATTAAGTCCCGATCCACACTAGAGTGATTTCATTGAAAAAATTGCATGAAATTATGCGTCTCTAGATCGACTTCCATAGTAAAGTAAAATCATAATATTGCTGTAGTGGGGAATTCGATTTAAGAACGCCTAATTTCATGAAATTTTTTAATGAAATTCACGCTAGTGTGGACTGGTACTAACTAAAATAATACGAGGCCGTAAACTTATTTAACCAATGTTATGACAATAGTAAGTATTATATAAGATATAAGACTACAAATTATGTTCTATCGCGGATAATGGAGGTTCCCGGGTAATCGATTCACGGATAATCAAGGTACGACTGTATTATTATTGATCCTATTGACATATTAAGAACAGGAATACCCTATGTTATTAGGTTTATTTTAGAATGCCTTGTTTACATTTACGAAATCGAGTGATTTCAACTGTCACACTTCCATAGTGTATACGTGAAATGAAATCAACAGATTTCATATAAGTTCATTTGACGTATAAGGGAATTGACAGTTGAAATGGACTCGATTTCGAAAATGTAAACAAGAGAGCCTCAAAAAAGAGAGCCTATAAAAAGTTGAAGACAATAAAGTAAATTGAAGGGTAAAATAAATATAACTTTCGGTGAGTTCCTGTTGCTACCTGGGTTGCTGGTGTCATCCACGTCCTCAGATGATGACTAACACTCCCGAACCGACACCTAACACACTTCACAAACTGAACCGTTGCTGTCCAATCTCGATTGGCCCTGGTCATGGATTTATATTGGCTTAATGATTGGGACCTACTTTTATAGCCGATTATTTGATGAACAAATGATGTGATGTTTGTTGTGACACAGGTTAGTAGAAATCAGCAGTTGTAATTATAAATTATTATGCTTTGGATTATTATTATTATGGTGTATATTATTATATTAATTTATGGTAAGTAATTGCGTGGAAACTGTTGTGCGAATCTATAGAAAAGCAACAAACAAAAATGCATGATAAAATGAATATAAGGTTATGTCATGCACACTTTATAAATATATGGCCCATCTTCGAACTTGAATCAAATCTGGATAAAATATTTCGATACCCTAAATTTGAACCGAATCGATTGATCCGTTAGAGATTTATCGTGCGCACCAGCCAGACAGACGGACGGACATTGGTATATCGACTCAATCTTAAACCATTATTTGGATGGGGCACATTTTTGGTCGTATCGTATTTTTAGAGATACCTATAAAAAACAGTTTTTTGATCCCTACAGCGGCATCATTTTTCCAAAGTCAAAAACAGTGCATCATTTTTAAGAATTTGTTATAAAATAAATAAATAAAGACTAAAGTTGTGCATATTTTTGAGGAAATTAATAAAGGAGCTGGAATGGAGTGGAGCTGGAGCCATGTCGAAACCTGAACTGGAGTGTGACGCCGGAAGTCGACTCTTGTTTCCGGCCACACATATTTTTATCCTTGGCCAGCGAAGTGCTGGTATTGTCATATATTGTTTTCTCTAACCTTTGAATTGATTCCCTTTCTAACCGTATTCTATCATATTATCATATCACCTAATGAATTGTATATAATTGAATTTTACCTTTTCCTTGTTATCGTATTACTTCGTTGAATTACATATTTGTGAATACATGCGAACATGAACGTGTTTATTTTCTCTGAATTATTAATGTGCACTCGTTCTTGTTTACACCATCGATCGTCGGCACAACAAACAAGATCATCAAGTAAACAATACTCCAATTCGAGTTCGTAAACAACACTCCAATTGGAGTTCGTAAACAACAAAATGCAAGGGAATAGGGCACGGTGGAGTTCGTAAACAACCACTCCAATTCGAGTTCGTAAACAACAATGTTGGCTGATGTTGTTCATAAACAACCAATAACAACATGTAAAGGGATAGGTTTTGAAGTCGACGCCGACGGTAGTCTAGGACCCTATAAAAGGACGCGGCAAGCTGACAGCGAGGACAGTCAGTGAAAGTGAAAATTACCAAGTGTACGCATAGTAACCCAGTGCCCGTATCAAAGTACCCAGCTATTAAGAAAAATCCTCAGGTGAGTAGAGTGAACAAAGCCAAGTGTCGATGTGTGTGTGAGTTTCCTAAGCCGTCCACACATCTACGATCGAACCGAGCAAGCCCAGCGCGATTGAGTCTCCACAGGCCAATCGCGACTTCCCTCAAGAAAGGCTGTCCATCGCCACTTCAGAGGCGATGGAGTTTCTACAGGCCAATCGCGGCTTCCCCCAAGAAAGGCTGTCCATCGCCACTTCAGAGGCGATTGAGGTTCCACAGGCCAATCACTACTTCCCTCAAGAAAGGCTGTCCATCGACCACTTCAGAGGCGATTGAGTTTCCACAGGCCAATCGCTACTTCCCTTAGGAAAGGCTGTCCATAGCCACTCCAGCGTCGTGTTACGCTCTGGTCCCGAGAACCGTCCAAGGTCTCACCTCCCAGGTCTCGAACCCCACTCCTGCCACCTCAAGCGTCCAAGTGCCATCGTGTGAGTGAGTTTCACAGGCCACTTACATATGCCCGAGCGGACCGTGGAAGCCTGGCGTTAGGCGATCGATTTTTCACAGGCCAATCGTAACTACCCTTCCGGCTTTCCACCGCCACCCCGGAGCAGTGCTCCGTTCGAGAACCGCCCAGATCCCGCATCGGCAGCCCAACGAGTGGACACCGCCACGAGAACTGTTCTAGGTCTTACGTTGCCGGCTCCAAGGATAAATGACATAGAGGCAACCGCCTTGGGTAGCGCACCAGCAGGTTCAACTCCCGGCCACAGCCCCGAGCATCTTGTTTTATAACCGATTAAAAAGCCAAAGCTACTCCCAACACCCAAAACATCCTTTTCTTACTCTCCGTCACTGAAATCAATAAATATCTGGGACGTGCCCTGGCCACCGCGAGCTGCCTCAGCAAACGGAGCCATAGGTGTCGTTACAGGAGATATGAAGTCAATATAAGGAAAACATTGAATGCAGAGGACAAACTGTTGCCGTGAATTTACCGCAGATATTTCATAATATGTGTCAATGTAATCAAATTCTTGTTTTTGTACTTTTTATAATAATAAAAAAGTTCTTAGTATACACAAATATAAAAATGAGTTTTATTTATTCTGGGATATTTTACAATGCTTTCTTTTTTATTATTACATCTTTGGAGTGATTCTAATGTCGTGATTTGGATTTAAAATGGATGTACTCTAGTGGCATTTGTTCTAGTGATTTGCTGGGATATTTATATGTATTTTTAGCTGTGTTCCAGAACTAAAAAGTTTTTACAATTTTTACGACTTTTACACATTTTACTCGAAAAAGCGTTCCCGTACACAAAAAAGTTGTATAATGTTCACTTCTCTTTAAACAAAAATGGCGCTGAATGACGCTCTCTTTAAAAACTTTTTACACGACAAATTTGGGCGAGTAAAAAAATAGTAACATGGTTGCCGGCGTCTGATTGGCTGATACGCCGACTTTGACATTTGTTCCAGTTTTTTTTGACGTATTTTCCATTTTTCCGTTCCCGAACTATTTCAGAAAACTTGTGTGTAAGAACAAATTTTTTGCGATTCTCTCTTTTACGAGTTTTACCATTAAAAAGTACGGGAACGAAGCTTTTATTTACCTCTATTATATCTATTATTTTGCCATGCAAAAATGTGGGTGAAATTACTCAAGTGTGGCGCGGTACTTATCTAATCCGACAACATACTTATCGAATTGTCAGTGTCATCGAAGTTTTGCCGCTCTCTATCGCCGCAAAAAAAAAGAAAAACATTCTAAAACGCGTTACGTTAAAGTACAATAAAAGTCCCAATTTACATTAGGCGAGTTTACTTGCGGCAATTGTCAGTTTGATGGAGAGAGAGGTGAGGTATATGGTAACCCTTTGCCTCTCAACACCCTCTCTCACCCACAAACTGACAATTGCCGCAAGTAAACTCGCCTAACGTAAATTGGGACAAATAACATTGAAATAAAATGGCTTACCAATTAGCTTCATACATTGGGCCGTCCTTTAGCCATTAGAAAGAAGAGTGGCGATTTTAAAAGCGCTGTTTTCAAGGACCACTTATATGAGGGAACAGGAATTCCTACACTTTTTAACACCTGCACTGGAGGAAGTGGAGCTCATGTTCCCTCAAAGGGAAATGGGCTTTGAAGGAAGTACCGCCAATACACTCCGAACAATAATGTCCGAAAAACCGGCAGCAGAAAAAGAATGTGTCCTTTCTTTTGATGGTATTAAGGTGGAGGACCCAATAATCAATTACGTGTATGCATTCCAACTAGCATCGCTAAGAGGAAATTGGAAGCTATTGGTCGGTACTGTGGCCAGGCCAAGTTACCCGATGTTGCATATCCGTGACAACTACCTTCCGGAAATTTATGCAGCAGCGGATAATATAGGAGTAAAAATAGTGTTGTGTGTGTGATGGGGTTCCTCAACATTTACAATTGATTTCACCATTACAATATAATGGAACATTTTTCGATCAAGTTCGCCGGATATATTGGTGCCTCGTCATTGCCCATGTTCTATGCAACATTGTGCATGCTTTTATGGAGAGAAGGCTCACATATTACACGGTGGAGCCTAATTTTCAGCTCATTCAGAATTACTGTAAGCATCGAGGCACCCTGGGAAATTCATATTTTTACGAGAGTTTCAACATTGCACACTACAATGAAATTTTTAATGATTCGGTCCTACAATTCTTAGATGACCTTGAGCAAATCAATGCAAAAAATGATGATTCTGTGTTCATTGATTGAACATAATGATCTACCTTTGGAACGAAAGACAAGACTATTGAGAAAATTCTACATCTTTTTTTTCAATGTTACTTGTCATAATATTGAAGCATATATGGCAACGATACAATGATGGCGGGTAATGTTAAACACTGGCGACTTAGATCTTATGAAAATGAGTTCGCATTCAAACATAAAACATTTCTTTGCCGAAATAATGAAAAGGACGGAAGGTACGCCAACACCAATGACAATGCGTTATGCAAAAAGCAGATCTGATGCTTGCATCGAATACTTCGGTCTGGAAAGCGCTGTGTATTGGAATGAACACAAGTTTGTCCGATGAAGTAAGTTCAAGGTATAAATTAAGTTAAGAAATTATAACTAAATTTCTACTTTTTATAGATGCTGGTGTCGAATGCTGAAGTGAATTTTCATAAAAATAAAAAGTTAAATCATTAAATATTTTACAAATATAACATGAGTTTAAACATTTTGTACAAAAATAGGAAAATATACATATGTATACACTTGGCAAAATATTATGGGTTTGTATTTTTCCCTGAATTGCTATGGGGATATTTTTAAAAATTCGTACTTATGGGTACGAGAAGTACCCGCTGAAGCTAGAATCTTGAAATATTGGTTGAGGGTCAGACTTGGTGTGTAGGTGTGAGATAAGGCTGGGTTTTTGGAAATTCGAAGTGAAGGGTACGAAAAGTACTAAAATGTACTAAATATCCCAGCAAAATTTATTTGAAGTTGTTCTATGTGAAGTAGTGATTGCATAGTTTTTTTTGAAGCAGTTCTTGCAGAGTCATGAAAAATGCATTCCGTTCTTCACATTTTGACAATGTCCGATTTGAATCCATTTAATAAAATTTCACATTTAAGAAATTTCAAAATTTAATTTGTATACATAAAATGATATTTGGTAAATGTTGAGTAGAAGGAAAAATGGCTTGACTATGAAGCCCTGGCTTTCATTGGGCTTTTATCCTATAATTAATGTCAGTAGTCCATTCTTTTGTACTTATTCGTGTTTGTTTTATGACTTGTGAACAGAAAAAAACTGTTTGACCTGAGTATATAGGTATTACAGCACTTTAAAAGTCGGCGATATCATGCCCCTTTGACTTAAATTTGATTTACAATTTTCTACTTTATTGTCGTCGAAGAGACATTCTTCCAGACCAATATTCGAACATAAATGATACATGTGGTCAACTATAGTGGATTTGTAAGCATGATAATACTTAAATTTGTACTGCAAGGATAGTTAAAAAATGAAACTTGAATTAAAATACCTATTACGAGGGCGGTTCAGAAACTTCTTAGCCTATCAATGAAAGAGAATAGTTAGTTTTTCAAAAATATTTTTATTTTTCAATATAATCTCCTGAAACTTCAATACACTTAGTCCAACGATTTTCAAGCAATTCTATCCCTTGATTAAAATAGTTTTCCTCAAGGTCTTCAAAATAGTGGTTTACAACTGTAATTGCATCTTCATTTGAGGTAAAACGCTTGCCAGCAAGGAATTTTTGTAGATTTGGGAACAAGTAAAAGTCAATGGGAGCTTAATCAGGAGAATAAGGTGGGTGGTCAAGCAATTCGTACATTAATTCGTTGATTTTAGCCATTGTTAAAACACTCTTGTGCGCTGGTGCGTTGTCTTGATGAAAAATTATTTTTTTGTGTTGTAAGCCAGGACGTTTTTCTCGAATTTGTATATTTAATTGATCCAAAAGGTTGCAATAGTACTCCGAATTTATTGTTTTACCCTTTTGCAGATAGTCAATCAATAAAATACCTTTGAAGTCCCAAAAAACCGTTGCCATAACCTTTGGGGCACTTGCTCCAGCTTCAGTCCATTGTTTGGATTGTTCATTCTTATGCGGTTTTGATCGACTGTTAACAAATGCTGCACCCATCTTGCAGAAAGCTTTTTCATATGTAGTTATTCATGCAAAATTAAATGGATTCGATCATATAAGATGCCCATGATATTAGCAATTTCACGCACTTTTATTCGTCGATCATTTAATACCATATCATGCACTTTGGCTACAATTTCTGTTGTTGTTGCTGTTTTTGGACGTCCACAACGTGGTTCATCTTCAATGCTTGTACGACCACGTTTAAATTCAGCAACCCAATTTTTTACTGTTGCATATGAAGGAGCACTTTCACCTAACACATTCACCATATCATTATGAATTTCTTGTCCCGATAAACATTTTTTATGTAAATATTTAATGACAGCACGCATTTCTAATTTTTCCATTGTAAAAAAATTGCGGATGCGTCTTTTTTGAACACCTGTTTCTATATGAAGGAGTTGCCAGATCAAAACAAAATTTAACATGTGTTCATAACATAGATGGAAGTTTCCAAAACACTTAACTTTTTTCTGTTTATACCGCGCTTTTTGTGCTAGGCTTAAGGCCCCGGCACATACGGTCCGTTGAGTGTCGCGTTACAACAACCACATGAAAAAATCGAGAACAAACTTGGCATCACTTACACATTATTCATGTGGTTGTTGTTTCCAACGCGCGACGCGACTCACAGCGGATCGTATGTGCCGGGGCCATAAGAAGTTTCCGAACTGCCCTCGTACCTAACCTAACTATTTTCAATGACCTCCCTAATTTATCCATACTAATAATATGGCTAACCATGGTTTAATAATAAAGGTTAGCTAAAGCTTCCTGTCTATTTAATTTTTTTTCTTTCGACTGTTCCTAAAAAGTCAAAACAATATACACAATCTTTGTATGTGTTTAAAAACAATCGAATTCAATGATTTTCAAAATTGTTTTTAGAGCATTTGTATGGAAGAAATCCTTCAGCTTATTATTGAAACAAAGATTTTATCATATCCACAACTCGATTATGTGGATAAACCTTGGCCCTTCATACATTTTTCGCGTTTTTTATAAAATGCTCAAAATTGGTATTTTGTAAACAAACCCACTTGTTGCCTTTATGTTTACTAATTTTGAAGTTTTATGAATTCAGGAAAAACTAGGGTTCTATAGATTTTTTTCATTTAAATCTACCTCTTTACTTATACCATGTGGCTAACACTTGGTATTTGCTTTCAGACAATTTTCGAAGCTCAGAAGAGATCTAACGAAATAAAAAGTCATTTAAAGCAAGTATATAAAACGTTTTTGTTGGAATATTTCTTGATTTTATCTGAAAGTTCTTGCTAACTTTTCCATGTTGAGAATTGAACCAACGTTCCTAATAAAGCGGGTCAAATTTAAACCAAAAAATTTAGCAATATTTGCATGGGTAGTACATTTTTTCAATTTTATTTGATTCAAACCTATTGTGATGATCGCAAAAATTGGGCACTTTTTGTAAATTTTTTATTATAATTGGGATATTTTCCGAAAATATGTTCCCAGCAAAAAAGTTTGGAAGTAGTGCAATGCAGAGTTATGATTTCAATACATCTTTCGATGCAGTCCGCACGGAGTTATGAAAAATGCACTCCGTTCGATACATTTTAGAAGCACTCGCTTATACATCCCTAGCCAAGCAAGCCAATTTTTTGATCCCTACAGTCGCAGTCTTTTTTTTTTTTGAACACAAGAAAGAGTGTCTAAAATTATAAGATTTTGTTTAAAAAAATAGCTTTGTTCCTTGACTTTTTTAATGGTAAGGGTGGTAAAAGAGAAAAGTGTCAAAATTGCTCTCTCATGAACATTTTTACCAGAAAAGTAAAGGAACGGAAAAATGGTATATCTGGCAGCAATGTCAAAAAGAAACATAAACAAATCAATTTTCGTCTTTTATTTCACAGTTTTTAATTTAGTTTTGTCAGTGTTCGACTTTTTCTTCGGTTTTTCGTCCATTTTGTGAAATAATCGTCAAACAAAAGTCGAAAAATCAGTTCTGCCATTTTCTACCTGTAAAAATTTTGCTGGTAGCCTGTGGTAGAAGAGAAATCCATTTTCGCTCTCACTCTCTTAAAAATTGCTTCCAGTTTTGCCACTTTTCGGGGTTAAGGAACGCCTTGCAGGTTAAAAATGGTAACCTCAGGTAAGTAAAGGAACACAGCTAATAAAGAAATACAAACTAAAGATACCAACATTGCTGTAATTCACGAGACGCAAATTATTTTTGAAGTGGAGTCAGAGTTTTTTTGGAAATCTGTAGTGGAATTCTGTAACTCATTTTTGCTGTTTCCGACAAAAATCGGTAAAATTAAATCGCAAAATTATGACTAAAAACATAAAGAAAAGTTGGCATCACTGTTTGTTTCGGTAGAGGCTAGCGACTACTTTTTATTCATCGTTAACTTACCGAAAATTTTCGTTAATTATCGAAATTATAAGCATTTTAATTTTACCGACAATTATCGATAACAGCAAAAATGAGTTACAGAATCCCATTACTGAACTGGAGTTGGAGGAAAAATGAAAAACTATTTGGATGATGAAGCAATATCAGTGTCACAAAAAGCAGAGCAGAGGAAGTAAACTCAGTTATGATCAAATTTAATTGAGAGTTTTTATAATTTGTATTAGTGTAATAAAGTTAATATACTTGTTTACACGAATAAGCAATGTATTTTATTTATTTTGGGATATTATCAATGGCTTGCATTTTATAGCATCTTTAAGACTGCATTTAAATTCGAAATGGAGTGCATCCTAGCTGTGTGCCGTGGAAGCAAAATGGAGTGCATCCTAGCTGCGCGCTCTCTTGTAAAATTCATAGGTGAATTCATAGGAAAAGATGTACTCCAGCGGCAATTGTTCTAGTGATTTAACTGCATCCGCGGATGCAAACTTTTTGCTGGGTTGGCATAGTATAGTGCTTGGTTTACATTTACGAAATCCATTCGATTTCAACTGTCAATTCCATTGATTAAACGTCAAACGAAATCCAATGGATTTCAGATGAGTTTTCAGTTGACGTATACGCAAAGGAAATGACAGTTGAAATCGAGTGGATTTCGTAAATGTAAACCAAGCATTATGCTTGGTTTACATTTACGAAATCCACTCGATTTCAACTGTCAAATCCATAGGTTAAACGTCAAAAGAAATCCAGATGAGATTTCATTTGACGTTTGCCAGCTGAAATCGAGTGGATTTCGTAAATGTAAACTTAGCATAGGACTCTCAAAAAGTAAATAGTATGGATCTGCAATACGAACACATCAGAAGATACCTTAATGCTTTGTTTACATTTACGAAATCCACTCGATTTCAACTGTCAAATCCATAGGATAAACGTCAAATGAAATCGAGATGAGATTTCATTTGACGTATAACCTATGGATTTGACAGTTGAAATCGAGTGGATTTCGTAAATGTAAACTTAACATAACATATAAAAAGAAAAAAATTGAAACCTATTCAGATGATCGCTAGTGTATAATTGACAGTTGAAATCGAGTGGATTTCATAAATGTAAACCTAGCAATATTCGTCAAATATGTCCCCATAAAAAGATTAAGCCGACAAAAAGCTCTAACGTTCTTTACCATGATAATAAAATGCTAGTGTAAACGAATATTATTTACTTTTACAATTTTCCGTTACTTTCCGTCTTTATTTTGGTTATTATTTTAGGCCATACGCTCCCAATAACAAAGAGTGCTTTCGACGTATGAATACAACACTGTCAAAAATTACAACCATGCATGGTATAGTGTAACAACGCCCTTGAGGCTTGATGACGAAAAACAAAATGCAGACTCGTCCATTTAATTATCGCTCCCAGTGGCATCCACAACGTAAGTAGTCGTCGCTTGGAAAAGTACCAAAGAAAAAAATGGCGGCAGTGAATTTTTCAATAAGATGAAATTGTTTAAACAACAAAAAAGAAATGTGAACAAGTAAATATCCAACAACTTCATAAAAAAGACACAACAAGTAATTCATATTTTATGGAATGCTTGCAATAAAAATCAACCCTTGCAAATGTGTTGGACACAACTAAAATGTACGACACGTGTTAAATTGCTGCTGCTAATTTGAGGTTATGTTTTGGGAGTAGTTTTACTAATTATATGCTTTTCTTTTCATTTTAGGTTCCCGTAACTCTATAATACGTTAAAATGTCGGGAGGCTTAGATATTTTGTCCCTCAAAGAGGAAGATGTTACCAAAATGTTGGTAGCCACCACCCATTTGGGCTCTGAAAACGTCAACTTCCAGATGGAACAATATGTTTACAAGCGCCGTTCTGATGGTGTCAACATCATCAACTTGGGCAAGACCTGGGAAAAATTGGTCTTGGCTGCTCGTGCTATTGCCGCCATTGAGCATCCCGCTGATGTAAGTATTACAAATAAACAAGTTATAATAAAACAGAAAACTTACATGATGTTCATATACTAATCTTTCGGGGCTGAAATTCAATGATGCCAACTTCACATCTGATAAAATCATAAATTCTTTAATAATTTTATTTGTGGAGAGAATTTGTCTTAATGTTGTGTATTTGCTTTTTATTGCAGGTTTTCGTCATCTCTTCTCGCCCCATTGGTCAACGTGCTGTCTTGAAGTTCGCCAAGTACACCGACACCACCCCCATTGCCGGCCGTTTCACTCCTGGTGCCTTCACCAATCAAATTCAACCAGCTTTCCGTGAACCCCGTTTGTTGGTCGTCACCGACCCCAACACCGATCACCAACCCATCATGGAAGCTTCTTATGCCAACATCCCCGTTATTGCTTTCGTCAATACCGATTCTCCTCTCCGTTATATCGATATTGCCATTCCATGCAATAACAAATCTGCCCACTCCATTGGTTTGATGTTGTGGTTGTTGTCTCGTGAAGTTCTCCGTCTTCGCGGTACCATCTCCCGCAGCGTTGAATGGCCCGTTGTTGTCGATTTGTTCTTCTACCGCGACCCTGAGGAAGTTGAGAAGGAAGAAGCTGCTAAGGAACTTTTGCCAGCCGCTAAGGTTGATGAAGTTATTGAACACCCCGTCGAAGAAGCTTCCAACTGGGCTGAAGAAGTTGTTACCGATGTTGTCGCTCCCGCCGTTGTTGCTGGCGCTGAAGACTGGAATGACGATACCGTCAAGTCCTCCTGGGGAAATGATGCCAACTTCTAAATACAAAGCATTTTAGAAGGATGAATATATGATTTGACCGAAATAAAAAGGCATTTTTTTATTTCTACAAAACTTAAATTTCTTTTGTGTTTTTATTCTCGGGGTATTTATCGAATTATACGATTATAGGAACGAAAATGGGTCAGAGTTACTTGCTGCACGTGGTTTTTTGTATAACACGTGTTTGGTAAATGTATTCCAATTAGGTATACAATTCAGTTACTCTTTAAACAACCGATGAAAGATTTCGATCGAGAACCATCATGCCGTTTTATTTTTGTGTCTAGCAAATGCTCGATCGAATACAGTAATTAGGCCACAGGGTATTGAAATGTTTGGTTAGTTTTATATCCAATACTTTGGCGCTACTGATAAATGAAGTATAGATGCCGTAAGATCCGGAACACTGACCGAGTTTATAATTGCAAGTTGTAATTTATCATCAATATAAAAAGTCTTCCGGTTTCGAAAATTATCATTTATGAATGGGATAGCAGAAAACATATTGACCTAAGAGGACAAAGGATGTAAATGTATCCATTAAAAAAATGAATGGAACCAATGGACAAAAATGCGTATTGAAGGCCAATATTGTTGAAATCACTATGGAGGTGACGACTTCGGGAACTTCATTTACAACTGTAAAGTTGTATTTAGACTAATAGACATCGGAATCCTATGCAAATGCATTTATGGTTAGGATGGTCGTAGAGAAAATAAAGAGACAGACTCGTTTTATCACAAAATAAAACGAATTAGGCCCAGAAATTTTTGCATATCGTGCATATTTTTACATATCTGCATAAAATGAGCATATGCAAAAATATATTCAATATCCCACCGACATGGCTGAAATTTGGTATTATGTCTTCGTTAGGGTTATGCAACTTTACAACTGAAATCTATCCGCATAGGTCCACGTTTTCATATAGCCCCCATAGAACGGTACCTACCGATATTCGGTATTTTGAAAGTTGTAGCCTCAATATCCCACCGAAATGACTGAAATTGGTATTTAGTCTTCGTTAGGGGTATAAAACATTCCAACTGAAATTTGTCGGCATAGGTCCACGTCTTCATACATCCCCCATAGAATGGTACCTCCCGATTTTCGGTATTTTGAATGCTCTGGCCTCAATATCCCACCGAAATGACTGAAATTTGGTATTTGGTTTTCATTGGGGGTGTAAAAATTTTCAACCAGTTATTTGTCGGCAAAGATCCACACCTTAATATAGCCCCCATAGAACGGTACCTCCCGACGATTTTTGGTGTTTTGAAGGTTGTGGCTTCAATATTCCACCGAAATGGCTGAAATTTAGTATTTAGTCCTCGTTGGTGATATAAAACT
>NW_027411866.1:202604532-202761903 GCF_047663935.1 Musca autumnalis | reverse complement strand
AATCCCTGAAAACCCCCGAAAATCGGGCGGTACCGTTCTATAGTGGGTAATAAAAAACGTGGAAGTATGCTGACACATTTCCTGGGAAAAGTTTTGTAGGCCAAAAGAAGACTCAATACCACTCTTTAATCACTTTTTCCTTCAAAAATGATCAAATATATCAATAAAACAGCATATAAAATAATTTTTTTACTTCTACACATATAGTGTTCGCGCCAATTTCGAACACCCATTTCTATTTTACTATGCTAAAATTGATAATCCACAAAAATTGATATAGGACACTGAAGTTTTGGAAAGACGGAATTAGCTATTATTTGGCAATTAGGGTGATCAAATCTGCACCAAAAAATATGGACATAGGTATAGAACCCCATATAACGGTGCCGCCCGATTTCAGTTATTTTTAAGATTTTATCTATAAATATGTATATTTGCTTTAATTTTGAATTTAGGGTTTAGGTATTTGGAAGTTATTAAATTGGCTGAAATTTGGCTTTCTAAGTTCAAGGTGGTCAAAAAATTTATCCACCGAAAAGACAATATCCCCCTCAAAATTGCGAACATAGGTCCACGTTTTGGTAAGGCATTTTTGTGCCCTCAGCCTATTGGCTAACGAGGTTATATACACTTTCATACGATCAAAATGTGTCTTATCGACATAATTATTTTAGACCCCAATTGAGGAGCCCAGCGCCTAACCCACATGCCAAAAAAAATTAAACAGACTGTAAAGATTTAACTGAAACCTTTTGAAACAAATTCCAAAAAAATGCCATATTGTATTATTTTAGAAGATAGTATTACCTAGTGTTAATCAATGCAATATGGAATTGTTTTAATAGTTATTTCAAAAGGTTAGACCTTTATAGGCTGTTTGATTTTTGTGGACATGTGAGTTAGGCTGTTTTGGCACTGAGCACCTCAATTATGTATGGACGAAATCTGCCTCAGACAATTTGGAGACGTTTTAGCTATCTCCTTCCGTCTGGCTGACTGGACCCAAAATAACTCTCGAACGGATCAACCGATTCGGACCAAAATTTGGCCTTCGTAATATTTTATCCAAACTTAGTTTAAGTTCGAAGATAAGCCATATCGGTCCACTTCTTCTGGTCCATACCTTGCACATCAAAATATTTCTACGAGACATAGATCGTCCAAACATATTTTAAAGAATTTCATCTATGCTTTCTTTTCAATGATTAATCAAAAATATCTAACACATTTTGACATCACAAATAATTAAAAGGTGGACCGATATAGCCCTCTTCGAAGTTAAATTAAGTTCGGACCGATATAATAATTTGGACCGATTTTAATTTCGACAGATTGATCAATGCGTCACAAACGGAAAAACCAACTTTATATACCCTCCATACTATGGTGGTGGGTATAAAAATTACATATCTCCCCTATTTTTCAACCGAATTCATTGGTTTCTCCAATTTTCGAAAGCTTACTAATAAATTATACCGTTTGGTATCTTCTAAGTAGCCTAGAGCTCGATCAATCACCACAACTATATAACCATAAGCTTAAAAGTAGTTAACCTAACCATTTGTCAACCACTTTTAAAAAATATAGCTTATTCGAAAGATATTAATCACGCATTTGCCGTTATAAAATAAAAAATAGTACATCAGAATATTTGCAATTTTTTTCTATTTTGTATAACAGTATAATTTTTCAAAATTTTTTGAAGGACATAGGGGGGGGGGGTGGGGGGGGTGTTGCTGAATTTAAACGTGGTCGTACAAGCATTGAAGATGAACCACGTAGTGGACGTCCAAAAACAGCAACAACAACAAAAATTGTTGCCAAAGTGCATGACATGTTATTAAATGATCGACGAATAAAAGTGCAATATCACGGGTATCTCAAATGATCGAGTCCATTTAATTTTGCATGAAGAACTACAGATGAAAAAGCTTTCTGCAAGATGGGTGCCGATCAAAAACGCATAAGAATGAACATTTCTCAAGCTTGTTTGGATCGTTTTAAGCGAAATAAAATGGTTTTAAGCGTTGTTTCATAACTGTTGATGAGACATGGATCCACCACTATACTCCAGAGACAAAAGAACAATCCAAACAATGGACTGAAGCTGGAGGAAGTGCCCCAAAGAAGGCAAAAACAATTCAATCGGCTGGTAAGGTTATGGCAACGGTTTTTTGGGACTTCAAAGGTATTTTATTGATTGACTATCTGCAAAAGGGTACAACAATAAATTCAGAGTACTATTGCCTTTTGGATCAATTAAATTTACAAATTCGAGAAAAACGTCCTGGCTTACAACACAAAAAAATAATTTTTCATCAAGACAACGCACCAGCGCACAAGAGTGTTTTAACAATGGCTAAAATCAACGAATTAAAGTACGAGTTGTTTGACCACCCACCTTATTCTCCTGATTTAGCTCCCAGTCACTTTTACTTGTTCCCAAATCTAAATATATTCCTTGCTGGCAAGCGTTTTACCTCAAATGAAGATGCAATTACAGTTGTAAACCACTATTTTGAAGACCTTGAGGAAAACTATTTTATTCAAGGGATAGAATTGCTAGAAAAGCGTTGGACTAAGTGTATTGAAGTTTCAGGAGATTATATTGAAAAATAAAAATATTTTTGAAAAAACTAACTATTCTCTTTCATTGATAGGCTAAGAAGTTTCCGAACCGCCCTCGTACATAGTATGTATCTATTACATACACACATATTTCAAATTGTTTATAAATAATGACCATAGACATTTTTTAATGTGTTATTTGGTGCTAATTGCATGCAAAGGTTAATAAAATATAATAGGCGTATAATTAAAAAATTAAATTAATGACTTTAACTAGAGAAGAAATTTGTAAAGTCTCACCTAAACGTCTAACACAATTATATATTAAAGCTAAATAGTTCTGCTATGTACATACACGTGTTTCAGTTCTATTGCTGTCAATAAAAATAAGACAAAAGTGAATCGGTCCAATTAATGTAAATATAAGCGAATCCATAATCCTAATTGGGGAGCATGTCATTACAACGTTTGGACCAATTCGATTACTACCATCGTACAGATATACGATGTGAATGCCGTATTTGGGGACCACCGCCATCCATCACAACAGTAGAACACCAGCTGCAAAAGTGGTTTTAGCCCAGTTAAGATCCGGACCACGTGCGGGGTTAACCTAAATCCCCCATCGGGACCCTCCCATTGGTGAATTGGGGAAACTAGACTTATTTTAACAAATAAGTAGGGCACAGAAAATAAAATACCTGGGAGTGACCAAAATCTTAGCTTATGGAGTGGTAGCTGGCTCCTCAATATCTTTTGATAGCGGAGGCAACCATAGAAAACACAATCGGCGCAAGAGCAAAGCTCACATACGGCGATTGTACAGCGAGAAGCGAATGTCTGTCTTGGATCAAACGATTTGCCAAATGTGTTTTCGTCGGATGCAGAATCGGCTGCAGAGGAGTTGGCTAGGAAACTCTGAGGGGGCAAACCCTTACTTGAAACTTATAGATTAAATGTGAAACAATGCAAAGGAAAAACACCAAACAACCAAACTCAATCAAAGACCTGGCGAAGAAATAGGACAATGATTTACGAACATGGAACGTACGCAGCTTAAACGGAAAGGAAGTCGAACTCAAGGAGAAGATAATGAAAACAAGTAGGAAAAGCGTTAAGTTCGGTCTGGCCGAACTATTTATACCCTCCACCACAAATTTCAGCCATTTAGGTGGATTAATGTGGCCACAACCTTCAAAATACCGAAAATCGGAATACCAAATTTCAGCCATCTCGGTGTGATAATGAGGCCAAAACCTTCAAAATACCGAAAATCGGGAGATATCGCCCTAAGGGGGCTATATCAAAACGTGGACCTAAAGGGTGTTTTTTTAAGCTAGATAGAACTTTAAATTGTAAAAAGTAACACAAAAAATTAAATTTTGATGAAACTTTTTTCTTAATTTGTTTCAGTATACTCTGACAAATCATCATGAATAGACTCAGGCTTGAACAACGCTACGAAATTATCCAAATTTACTTTGAAAATCAGTCGTCGATTCGCGCAACTTATAGACGACTTCGTCATTTGTATGGCGTACATAATCGTCCATCTGAACAAGAGCATTTTTGGCTTAACGGGTTTGTATATAAGCAAAATTGCCGCATATGGAGTGAGACCAATCCACAAGAGACCCTACAGACTCCATTACATCCAGAAAAATGCACCGTATGGTGCGGTTTTCACGCTGGTGGCATGATCGGACCTTATTTCTTCAAAAATGAGGCCGGAGCTGGCGTTACGGTCAATGGAGATCGTTACCGCACCATGATCAATGATTTTTTGTTTGAAAATATGGATGACATTGATCCGGAGGAGATGTGGTTTCAACAGGATGGCGCTACGTGCCATACGGCGAACGCAACCATCGACTTATTGAAATCAAAATTTGGCGATAAGTTGATTTCGAGAAGTGGACCTGTCAATTGGCCTCCAAGGTCGTGCGATTTGACCAAGTTACAACCAATTCGGTGGTAAAATGGGTCAAATATCTTAAAAATTCCTTAAAACGACGACGCGTCACGCGTTATTTTGTATGGGGGCTATACGAAAGCGTGGACCTACATAACCCGCTTTCAATACCAAAAGTCCTACGTACATATAATAGTTTTTTCCAAAATTTCATACACCTACGTCAATCCGTTCGGACACTAGAGTGATTTCCACAGACAGACGGACGGACATGGCTATATCGATGTAGAATTGCACGCTGATCAAGAATATATATAGTTTGTGGGGTCTACAATGATTGCTTCGAGTAGTTACAAACGTAGTGGCAACTTAATATACCCCCATCCTATGGTGGAGGGTATAACAAAAGTGATATATCTAGCAATAACGGAAACCAAGAAAAAAGCCAAGAAAAAAGACCTGGACAATGGATGGATGCTGTTATATTCTGGAGTATCAAGAGACCAAAGAGCAAGAGTAGGATTTTGGATATATAAGGAAGAAGTAGTAAATGCCATAGATTGGAAGTTCATTAACGAACGAATAAAGACCCCGACTATAAAAGAGTCAGAAAATAATGTAGTTTTCGTTGCAACATATGCACCAAATGACGACGAGAACACTGAACTCAAAAATGAGTTTTTTTGAAAAGTTTCAGGCCACATTACACGCAATCAATACAGATATGATCATTCTTGGAGACCTAAACGGAGGAGTTGGGAATAAACCACAAGATTTTAAACGAACAATAGGACAATATGGTGAAGATTGCAAAAACGATAACTGTATAGACTTCTACAGTTCCGCATAGAAAACGACTTAGTTATAACCAACACAATGTTTCCTCACAAAAATATTCATGGCTTTACCAGAGAGGAAGCAGCAAGCAAATAAAGGTCACTGATAGGCTACATAATTGTAAGACGACAGGATTTCCCAAGATGTCGGGATGCAAAGGCAATGAGAGGACCGGAAATGGTAGTGACCACTATCTTGTGGTAATGGACAGAACGATCCCCGAAAACAGAACCAAACCCCCTAAAATAAGGAAACAACTGACAGAAATAGATAAAATATCAAGTTTCAGGAATGATGCAGTTTAACAATAGCATGCTAATCTAGTATAGGAAGAACTACAAGCCGTGAACGCAGTCCAAAATCTTGAGGACATACGGAAACAATTCAAGGGTTCCCCACAAGAAGCAGCCACATAAACATGCGGGAAAGCCTATAGCGGAGTAAGGTGTGTTAAATCCACCAAATGGTGGAATGAAGAGGTAAAATTGGCAGTACAAGAAAAGAAGAATAGGTGGAAAAAATACCTGGCCAACAAAAATTCAGCAAAACAAAGGACGTGGAAGCCATTTGGTCATAATCTGAAAACACACTTCATAGAAAATCAGAAATTATTCGTCAAAACGATCAAGAAATTCAGAAGTCCAAACGATAGCACAATCAAATTTATAAAAGACAAAAATGGCAACATTCTGAGATATGAAAGCAAAATAATGGATAGATGTAAGGAGAATTTGGAATAACTTCTTAATGGAGAAAGTGTAGCCACGGAACAACGCAATATAATAACAGTATAACTGAACGCAACGTGAATACAACACATACAGGAGAAGAAATAACAACGGTAGAACTCAATGAAGGGTTACTGATAGTGAAACTAGAAAAGACTGCAGGACATGAAGGAATAGCTCCTGAAATGCTGAAATATATATAATAAAAAACTGCTGGAATACTGCTTCGATACCACGGGACTGTGAAATAGCCGTTAAAGCACCAATATTCAAAAAAGGCGACAACAGACTATGTGAGAACCACAGAGGAACTTTACTTTTAAGTGTTCCGTGAAAAATCTATTCCCGGATACAAACAAATTGACTCAAAGAACGCGTCGAACGTCTTCTAGAAGACGAACAATGCGAATTTAGGCCAAACCGTGGAACCATAGATGCTTTATTCACCGTACAGCAAATAGTGGAAAAGTCAATAGAGTACTATAAAAAATTACACGTGGTTTATAGACCTAGAAAAGGCATTTGATAGCGTCAGATGGAAAGAAATTTGAACCGCACTAAGGAAAAGGGATGTCGATGAAGAGCTTCTAATAAGAATAAGAAGTTTTTACAAAAACTGCAGGAATTATGTCAGAGTAAGCAAATCAAAATCAAGAGAATTCTGCAACAATACCTCTTCATGACACTCATGGATGAAATTCTTAAAGAATGCAAAAGCGAAAATATTCAGAAAAATCTGAATATACTTAAGGGAGAATTTGTCAGCAGAAGCCTGCGTATAAATAGGTCTAAAACAGAAAATATGGTCATTGCAAGACAACCACGAACCCACTCAAAAACGTTAGATCAAACACAGCTAAAAAAGTTTATGAATTCAAATACCTCGGCGTAATAATTAGCAGCGACGATGGAAAACCAGACAAAAATATCAACCAGAGAATAGCAGCCGCCGGAAAATTATACAATGCAATAAATAAAAACTTCATAAAGAAAAGAAACTTGCTGTGTACAAATTTACGTATGAGCCTAAACTGACATATTCATGCTAGACTTGGGCACATACGAAAAGAAGGCAAAGTCGCATTCAAGCTTCAGAAATGCGAAATCTAAGAAGCGTCGCCAATAAAACCAAGAGAGACGAAACAATAAAAAGCAGTCTGGATATCAAGCCTCTGAATGACCGAATTAAGGAACAAAAATTGAGATGGATTGGTCATGTCGTAAGAATGCCAGCAGTCAGACTTCCTCGACAAGTAATGGAAGCAAGGTGCGAAAGTAGAAAGCCTAAAGCCAAAAGAGGGGTGACATGGGAGGAATCACTATCTGTTCCATTTAGCAAAAGAAACGTAGAACCGGAGAACGCAAAAAATATGGCCAGAGATAGATCCAGATGGAAAACCCTTTGCAAAACATCCCACACTGAAAGGTTGACGGGGTTGGATTAAGTAAGTAAGCAACCTCAATTCATATTGGGCTCAAATTGATGACACGATACCCAACACATGCCCGGCATGTGGATTGGGACTACACACCACGGTGCATTTGTTTAACTGCCTAACTCACCCACGCAACTGGCCCAAGTTGCAGAACTTTTGATTATTACAACAACCCTACGACCTTGTGGCTAGAATTCATGACCACACCATTGCAGTCGTAGAAATCAGTGGACAAACCCCTCTTTGTTCCATTTTTCGAATAGTAAAAGAATCGATGAGCACATTAAAACACGACTAACCCTTTTATCTTTCAAAAACATACGGACATTCCAAATTGACCAACATAACAACAACAGACATGTGTACCAACACAATAGAACAATATGCGAAAACCGAACATGCGTAACTCACTAAATTAAAAAAAAAAAAAAACAAGTAGAAACAAGTAAAAAGCATTAAGTTCGGCCGGGCCGAACTTTTCATACCCTCCACCATAAAATGTTCTGAACTAAAATGGAATAATTAGCTTTCATCACTGTCCCCAACTTTAAATGGATACGTTAAAATGTCAGATAATGTATGTACATATGTGGTGTCTATATCTAACTATGTATGTTGACAATTTCTGGTGGGCTAGAAAGTGGGAGGTACCGTTACATAGGGGTTATAATAAAGTATGCTGATGGAGCCTCTAATGTCAAATAACTCCTAATTCGGTTAAAAATTATAGCTAAAATCCTCAAAATACCGAAAATCGGTAGGTACATAACGTTATATGGAGGCTATACCAAAACTTAGACCTATGTTGAATATTTCTAGTGGATTGTGATCAGAGGGAACTTCAAATGTCATTAACAGCTAGTTCGGAGGTACCGCGATATGAGTGTTATACGAAAATATGAACATAAATGAACAATTTTTGTTGGCTCTTAAATTTCAAATTACAGAAAGTTCGGCCAACAAATAAAGCTAAGGTACGGAATATAGCAAAACATGGACCTACGCTCGGTTAAGCATTTTAAGTAAAATCCTCAAAGTACCGAAAATCTTGAGGTACCGTTATATAGGTGACCACTACAACTTTCAAATGTCAAATTACAGCTAGTTCGGTGAAAATTGAATCTAAAATTGCCAAATTACTGAAAATCGGGAGGTACCGTTATATGAAGAATATCCAAACATGGACCTATGTTGACAATTTTTAATGGAGAGGTTTTATGAGCACTAAGAATTACTGCTAGTTCGGTTTAAAATTGTAGCTTAAATCATCAAATCACTGAAAATCGGGAGGTACCGTTATATGGGGGCTTTATCCATACATGGAGCTTTATTGACAATTTTTGGTGGAGAGGTGTGGTGACCACTAAGAACTTCAAATGTCAAATGTTCAAATTACAGCTGATTCGGTTAAAAATTGTAGGTAAAATTCTCAAAATACCGAAAATCGGGAGATTTTGGGGGCTATACCAAAACATGGACCTAAGTTCATAATTTTTCGAATATAAGCTTTTTGGTCACTAAGAACCCTAAATGTCAAATTATAGCTAATTCGGTCCAGAAATGTGGCTTAAAACTTCAAAATACCTGAAATCGGGTGGTACCGTTATATGGGGGCTATTCCAAAACATGGACCTATGTCCACTAGTTTTGTTATATAAGTTTATTGACACTTAAGGGCCCTAAATGTCAAATTAGAGCTAAATCGGTCTGAAAATGTAGCTAAAAACGTCAAAATACCGTAAATCGGGGGGTACCGTTATATAGGGCCTATACCAAAACGTGGACCTATGCCCACAAGTTTTGTTATATAAGTTTATTGATACTTAAGAACCCTAAATGTCAAATTATAGCTAAATCGGTCTGAAAATGTAGCTAAAAACGTCAAAAAAAACCGTAAATCGGGCGGTACCGTTATATGGGGCCTATACCTAAACGTGGACCGATATAGCCCATCATCGAACTTGACCTGCCTGCAAACAATAGACGCATTTTCCCAAAATTTCAGCGTCCTATCTCCATTTTTGTGGATGCTAGAGTGATTACCACAGACGGACGGACGGAAATGCAGAGATCGACTCAGAATTTTACCCTGATCAAGAATATATATACTTTATAGGGTCGCAAATGAGTATTTCAATGCGTTACAAACGGAAAAACAAACTTAATATACCCTCCATACTACGGTGGAGGGTATAAAAATTGATTAGACATCGTATATGTGTTCACTAATATATAGGTTGTATTCATTTATATACGGGGATTTCTCAGTGAAATCGGACACTTTTGCAAAAAGTGGTTTTTGAATTCCTTTATTTTTTGCTGCGTTGATTCTGCTTATCACCAAAACATTTCAGTATATTTTCACATTTTTTTGTACCAACGGTTCCAGAGATATGGCGCCTTGAAAAAGTCGAATTCTGTAAAAACTATATGCTAATAAATACTAATTATTTCTTTAATTAAAAAAAATCGTTGTAATTTAACGACACATGACAGTGGAGAAGGTTTGTCTTGTTTTGCAAACACTTTCGTCTGGGTTGTGTGATGTTGCCAAAGAAAAACTTCTCATTGAAGTTTTTTTCTTTGTTCATCTTTATACTTCGAGCTGACGATTGATGTTTGGGTATAAACAGTTTTTTGTTGAAGAAGTTATTAAAAAATAACTTCGGTGGAGAATATCCACAAACAAGAAATAATGGAACTGATGAGATCCTGCGGCGAGGATCGAAACTAGTCTTCCCTGCCTTACCCCTTGGCAAACAATGCCAAACATTCTCCACTAATAAATTAGTTACAACAACAACCGGACTATTTTGAAAAAGCAAAATTTGTTTTTAGTATTTTTTGTTGTTTTATCAACTATCTACTAAATAATAGAAAAAATTTTTGGACAGTGGGCTTGGATGCAATTTTCGCGATTTTATATTTATATTTTATATTATTTATATATATATTATTTTATATTTTAGATCTCCGCAGTGCACCTTTAGTCATTTTACGTCATTTTTAGAACATATACTAACGACTACCAATAGGCACCCATGCATCGTTGTAGGTGATGCAAATGTTAACATTCTTGAAACAATTTCATTTCAGGAAGTCAACAACCTCTTGTTAAATTATGATTTTTACAATCTTCATAGTCTTATAACAAGACCACGTAGTGCAACATCTATCGATCATGTGTATGGTAATATTTATATACCTGCAACGGTTCATTCAGTGGAATGTAGATTATCTGACCATAACATAATCATAGCTGTTATGGAAATTGAAACACAAGGTCATAACATTTTGCAAAACTGTACAAAAAAATGTGACTATGAAAAATTGAATAAATTCTTAACGAAAGAAATTCCAAAGTTATTGTATGTAGGTGATCCCTCAATAGATACTGAAAATATAATTTCATGTATCAATTCAGCAATTGATATAGCTACAGTACATGTAAACCATACATCTAATTTACGGCATCTCATCTCCCCTTGGGTAAATGGGAATCTTCAGAAGCTTTTGTTACATAAACAACATTTGTTGGAAAGGCGTAGGAAGAAGCGGGATGCTACAGTTGAAGAAAACTTGCGGCGTATAAGTAAAATTATAAAGCAAGTACACAGAATTTCAATGAATAGTTTTTATGCAAATAATTTGGAGAAAATGCAATCTGATCCCAAGAAAACTTGGCGATTTATAAACGATACCCTTGGAAGGAAAAAGGATATAGACTTGAACGTCGTGGATTCATTTGGAGATCCAATTGAGGATAATAATCGCAAAGCAGATATGTTGAATAGTTTCTTTTTAGAGTCGGTAGAGAAAATAAAAGAGAAAATTGACCATAGCCACGCTGATAATGTTAATTTCTTCAGAACTTTGAATATATATGGGGGCCAATTGCGTTTGCAAAATACATCTTGTGAGGAAGTGGAAAATATTATTCGAAGACTGAAAATGGACAAGAGCTGCGGCCATGATAATATTTATCCTAAGATTATTTTGTCATGTGCCAATATTTTAACCCCACGATTGGTTTCCATTTACAATGATATTCTACGAACAGCAGAATACCCAAAAATTTTGAAGATACATAAGGTAGTTCCTATTCCAAAGGAAAATCATGCAAAAACTCTTGAGAAATTTAGACCCATTTCTATATTGTCAATAATTGATAATATATTTGAACGTATATTGCACAACCAGATTTACGACTATTTGTCAAACAATAATATGTTAAATGCCTATCAATATGGATTTCGCAAGGGATGTAGCTGTTTTAAATGTTCAACATTATATTTGTAAGGGTCTTGATAGTGGTCATAAAGCTGTAGCTGGAGTTTTTTATGACCTGTCGAGAGCGTTTGACCTTGTCGATCATAACTTGTTGATGGATAAGTTAATTTATTATGGTATTACCGGGAATGCTTTATTAATTTTAAAGAGTTACTTACATGATCGTAAGCAGTTTGTGCAAGTTGGACAATCTCGCAGTGCATTAAGTAACGTTAAATACGGGGTTCCCCAAGGAAGTGTCTTGGGCCCTTTACTATTCTCATTATTTATAAACGATTTCAAAAATTTACAACTAACGGGGAAGGTGTTTCCATATGCTGATGATATATGCATCCTATATCCCTATTTTCATGAAACAGTTTTGAAACCATATTTAGAAAGAGATGCAGCGTTGGTTTTGGAATACATGAGAATCAATAAACTTTTCATTAACCTTGAAAAAACGAAATTAATGAGATTTAAACCGCATTCCAGGTTTAATAACAATTTTAGTATTCAAATAAATGAGAAAGAGATAGAAGAAGTGGATACTTCAAAATATTTGGGATTAACTTTTCAGAGTAATTTATCGTGGGATCAACACATACAGCATCTGAAACACAAGATTGCCCCAGCTATTGGGTTGCTTTATAAATTTAAAAATAAATTTGATGCAAAAACTAAGTTTTTAATTTATCAAGCACTTGTGCAGAGTCACTTAAATTATCTTGCTGTCATTTATGGCTACAAAATGTCCACTGAACTAAACTCGCTTCAGAGAATGCAGAATAGAGCTCTAAAAAATGTGGCAAATTTGTCAGTTACCTATCCCACGCAAGTCTTGTTTAAGGAAGTTTTTCCAGACATATTGCCTGTTCATGGTACTTATAAATTGCAAGTTCTGTTGTATATTTTTAAATGTTTGAACAACATTGGCCACCATACCATAACCTTTTCTCGAAACCACCATAGATTTTTAACTCGAAATAGAGACAATTTAAAAGTAGAATTCTGTCTAAGTGAAACGAGTAAGCAAAGAATTGATCACTCTGGTAGTAAGGAGTATAATATCATGCCTCAACACATTAAAAATATAGGAAATTTGTTATCATACAAAAGGAATGTTCGTTCATTTCTCTTACAAAATGTTGAGCAGCTTTTGTAAATATAATGCTCTTTAATAAAACTTATAGTTTATAATTTATGATAAGTTATGCTATTAAAATTTAACTACTGAATTATATTATATTGCCAACTAGCCTCTATAAAGCCTACATGGCGCTGAGGCGAAAACAAACTATGAATTGTACATAACTTGTTATTTGAAAATATAATAAAATTAAAAAAAAAAAAATCAATTAAATGACTAGCAGACCCCGGTCCGCGTTGCTGGCCCGTCGTACTGAGTTTTAATTACACCTTTAATGAACTCTATGCTTGACAATCCAAAAATTGGTATTTTCTACTTCACTTCTTCGGTCCATTGTCAAACCGAGGAGGATTTGAAATGTATCTACAGATTTTGTCTGTAACCTTTCTATTCTCATCTGGACTTTGTCGACTTTTTTCGCCCATTGATGCTGTTTAGGATTTATTATCGTCCATGTCCCCTGTCGGTATTTGGAAGATTTTAGCTTCTTTTTTTACCGAACTACCCGTAATTTTACCCAGTGAACATAACACCACTCCACCAAAAATTGTCAACATAGGTCCTCCGATTTTTGGAATTTTGAGGACTTTAGCTGCAAACAAAAAATTTCCACCAAAAATTGGCAAAACAAGTTCATGTTTTGATATAGCCCTCATATGGTATGGTATTTCCCAATTTTAGGTGTTTTCTGGGGTCTATCTGCATTTGTTGACCGAACTCTATGTAAGTTGACATTTGAGGTTTCAGTGGTCACAAAACTTCTCCACCAAAAATTGTCAAGAAAGCTCCATGTATGGATAAAGCCCCCATATAACGGTACCTCCCGATTTTCAGTAATTTGATGATTTAAGCTGCAATTTTAAACCGAACTAGCAGTAATTTAACATTTGAAGTTCTTAGTGCTCATAAAACCTCTCCATTAAAAATTGTCAACATAGGTCCATGTTTGGATATTCTTCATATAACGGTTCCTCCCGATTTTTAGTAATTTGGCAATTTTAGATTCAATTTTCACCGAACTAGCTGTAATTTGACATTTGAAGGTTGTAGTGGTCACCTATATAACTGTACCTCCCGATTTTCGGTACTTTGAGGATTTTACTTAAAATGCTTAACCGAGCGTAGGTCCATGTTTTGGTATAGCCCCAAAACAAACCTCCCGATTTTCCGTACCTTAGCTTTATTTGTTGGCCGAACTTTCTGTAATTTGAAATTTAAGAGCCAACAAAAATTCTGCAACAAAAATTGTTCATTTAAGTTCATATTTTCGTATAACACTCATACCGCGGTACCTCCGAACTAGCTGTTAATGACATTCGAAGTTCCCTCTGATCACAATCCACTAGAAATATTCAACATAGGTCTAAGTTTTGGTATAGCCTCCATATAACGTTATGTACCGATTTTCGGTATTTTGAGGATTTTAGCTATAATTTTTAACCGAATTAGGAGTTATTTGACATTAGAGGCTCCATCAGCATACTTCCATGTTTTTATTATAACCCCTATATAACGGTACCTCCCACTTTCTAGCCCACCAGAAATTGTCAACATACATAGTTAGATATAGACACCACACATGTACATTGTCTAACATTTTAACGTACCCATTTAAAGTTGGGGACAGTGATGAAAGCTAATTATTCCATTTTAGTTCAGAACATTTTATGGTGGAGGGTATAAAAAGTTCGGCCCGAAAATTTTAAGGGATTACCACTACTATCACTTGAAAAAAAAAATATTAACTTATTTTGAAGAACAGGTAGAAGAAGAGCATGCTGCCAAAAAATTCTAGTCGATCAGAACAAAATTGGCCGAGTGAAGAATCCGTTGTGTTTTGTGTGTATAGGAGCAACATAAAACGCGTTTTTTTTCGAAATGGCAATTTTGAAATCGATATTTCGAAAAGCAAGACAGATTTTTTTATTTTTTTGTTGATTTTTGGTGAAAAAGGTATATTTTTGCGTTAGAATCTAAATTTTTATTTTAACAGTCCAAACTTTTTTATAAAACATATTTTTTTAATTCTGTTTCGCTTAAAGAAAAGATTGTTAGGTTCTTAAAATATATCGAGCCCTTCCCGCGAAAAAGATGTAAGCGACATTTTTTCGATTTTCTTTTTTTTACGGAAATCGATAAAGAATATTCCAATACACCATCTCCCAATTTTGTATAACTCTGCCATGTACCGTTACGAAATTAGAGCAAAAACTATTTTGATGTAAGCGCCCTTTTTGTTTTGTTTACATTTTTAGGTGACAGTCGCTTACATCAAAATTCCACATTAACATACCATGTAGTTATTAGACTATATTACAAGAAATACGCTTTAATCTTATAATTGTTCGAATAAATACTTGCTATAAACGTAAGTTGCTTTGCTTTTAAATTGTAGATGTGAATTACACTAAAAATGATTTTTTCAAATAATTTTTTTTAATGTAATTGCCTGATTGCATTTCAGCGAAAAGGATGTAAGCGACACAAATTACCGTTATATTGAAGATATTTCACAAATGATTTATTTTTTTAGTAAATAGTATTTAGTAACGGAACTATTACCAATATTAATAAAAATATTTTGGTTAGATCAAACGTTATTCAATAAAAACCGTCTCATGTAAAATTTGCTTTTTGTCGCTTACACCTTTTTCGCGGGAAGGGCTCGATATGATGATCGGCCCATTCGTTTTCGAGTTATCGTTGGCACCGCAAAACGCTTTTACAAGAAAGGGGTTTGCAGGTAGACATTTACTATTCAATTGGATGTTTTAAAAAATAGTTTTTCAATAAACGTGGAATTTTTTTATATAATATTTTTAATAAACGTGGATTTTTTTAAAAAACATTTTTCAACAAATGCTGATTTAAAAAAAAAAAAATCAAAAAACGTGGATTTTTTTAAAAAAAATATTTGTAAGAAAAAAATATTTTTTTTTTAAATTATTGAAAAAAAATATTTTTAAAAAATCTACATTTATTGAAAAATATTTTTTATTTAAAAATCCACTTTTATTGAATTTTTTTTTTTATAAAATCCATTTTTATTAAAAAAAAAAATTAAAAATCCCCGTTTATAGAAAAAATAATGTTTAAACAATCAACGCTTGAGAAAATATTTTAAGAAAAAAAAAATATTTTTTCAAAAAACGAGAATCTATATATAAATGGTGTAAAAAATATAAATAAATGGTGTAAAAAATGTATAGTAATTCATAAAATGAGAACGGCTAGGCCGATTTCTGTAAAATTTTTTGTCAGTTATTCGTATCTTCGAGGAGAAGGTCTTTACGGAAGAAAATCTGTCTGGAAAAGTCGGAAAATTAGAAAAATCGAAAATTGAGTTTTTGTATGAAATTTTATTCCTTAATAGCGAGACGAAGTTCGCCGGGTCCGCTAGTATTTTATAAAATATTTTCTCAAGCGTAGATTGTTTAAACAATATTTTTTCAATGAACGGTGATTTTTTAAAAAATAGTTTTGCAATAAACTTGAATTAAAAAAAATATATTTTTCAATAGTCGTGGATTCTGTTTCGCCTAAAGACAAGATTATTAGGTTCTTAAATCGCCAACAAAAATATATGATGATCGGCCCATTCGTTTTCGAGTTATCGTTGGCACCGCAAAACGCTTTTACAAGAAAGGGGTTCGAAGGTAGACATTTACTATTCAATTGGATGTTTTAAAAAATATTTTTTCAATAAACGTGGAATTTTTATTATAATATTTTAAATAAACACGGATTTTTTAAAAATATATTTTTTCAACAAACGCTGATTTTTTAAAAAAAATTTTCAACAAACGTGGATTTTTTTAAAAAAAAATTTTTTTTTTTCTTAAAAATATTTTTTCAACAAACGAGGATATTTTATAAAGTATTTTCTCAAGCGTAGATTGTTTAAACATTATTTTTTCAATAAACGTGGATTTTTAATTTTTTTTTAATACAAATAGATGTTTAAAAAAAATTTCAATAAAAGTGGATTTTTTTTAAAATAAACTTTAAATTTTAAAAAAATATTCTTTCAATAATCGTGGATTTTAAACAATATTTTTTTTAATAAACGTGGATCTTTAAAAATAGTTTTTCAATAAACTTGAATTAAAAAAATATTTTTTCAATAGTCGTGGATTTTTTAAAAATATTTCTTCAATAAACGTATATTTTTTTAAAAATATTTTTTTTAGCAAACGTTTTGTTTAAATTTCTTTTTAATTTTTTTTCAGTGACGTCGATTTTTTGAAAAATATTTTTTCAATAAACGTGGATTTTTTAAAAAATATTTTTTCAAAAAACGTGGATTTTTTAAAAAATATTTTTTCAAAAAACGTGGATTTTTTAAAAAATATTTTTTCAAAAAACGTGGATTTTTTAAAATAGGTTTTTTCAATAAAAGTGTATTTTTTAAAAAATATTTTTTCATGAAACTTGGATTTTTTAAAAAATACTTAGGTGGCCCATTACAGAAAATTTGTTCTATAGGCCCAACTAAGAAAAGATCTCCATTTCTCCCTGTCTATTGCTTCTCTTTCTGGAATACCGCGCCTTTTCATCTCTTCATCCAATTGTTTGCGCCATCTATTCGTTGGCCTTCCAAACCTGCGAGAACCTCTATGCGGCCCGTATTTATACGCCTTTTTAGCGGGTTCATCATCACTCATTCTTATAACATGGCCTAGCCATCCCAATCGTTGTATCTCGATTCGTTCAACTACATTGATGTCATTGTATAGTTGATACATACGACGCCGATATTCGCCGTCAACACAGATTGGCCCGTAGATCTTTCGAAGAATTTTTCTCTCGAACACACCAAGCACTGCATTATCTGCTTGAGCAAGTACCCATGCATCGGAACCATACATTAGCACGGGTAGTATCAGTGTTTTGTAAAGCGTTATTTTTGTTTGACGAGATGTGTCTTTGTTTTTAAACTGCTTACTTAAGCAAAAGTAGCATCTGTTAGCCAATACAATTCTTCTTTTTATTTCACAACTGATGTCGCACAATGTTGCCGCTTCCATACAAAAGTGGACAAAAATAGAAGGAGTTGACCTAGGCTGATGAATTTTTGCTCAAGTACTTATAAGGGCATATGAATGAAAATTTTCAACTTTGGTCCATATCGGTTCAGATTTGGATATAGCCCCCATATATATCTTTCCCCGGTTTTGCTATAACTCGGTCAATTTTAATCGAATAGCCTTCCAATTTTATATGTGATATTTTCTTAGGCCCCTGAGTAGTTTCACCGATTTTTATAAAAATCGGTACAGTTTTGGATATAGCTCCCATATATATCTTTCCCCGATTTTGCTATAAATCGCTCAATTTTTGATGAATATCCATCAAATTTAACATGGGATGTTTCCTAAGGCCACTGTTCAGTTTTACAGATTTTGATTTGATTTCACAAAAATCGATACAGATTTGGATATAGCCTCCATATATTTGCTCCCGATATAGCCTCCCGATTTTGCAATAAATCGGTTAATTTTTGGAAAATGGCCTTCAAGTTTAACATGGGATGTTTTTTAAGCCCTTTTTAAGTTTCACCGATTTTGACAAAAATCGGGTTAGATTTGGATATAGCTCTCATATATATTTTCGCCCGATTTTATGTATTCGATGCACTAAACACGCAATGTATGTGAGATATTGAGTAAATTAGGAAAATTTGACGTAATTATCCGTAATTGAGTTACATTGGGCGAAATTAAATATGGAAGCCATATTCGAACCTGAACCGATATGGACCAAAGTTGGTATTTTTCATTCCTGTGCACTAATAAGTACTTGTGCAAACATTCATCAACGTAGTTCAACGGTAAAACAGGGGTATGAGGAACCCTCCCATCTTAAATTTGAAGGATATTCATCAAAAATTGAGCGAATTATAGCAAAATCAGGGAAATATATATGTATATGGGGGCTATATCCAAATCTGGACCGATCTTTGTGAAAATCGGTGAACCTATTCAGGGACCTAAGAAAATATAACATATCAAATTTGAAGGCTATTCGATTAAAGTTGACGGAGTTATAGCAAAATCGGGGAAAGATATATATGGGGGTTATATCCAAATCTGAACCGATTTTTGTGAAAATCGGTATAGCTAATCATGGGCCTAAGAAAATAACACATGTTAAATTTCAAGGTTATTCCATCAAAATTTAACAAGTTGTAGCAAAATCGGGAAAAGATATATATGGGGGCTATATAAAATCTGAACCTATATATCTCAGAAGGTTGCAGGGATGGGCAGAATGTTTTGACATATTTCGCTTCAGAAGACATGTCCAATTAACGGAAATCAAGAGCCAAGGTGGCAATAGGTGGCAATCAAAAGATCTACTCTACGAAATATTAAGAATTTATACCTTTTTATCAAATTAAAATTTTTAGTTCTTAATAACGCACTTTGCCTATGTGCAGTTTATGTCAACTTTTTGTACTAAAATTTTTTATGTATAGCCCACCCATCAAATCCCCATCCAAAACTCTTAATATTATCAACAAACTTTTCAGAAAATGTTATTTTAAATGTCGTCTAATTTTCATATGATTATCGCTATAGATTATCTGGGAAATATTTTTCATATTTAAAGAGCTATAACTTCATTATGGATGCACATATCGACAAAATTCTTTCAGAATCGTTGTATCGGATGTGTTTACTGTATGAAAATAACATAAACATACGTAAAAGTTAACATCACATTTTTTGATTTTTGTCCACGCGGCAACACTGTGTGTCGTTAGTTGTGTTTACGGCGGTGCCGAGGTAGACGAAGTCTTTTACTATTCAAAATTATAGGAACCAACGTCAACAGTTGGTCCGATCTCTATGGGCACATTGCGCGTCGACACCATCAACTTAGTCTTCCCGCCGTTTACCGCCAGACCCACTTTAGCAGATTCTCCTTCGACCTTCATAAAGTTATCTGTTACTTCTTTTACTGATCGTCCCATGATGTCTATATCATCAGCATAAGCAAGTAACATGTGGCTATTGGTGTACATTGAGCCACTTCTTTTGACGTTTGCCTCTCGAGCAGGATGTTGAAGAGATCACACGAGAGGCTGTCTCTTGCCTGAAACCTCTTTTGGTACAAAATTCTTCCGAGAGGTTCTTTCCTATTTTGAGTGAGGATCTCGTGTCGTGCTTTACAATCGACAAAAAGGTGGTAGGTGCCGATCTGCATCTCTTGGGTCTTCTCCAGGATTTGCCGTAGGGTAAATATCTGGTGGACTTGCCAGGTCTAAAGCCGCATTGATATGGCCCAATTATCTCGTTGACCATATCCTTGACATGATCTTGTAGTCAATCGGGAGTAGACTTATGCCCCTATAGTTAGACGATGCAGTCTTATCTCCTTTCTTATGGACGGGCACAGGATACTCAGGTTCCAATCGTCGCGTACTCGTTCTTCCCGCCAGGTGGTGCTAACTAGCTGATGAATACACCTTCCGGTATTTGAACATCTCGGCTGGTAAGCCATCGGCTCCTGCGGCCTTATTATTCTTCAGCCGGTTTATTGCTGTCTTTACCTCATCTTTCAATAAACGTGGATTTTTAAGAAAATATTTTTTCAATAAAAGTGGATTTTTTAATAAAATATTTTTTAATAAAAGTTGATTTTTTAAGAAAATATTTTTTCAATAAAAGTTGATTTTTGAAATAATATTTTTTAATAAAGTCGGATTTTTTAAAAATATTTTTTTCATTAAACGTGGATTCTTAAAAAAATTTTTTTCAATAAACGTAAATTTTTGAAAAAAATATTTTTTCAGGCATAGATTTTAAAAAAAAAAAATATTTTTCAGGCGTAGTTTTTAAAAAAAAAAAACAATTTTTCAATAAACGTGGATTTTAAAAAAAATTCTGCAACGCGGAGTTTTTAAAAAAATACTTTTTCAATAAACGTGGATTTTTTAAAAAAATTCAGTAAACGTGGATTTTTTAATTTTTTTTAGTAAACGTGGATTTTTTAAAGAATATTTTTTCAATAAAATATTTTTTAAAGAATATTTTTTCAATAAAATATTTTTTAAAAAATATTTCTTCAGAAAACGTTAAAAATATTTTTCCATAATCTTGGATATTTTCAAAAAATATTTTTTTAATAAACGTGGATTTGTTAAAAAATATTTTTGTCAATAAACGTGGATTTGTTAAAAAATGTTTTTGTCAATAAACGTGGATTTGTTACAAAATATTTTTTCATATTCTTGGATGTTTTAAAAAATATATTTAATAAACGTAGATTTTTTAATTTTTTTTCAATAAACGTGGATTTTTTCAAAAAGAAAAATTAAAATGTATTTTTTAAAAAATATTTTTCAATAAACTTGTATTTTTTTAGAAAATATATTTTCAATAATTTTGTATTTTTTAAAAAATATTTTTTTCCAAAACTTGGATTTAAAAAATTTTATTGTTGTAAAATAATGCAGCATAATCGGGTTTTATTGTTTTTAAATAAAACTTGTTGTTTTTAAAATTTAAAAACAACAAAACCCGAGATTACGCTGCATTATTTTACAACAATAAAATAATACACATCTCAATAAAACTGCCAAAAGTAGATTTAAAAAATATATATTTTTCAAATACTTGATTTTTTAAAAAAATAACTTGAATTTTTTAAAATAGTATTTTTCAAAAAAGTCTATTTTTAAATTTTCTTTTTTAAAATATTTAAAAAAACGGGTATTATTCCTTCTTTTTTAAATTATTTTTCAATAAGTAGGATTTTTAAAAAAATATTGTATCTACCGTCGCTGATTTTCAAAATATCGTGGGATTTTTAATTTTTTATTGTGGTTTTTTATATTTTTAAAAACTTGCATTTTTTAATTTTTTTCAAAAATGTGGACTTTTAAAAAAATATTTTTTTTCAATAAACGGGGATTTTGTACAAAAATATGGATTTTTGAAAATATTTTTCAAGCATGGATTAAAAATATTCAACAGACCTAGGAGCCGGTTTTCGGTTTATCTTCTTGATACTATAAGTCTTATCATTCCAATATTAATATGCATAATTGTCTGTTTTCTTGTTCTCTTAATGTAGCAAGTAGTGGGTTTTTGTTTGTTTATTCTAAATGTCACTATTCAAAAACTATGCAATATTTTTCAACAAAAAAATTTCCAAAAAGTGTTTAAATGTGCTCTTTTAGATGAAAGAAAGAAAATCTACATAAAATATTCACCCTTATTACGGTTGGCGTTGTCGTATCCAAAATAGCAAACTGACGTGTCGTTCGTTCATCTCTTGAACAAAAACTAAGAAATTTGCATTGCATGAATCGTTATATGAGGACTCTTAACAGATTTTCAATAGAAAGTTTGTCATCTGATGAAAACACAAAATTTATCTTATGCAAATGAATAAAAGTAGTAAAGTTTGTATTTATTATAGTTATTTTCCAATATATTTTAATAATCATTGCCAAAAAATCTTTTGAAATTGATTTGTTTCCATTTTTATATGCTGTCGTTTACAAAATCGGTCACGACTCTTTCCTCGTATTTCAACGCCATACGTAATACCAATTTGTCGTATAAAAAAAAATAAATGTAATATTTAAAACGAGAAATCCGTTCTGGGAATTACGAATGTATTTCTTTCGATTTTTTAAGGATATAACATGCTATAAACGACAAAAATGTTCGTTGTATATCATTTTTCATCATATAAAAATTTAACTTACGACTACGCCTACGACAACGTCTATGTCACTTGAACGTCTACGACTACGCCAACCGTAATAAGGGTGATTATTAGCTTCTTTGAAAAAATTCATGCAAATGAGGTTTTTTGGTCTGCACAACTTCACTCTTCCAGCAAAAAAGTCATTACTAAGTAATGACTTTATTCAGTAAAATTTGGCAGTAGTAACTACTTACATATATACCGTAAAATTCATTATTTTTACATGGGGATGTCATAGGAAGGAAGTACTTCCTTAAATATGTTTTTTTAAGTACATACTTAACCACATACCGGCAGTCGAAAATAAGCTAAAAATCATAGTTCTATTTTTAGAAAAAAAATGAGGTGAAATTATATTCAAATTCAACACTACACATTTTTTTGTTTTTTTTTCCTTTTCAATCGATACCTACTAGTTTTGAACACACGAACTTCTAATTTGTAGCCAAACACACTACACACTAGGCCACTCGCACGGACAACAAGGATTGGTTTAACTCATCCATGTACATCAACATGTTTTTGTAATTTTGTAAACAAAAAACACCCATGCCGACGTTGAGCTTTGAACACACAACTCTAGAATTTGTATTCGGACACACTAGCTCTGTGCCACCATACTCATTACTTAGTAAGTAAGTAGTAAGTAAGGAAGTAACTAGTTATGTGTAAACTGTTATATATATACTACCTGATAATGCGGAGTGTAATGAGTACTCATTACCCGGTAATGCAAGAAGTAATGACATGTGCTTACCAAATTTTTGCTGGTTTTTTTCACTTCTTTTTTATTTTTCAGTACTGAATCATTTGTTTTCGATGTTTCAATCAGAATTATAGAAATTGTGATTCTGTTACATACATATAATAGTTATGATTTACAATACTTTGTCTTAAATCATCTGCCATGACAATGCTGCCTCTGGTAGATGTACTTTGACCCTTACTGAAATCTGTTGAGAATACAAATATTTCAAAGTGAAAATTACAAACACACAATACCGTTTTCCTTTCAATCAGATTTCATTTGTAACGATGACAATTGGGCGTTTATTTCTATTGTTTCGAACAAATAAACACTTATTTTATAGAATAAAAACTAACAACGTTTTCATTGCATTTCTAACGGTTTATCGAGCCAGACACGATTCAAGTCATGAAAACTTTGATAGCGATAATTGCTATTTTAGTGTTTCAATTTTCTATATTACCACACACGATGGCTGACACAACAGTAAGTAGTAGGTGTATGTATAACTTTTTTTGGATTTAAGACTTATTGATTTTTTTTATAATTTTTTCCTCAATAGGCCGATCGTATCGAATATGCCGGTTATGAAAGTGAAAACCACGAACTTGTTACCCAAGATGGTTATCGGCTGACAATATTTCGTATAAAAAATCCACAACAAAAGGGCGCAAATCCTGAAGCTCCTGTAGTTTTTATGATGCATGGTCTTATGAGTTCATCGGATTGTTGGGTCATACGGGGCTTAAAGGATGCTTTGGCATTTCAATTGGTCGAGAGGGGTTATGATGTGTGGCTGGGTAATGCTCGTGGTAATACCTACGGTAGTCGTCACAGCCGAATGACAACTAGTGACAGACAGTTTTGGCGTTTTTCATGGCATGAAATTGCTTCAACGGATTTACCCACAATGCTGGACTATGTCCTGGCAGAGACCCAACAATCATCTCTTCATTATATAGGTCATTCACAGGGTTGTACCATAGTGTTTGTTTTACTCTCCACCCTACCCCAATATAGTGAAAAATTCAAATCGCTTAATTTATTAGCTCCGGCTGCTTTTATGGCAAATGTTCGTGCACCAATATTCCGACTCTTACAACCTATTTTTGGACGTTACTCGCCCGTAAATGAACTACTTGGCGATACTCCCCTATTACAAATACCAATTTTACATAAACTAGTTGGCTTGGATAAATGCCGAATGGGACAAAGTAATCCGGAATATTGTGCCTCACTGTTGTATTTTATGTCCGGTGGTTATTCGGCATATTTCAATCATGTAAGTTTGATAACTTAACTTTGATTCTCTTACTAATCACCATTTCTCTCCCTAATAGTCGTTGTTGGTGGATGTTTTCTCCTCCCATCCATCAACGGCTTCAACACATCAGGCCATACATTATTTGCAATTAGAAGCATCTGGCAAATTTCGTCAATATGATTTTGGGCGGGAAGGTAATATGCTGCGATATAATAACACTTTACCACCAAAATATCCCTTGGAAAATATCAATCCACGCTTCCCATTACATTTGTACTACAGTGATTATGATGAATTAGCCACACGTAAAGATATTGAGAAACTGAGCAAAATTCTGGGCAATCGTAGTGTTGATCATTTTGTGGGTTTAAAAGATTTTTCCCACATTGATTTTATTTGGGGAAATAATATTGATGAGGTTATAAATCGTCCTATATTGCAAGTTATAGCGGATACTGAAGAAAAAGTGGCCGAAAACAAGTAGTTTATTTGATTCAAAAAGGAATGATAAAGTTTTATACCTTAATGCCTAATAAATTATATACATATGTCGGCTGGTCGAATCTGTGATACTACCTACGAAAGTTTGCATTCAGTTTTTCCATCGATTTTTATACCCTCAGCATTTATGCTAACGAGGGTATATACACTTTCATACGGGCAAAATGTGCCTCATCGAAATAATGGTTTTAGACCCCAAGTATGTTTGGACCAAATGTGTTTCAGACAATTTGGAGTCGATTGAGCAATGTCCGTCCGTCTGTCTGTGTGTCTGTCTGTCTGGCTGGCTGGAGCGCACGATAACTCTCGAACGGATGAACCGATTCGGTTCAAATTTTGGCTTTCGTAATATTTTGCCCAAACTTAGTTTAAGTTCGAAAATGGGCTATATCGGTCCACTCCTTCCGGTACCTTCCCCACAAAAGTTCGAAAATGTTCGGAAAATTTGTGCGCACGATAACTCTTGAAGGGAGTAACCGATGTGGTCCATACTTTGTCCATTGTAAAATGTGTCCCAGCCGATTCGGTCCAAAATTTGGCCTTAGTATTATTTTCTCCAAACATAGTTTAAGTTCGAAGATAAGCCATATCGGTCCACTCCTTCAGGTACTTCCCCCACAAAAGTTCAAAAATGTTCGGAAAAATTGTTCGTACGGTAACTCGTGAAGGGAGTGGCCGAATTGGTCCATACGTTACACATCCTAATATATCTACCAGATCCTCCGCCATGTTTAACAGTTTTAATGGTATAGCGGGGATTGAACTCTTGTTTACTAGGGCGCCATACATGCTTCTTTCCATCTGATCCAAATCGGTTAAATTTTGATTCGTCGCTCCAAAGAACATTTTTCCAGAATGATATTGGCTTATTTCCGTACATTCTAGCAAATTTCAAGCGGGCCGCTATATTCTTTTTTGACACCAGAGGCTTATGCTGCGCAATACACCCCTTTAAGTTGTGCTCATTTAATCTTCGACGTATAGTTTTTGAACTTATAGCTACCTGGTATTCATTTAACATTAGATTTTGAATTTCTGATGATGTTATGAAGGGATTCTTCTTCGCAAATGCTATTATTAATCGATCTTCAGCTTCTGAAGTTTTTCTTGGTTTAGGGTTTCTTTTAACGCACTCCCATGTTTTGTAATTTTCGTAATATTTCAGGGCATTTTGGACAATCTTACGAGATCTGCCAATGTTTTTCGCTATTTCCGAAACATTAGATCCATTATTTCTCATATTTATTATGATTTTTCGAAGATCTGACGTACAGGAAGGTTTTTTTCCCATTTTTACCGAAATTACTGCACATATGACGTTTTCTAACTAAATATTGCTTCTTCGTTCCTCTGTTTATTACTAGCACGTGTTTTTTTCATTTTCTTTTGTGCTATGTTCGCCTTAACGTAAACAAACTGGGGGTGTGCTAATTACAAGTCCAGCAAGAATATTTGCCTTCTTCAAAAAACAAATATTTGAAACCGAACACCAATAGTATTTTTCTTCTCCGACATTGATTAAATTTAGTACATAATACTGAAGCATTTTGCATAAACACATTTAAAAATTATATTAAAAAAACGTATTTTTTAATGAAGTTCGTTGAGGTGTGATAGGTGTGCTAATTTTATGACCACCACTGTAGATCAGGTTCAAATATGGACTATATTTGTCCACTCCATCCGGAACCTCCGACACAAAATTTCGGATAAGTTCACTTTAAGACCTGCAATCGAATCACGTTGATTTTTGTTGAAGCAACTTGCATTCGCTTCCTCAATCACAACGGTAAAAGTTTTTTCAGGGGCAAGTCCATACTGCTTGAGCAAACAGCCCGAAGGGTGTAAAAACACCCTATGGCACCATATGTAGTGGATGGAGATCCACTTCCATAATGGTCAATGTCGATCCATTCCTTTAAGTATCTCCTCCGCAAAACTTTTGATCTTTAATCCTAATCAACATTTTTGTCGGTTCATACATCCAACATTTTTAAAAACCCCTAAATACATACGTTTTTTGAAAAAAAAAAAATTGTTTCAAAATACACAGGCTGAGGGTATATCTCTGTCAGCAAAGCTGACTGATACGTTTTTACTTGTTTTTGTAAATTTTCCCCCAAATATTGTCCAATCTTCATCTTATCGGCCAGTTCGATCGGTCATTCAATATAATTAGATTTTTCTCTGTAGAAATAAATATATGTATGATAAATATATGAGACATCAGCAATGCCTTATCATGAGGACCTTTTCTGTGGAGGGCTCCAACACAAGCCATGAACAGATGAGCAGGGCAGTTGAAAAGGCGCAGTGTGTCGTGCGGCCTATACTCCATGCTAGTATAAGTGATTTAAGGGTTCTCTACTATATCGTTGGAGTTCTCTCCCGATCATGAAGGTCCCTCCAGAGTGGAATGGGTCCCTGACAGAGTTTGATGACTCTAACGGGAACACTCAAGCAAGTACTGCAACAAAGCATTTCATTGTATTGCCGTACTAGAAGAATCTTCGATCTGATAAGTTTGAGTATTGTTCCATCACGTTGCACTTTTGTTCGCGGACCATATTGGCGCTGCATAGCTTACCACAGACCGATCTACCGCATTATACATACATATGTGGTCAACAAGGTTTCGTTATCTGCACTCCAAGTGCTGTCGAATGTACCTCCAAGAATCTTGTGGTACTTAGTGGTCGGAATTCTATTGTCATCTCCGCAGTGCATGTGGTAAACCGAGTGGCCATAGACTAAGGGGCGGATATTTACATATTTCTCACATGAAAAAAGGGTTAAGATCAGTTAAATAGGAGTTCAGCCTTTCACAGAAGAGGTAGCGGAGATATCACCCCACCTTTGGGAACTCCATGTTTCACTCTACGGTGTTTGTACTTCTTGTTCCCGAATTCCACTTACGACTGGGGTCCACACATATAATTGATTATCCAACCTTTCAAAGTCTGCTCGATGTCCTCAAGAGCATGGAATGCTTGACAGTATCAAGGGCTTTTGATAAGTCTAGTGCCATCAACACTGTCCTATCGAACAGCTTGTTGTGATGTAGTTCAGCGATGTAGTTCTTAGCTGCTTACGGATCCATGCTGATAATCGTTATTTCTAATTCTGGGGAGGAGTAAAGATTTAAAAGTTTTTGCTACGGAAGACAAAAGCGTGATCGGTATGTTCGATTACTCGTGTCTGCCATCCTTGTCTGACCACAGTAGCAGTATCACCCTGCTATTTTCCAGACTTTGGACACGATGCGGGTTACTAGCAACAGGTTGGAAACTGTGCTAAGCTTCTCAAATTCCGGCTCATCTAGCTATTTCAGCCGCCAAGGCCTAACGCTTTGGATGGTTTGGCGCCCCTAATGGCATTTCCAGCATAATCCGTTGTAACTTGTTGTAACAGTGTTTTTTTATGTTTTTACGTTCATTTCTTGCTTAATCTCGCTCTGGGTCTATCTCCAGTTCTAGAAATGTGGCTGCTTCGATGGAGTGTAACCACAGATCGTCTGGAGTTAGTTGAGGAGGTTTGGCAGGGCAGTTGAAAAGGTGCGGTGTGTAGTGCGCGGTTGTGCAGCGAGCAGATGTTTTGCACGGTGTCATCGATCCTATAGGAGTTTAGTTGTTTATGGCATCAGCGACCGCAACCGTGTGAATGCTATTTAAATCTGCTTGATAGGCTTTTTGATCAGTGGTTCTCTCTTGTAACGTTAAACCTCTCTTTTTAGATCATGAATATTCCTCCCCACATGCCACCATGTGGTCTTTCGGATGGCTCTCACTGTAACACCCGGACAAGTACTGAAACGAAAGCATGTCATTTGTTGCTGTACCGAAAGAATATTTGTCTCCTCATGTAGATGATCCACTGAAGACATGAGGAGGCACCCTGTCAGTGCGGCATTCTGACAGGTTTGCATATTTTTCCATCGTGTTGCCCATATAGACCGACGTATGGCGTTATATGTGTGGTGAACAAGGTTTCTTTATCTGTACCCCAAGTACTGCCGGCTAGGGACTTGGTGACATTGTTCTTGCTTAATCTCGCTCTGGGTCTATCTCCAGTTCTAGAAATGTGGCTGCTTCGATGGAGTGTAACCACAGATCGTCTGGAGTTAGTTGAGGAGGTTTGGCAGGGCAGTTGATAAGGTGCGGTGTGTAGTGCGCGGTTGTGCAGCGACCAGAGGTTTTGCACGGTGTCATCGATCCTATAGGAGTTCAGTTGTGTATGGCATCAGCGACCGCAACCGTGTGAATGCTATTTAAATCTGCTTGATAGGCTTATTGATCTAGAGGTTCTCTCTTTTAATGTTAAACCTCTCTTTTTAGATTATGAATATTTCTCCTGACATGCCTCCATATGGTCTTTCGGATGGCTCTCACTGTAACACCCGAACAAGTACTGCAACGAAAGCATGTCATTTGTTGCTGTACCGAAAGAATATTTGTCTCCTCATGTAGATGATCCACTGAAGACATGAGGAGGCACCCTGTCAGTGCGGCATTCTGACAGGTTTGCATATTTTTCCATCGTGTTGCCCATATAGACCGACGTATGGCGTTATATGTGTGGTGAACAAGGTTTCTTTATCTGTACCCCAAGTACTGCCGGCTAGGGACTTGGTGACATTGTTCTTGCTTAATCTCGCTCTGGGTCTATCTCCAGTTCTAGAAATGTGGCTGCTTCGATGGGGTGTAACCACAGATCGTCTGGAGTTAGTTGAGGAGGTTTGGCAGGGCAGTTGATAAGGTGCGGTGTGTAGTGCGCGGTTGTGCAGCGAGCAGAGGTTTTGCACGGTGTCATCGATCCTATAGGAGTTCAGTTGTGTATGGCATCAGCGACCGCAACCGTGTGAATGCTATTTAAATCTGCTTGATAGGCTTATTGATCTAGAGGTTCTCTCTTTTAATGTTAAACCTCTCTTTTTAGATTATGAATATTTCTCCTGACATGCCTCCATATGGTCTTTCGGATGGCTCTCACTGTAACACCCGAACAAGTACTGCAACGAAAGCATGTCATTTGTTGCTGTACCAAAAGAATATTTGTCTCCTCATGTAGATGATCCACTGAAGACATGAGGAGGCACCCTGTCAGTGCGGCATTCTGACAGGTTTGAATATTTTTCCATCGTGTTGCCCATATAGACCGACCTATGGCATTATATGTGTGGTCAACAAGGTTTCTTTGTCTGTACCCCAAGTACTGCGGGCTAGGGACTTGAGGACATTGTTCGTATATCTAGGCTTGTCGCAGATAGCTGAGACATGCTGCGGACGACACGAACATACTGTCGAATGTGACCCTTAGTATTGTGGGGAAGTTTGTGGTCGGAATTCTGCTATCATCGACCATGACATTGAACTATGTTCTCACCTCTGCCGTCCGTGATTTAGTGGCGGATATTTGCATATTCCTCGCGTGGAAAAAGATGTTGAGATCGGTTAAATAGGAGTTCAGCCTTTCGCAAATGACAATGACAATCATCTGCATACGTTACGATCTATATGCCGTCTGAAGGGGGCGGAACACAGGAGAGGTAGAAGTTAAACAGCTCCGGAGATATCACCCACTCTCTGTTTCATTCTATGGGGCTTGGATTTCTTACTCCTGAATTCCACGTACGACTGGCGTCCACATATATAATTGGTTATTAAACGTTTCTAACTTGTCCGCAGAGTTGTCTGCTCGATGTCTCAAAAACGGTGTGGAGAGCTTGACAGTATCAAAAGCTTTTGATAAGTCATGCGCCACCATCACTGTTATATCACACGACTTGCTCTGGTCCTGCGACGCCCTGTCACTCCAGGTGTGCTATACAAACTGTCGACTGAAATAACTTCCTCACCTCTCGGATCAGTCAATGTAACGTCGCCAAACGAGTCGGAGGCCCTGTTTTCCTTCTTTCTAGGGTTCAAGAGTGACTTAATCGTTACCCACAATTCACATATTCCGGCTCCAATGTTGCAACTCTTCAGATGATCTAACCACTTGTTCCGCTTATGCTCGCCGACCAACCTATTAACTTCCAGTGCAGCTCCCTGACATCACCCTCATTTGTTAATATCGTCGCCTCAGCCGGAAGTTTGGTCTCACTTCGAGTATTCGACCAGCAGGTGTATGGCGAGCGGTTGCAGCAGTGATGATGTACTATCTGCTGTCCGAGCAACAGAAGGGTTGGGCAGTTTTCTAAAGAGGAAGTTAGTGAACTCTCTGAATCTAGGACTATTAGCTTTCCCACTGACTGATGAAAGTGCGGCGTTCAGAGGGGATGAAATCGGGCGGTCTGCTGATAGAGACAATTATGAGAAGATGGTCTATTCCAAGAGAAACGACGGCTTGTCAGGTAACGTCATTTGTCAGACCAGATGACACGACGGTAATGTCTGGCGAACTGTGACACTCTCCGCTAATTTTTTGTAGGGGCGTCATCATTGACCATGCAGACCTAGAGCTATCAATATGCTCAGCCAGCACTATACAGATCTGGTTCTTTCCGAGGCCCGGTTATGACGGTATTCGTTCAGCAACTCTACCTCGGCAGTTCCACACCTGACTGCTACCGGCATACATTCCATGTACGGGTCATTAGAGCCAGCCTCAAGCGAGATAGGTCTGTATGGAACAGACTGGTGCAACCGGAGAGTTGGTACTCTACCTCAAATTCTGGTGTGATCCTACCTCAGTATGATGTAACCATCACACGCTGTAAGCTGCAATTGTCATTGTAGCAACTCAAATATGTTCGTTCGTGTATTATTTCAATCATCTGGTTCTGGTTCCTCTGGATACGGACTCAAAAATTCCGCAACATGGACTGGTTGCGTCCATAAATAATCAGCAGACATAAGAGTGGCATTAGCTGGGCAGCTAAACAAATACAGCGTATCGTATCCATATGCCGGACATGTGTTCGGTGGCATCAATTCAGATCCAATACAAATTGGGTCGGCTACATCATCTTAACTGGGCTAAAACAACTCGTGTTTGTCTTGGTAGCTGACGTTCTTCTGCTGCGATGGATGGAGGTGGTCGCCAAGTACGGCATTCACTGTATTTCTGTACTGCATGTGCGACTGTATCATATAAATGCTACCCAACCCTGATAGGCTAGATGGTCTAGAGGTTTTCATTTATACCTTTGGACCTCTCTCTCTAGATCATGAAGATCCCCCCCCCTCTCGTGAGAGTGGTGCTCGCGGCGACAACACCCAAGCAGGTACTACATCGACAACATCCTGTTGTGCTGATGTGCCTGTAAAACCTCCCTATAAAGATGGTTCAATGGTGTCATGAGTAGTCCTTAGGGCAGTATTCTGACAGGTTTAAACTTTTTTTCCACTGCGTAGCGCTAACAGTTGCATAACACACTGGCGCCAAATAGACTGGTCTATTGCTATGTAAGAGGTCAACAAGTGCTGCAGGCCAGAGACTTGAGGACATTGCTCCTAATTCTGATCTTATCGCGAATAGCTTAAACATGCTATCGAACGTCACACCCAATATTTTTGTGTAGTTAAGGGACGGAATAAGTACACCATCGAACATTATGTTGAGTCGTTCAAGTGGTGAATAGTGTGGCAGGAAGCTGCAGTTGTTGTTGAGCTTGATTTCCTGCACCGCAGCGAAAACTTGAAAAAATTATGAATTTCCAGGGATTAGAACATCAATGAGTGGTAATAAATGCTGCGTGTGCGGTTGCTGTTGGGGTGACCGCGGAGATGTCCCGTATGCTGATGACTTCAATCACCCACTGGGACATTGTCGTAGTCCCTCTCATGGCAGAGTATATTGCGCATCGAAGTTTGAATGTGGTCGATGCGGATGTGACAAATCGAGCACATCGAAATTGGTCCTTGGTTTTCCTTGGTCCCGGCACGGATCGAAAGAATACGGAGCTGGCATTCCGGCATATGCTGCGCCCAATACAAAAAATTATGCAAATACAAACACATGTATGGATATTGAAGTGGTAGCCGCTGGTTAGAACGCTGATATAGTGTTATATGTCCTTGTTAAAATAAGTAGGTAGTTGTAGTAGGTTGATTTGTAACTGGTTATGGCTACCAAAAAGTACTAAATAAACCGTTATATGGTAATGGGAATTTTTGGGTGGGTCTTTGTGGTTGTGTTCCATCGCGCATACTTTACGGACTTCATATAGGTGGGTACTGTTAAGCACCCACCAGTGCGTAAACTTCATCGTCTCTACGAAGAAATCTGGCATTCCAGGTGTAAAGTCGCAGATCATGATTCTTAAAACATTTGTTTCTGTTGTTCATTCATTCATTTGGTTTTTTTGCACCCTCAGCCTTAACGCTCATGGAAATAATGGGTTATGTTTGGACGAAATCTGTTTCAGACAATTTGGAGTCGTCTCAGCAATGTCCGTCAGTCCATTCCTCGGGTAACTCCCACACAAAGTTCGGAAAAGGTGAAGTTTATGAGTTCATCTAGGATCATTTTGATTTTTTTCAGCAGATTGTTCTTGCGGCCCCTTTACGACGATGCATTTTTTTGGCGGCAAGTACATACCTTCTCGGACAATGGCCTAAAAGCTCCAATAAACCTTGTCGGTACCAACTAAAATGACAAGTCCGTTAAATAACTCTCGCAGGGAGTTTCAGATTGGTCCAAACTTTGCGCATCGTATTATTTCATCCAGTCATGTGTCAGGTTTGAATATGGAATATATCGGTCCCGTCCTTCGAGTACCACTGTAACGACAAGTTCACTCCGCTTGCTGAGATAGCTCGCGGGGGTCCAGAGTCTGTCACAGAAGTTTGTATGTGGAAAGACCGAGATAGTGATAAAACGTGTTTCTTGTTGGTTTTTAATCAACAGTTTTATCATCGGGATTTCTTTTAAGAGGCACATAAGTATAATGATTAGGTATATACAAAAGGCCGCGTTCAGGTCGGTCGTTCGGGGTGACCTGGCTAAGTTCACCTATCAGCTCGTCGTTGGCAGAACAGTCTCGACGGGACACCTGAGTAGACTTCGGATATGGGCTGCGTGGGATACCTGGATAAGTTCTCCGCCTATATTGGCTGTCGGGCGACCTGGATAATTTCGCCCCACCGACCTGGTCCTCCGTAGAGATCTTCCCGTGGATAGATGGCATAAGCGGGAAAGCTGGATAGGTTCTCAATAGAGATGTGGATGGGGAGTCCCGGACAAGGTCCATGTAGGCTTCGCTGGAGACCTGGTTGAGTTCTCCGAACAGATTGGCTAGCTGGGCAAGGATACGGGAAAAAGAGGACCCAAGAGTTGCGACTACTTCAAGGAGCCTGGGCAAGGATACGCTAAGGGGTTTCAAGAGTCGCCAACACTTCAAGGAATCTGGGCAAGAATACGCGAAGACCCAAGAGTTGCGAATACTTCAAGGTGTCGGGGCAAGGATACGCGAAGGGGTTCCAAGAGCTGCGAACCCTTCAAGGAATCTGGGCAAGAGTACGCGAAGACCCAAAAGTTGCGAACACTTCAAGGAGTCCGGACAAGGATACGCGAAAGGGTTTCAAAAGTTGCGAACACCACATGAAATCCGTGCGAGGGTTCGCGAAGACCCAAGAGTAGCGAACACTTCAAGGATTCTGGACAAGGATACGCGAAGGGGTTCCAATAGTTGCGAACACTTCAAGGATTCTGGACGAGGATACGCGAAGGGGTCCCAAGAGCTGCGAGCATTTCAAGGAATCTGGGCAAGAGTACGCGAGGGGGTTCCAAGAGTTGCAAACACTTCAAGGAATCGAGGCAAGAGTACGCGAGGTTGTTCCACGAGTTGGGAACACTTCAAGGAGTCTGGGCAAGGATACGCGAAGGGGTTCCAAGAAATTTAATATCACCACTCTGACTCACCTGGTTGTCTGCTACGGTTTCACTTCACTCGGTTGAATTCGTGCACTTGTTACTTAGGTTTCCTTTGAACACTGTCCTGATCCCCTTTCAATTTCCTCCCGTCCTTTTATATGAAAACCTGTTGGTACCTTGTACCCAAAAAATAATTTTTAATAATTTACCAAAAATCACGGTTTTTTTGTGATATTCATCACATTATAGAAAAACCACGTGTTTCTTAGCAGATATTATTTAGAAATTCAATTGTATTATTAAATATAATTCAAACAACAACAAAGGTGGGGACAAAAGCAAACGTAGCGACTTTTGTTGTCACACCACACATCGGTTTTGTATTTTTTCCAAAAGTTTTTCTTGTGGGCCCTTTTACGACGACGCAATTTTTCCGTTGGCAAACCATATTTCCTGACATAATGGCACAAAATCTCCAAAAAGCCTGCCGCCTTTGCTCCTTTTCTTTAGGTCGAATCCATACTTCCTGAGAAATTGGCTCAAAAACTAAAAAAAAAAAACATAGACGTCAGAAGTATTGTGTTTACTTCTTTTCTTTAGGTCCGAGGCAGAGGATATGTTTTTTGTGGCACAGCGGACTGATACTTTCTTACTTTTTTTTATTTTTTGTAATTTTATTTTTTTTTTTTAATTTTATCAAAAGTTTGAAAGAAATCTAAGAACTGTATTTAAAACAGCGCCGCCCATAGCAATACAAACAAATCGGATGCATGTGTAAATGTTTGAGTGAAAAAAGCAACAACCAATTAATGTTTTTTGTTTGTTTTTGTACACGCATAGTGTCTTTGCAAGGAAGAGCAGCTCTGATTTAAAAGAAGGTAGTGTATCTCGTAGTCGGCCCGTCCCGTCTTTTTATACTTTTTTCTCCTAGTTGTGTTCTTGACCCCTAGATTTCCTTCATAACCTGCCGAATAAATTATTGGATATTCGCCAGGTGCGGATGCCGGTCAAGAGTGATCGTTAAATAACATAACAGTTTTGTCAGTGTCAATGACCCGTTAGGAACGCTCCTTGACTTGGCCTGTTTAGCGATCACAAATTATGATTCATAGTAGGTTTCAAATTAAAACAAAAAAATTCTCCTCATTACCAACACATTTACCACGATCTTCTTGCCGTTTACACCTTTGTTGTTCGTTCCGTCTCCTCTGCTTAAATTACAAACTTGTTGTTTGTGTAATGTATTTTCAAGGTGATTAACGTAATTTATCAACCATGAACATAACAAACTACATTTCATTTTTTAACCTAAAACAGGTCCCATACCCACTTTATCAAATAGGCAATGGGTGGATGAATGAATGGGAGGATAGATGGATGGGTAGGCGCTACCTTTTTTACTTTTGATGGTGTTGAACTTTCATAATGAACCATTTTTTGTTCGTCTCGTTTGCTTGTTTGTGGCTTTTTAAAGCCTGTGGCGCTAACAATTTGCTTTTACATTTTTTTTCGTCAGACGGCCAAGGTTCTAAGGCGTTCTCCTCTTTTCGTGGTGGCTTAACTTTTAGTAAAATTAAATGAAAGAAGACTTCGTCATCGTCACCACAGTTTTTTTGTTTTTGCCAAGGCATAGCTACAACCTTCTTCTTGGTCGCATAGTTATTTTTTGCCTGTAAAATACTTCTAAGATTTTCTGTTTCTGTGGTGTAGTCATCATTAATACGAAAAACATCACTTTATCAATTTCAGTTAAGGCCCACGCCTCCAAATCTATTTCTTTATTACATCTCATCATTTAAAATGATTTTGAAAGCTGTTCCTGTTTTGAATGTTCTTTTTTTCTTAATTTTCTTTTTCTTCTTTCGTTACAGTATATTCTCATTTTTACCAATTGGTAATGGGTAAGTGGTAACTTTTTTGTAGCAGTATCGTTGACTTTGCTAGTTTGTAAGTAAAATGGAACACTTAGTTTCCATATGAAGAAGATTAAATACCAAATTTCAGCTAGTTCGGTAAAACAATGTGGATAACCTTCAAATTACCGAAATTCGGGAGGTACCTTTCCATGGGGGCTATATCAAAACTTCGATCTGTACCTACAAATTTCTAGTGCAAAGTTGTTAGACTCAAAGAAGACTAAATACCAAATTTCCGATATTTCGGTAAAACCTTCAAAATACCGAAAATCAAGAGGAACGCTTCTATAAGGGATATAGGAACCCGCGGACCTATACTGATAATTCTCTTCTGGAATGTTTTATAACCTCATGGAAGACAAAATAACAAATTTCAGTCTTTCGGTTGGATATTGGCATCACAACCTTCAGAATAACGAAAATCGCTAGGCACCGTTTTATGGGGGCTATATCGAAACGTGGACCTATACGACAAATTTTAGTCAGGTAAGCTTTTAACTCCAACAAAGACTAAGTACCAAATTTCAGACATTTCGGTGTATATTGGAGCCAAAAATTTCAAAATACCGCTATATGAAGGCGTGAAGCTATACCCACAACTTTCAGGTGGAAAGAAGACTAAATACAGAGATGTTAGCCATCTTGAAGTGATAATGAGGCTAAACCTTCAAAATACCGAAAATCGGGTGGTACCGTTCATCATCACATAAACCGACAAATTTTATAAGAAACGTTTAATACCCCAAATGACGACCAAATACCAAATTTCAGCCTCTTCGGTGGATTATTGCGCCCACAAGCTTCAAAATACCTGAAAATCGGGAGGTACCGTTCTATGGGGGCTATATGAAGGCGTGGACCTATACCGATCAATTTCTGGGGGAAAGTTTTGTACCAAAGTTTTGTACCAATTTTCAGCAAATTCGGTGTGATAATGAGGCTAAAACCTTCAAAACACCGAAAATAGGGAGGTACCGCATGGACATATACCGACAAGTTTCCAGGAGAATGTTTTATACCTCCATCGAAGACTAAATTTCAGCCATTTCTGAGGAATATTGAGGCCACAACCTTTAAAACACCGAAAATAGGGAGGTACGTTTTTTGAGGGCTATATAAAGGCGTGGTCCTATACCGACAAATTTGATATGGAACGTTTAAAACCCCAAATGAAGACCATATACCAAATTTCAGTCAGTTCGGTGGATTATTGTAGCCACAACCTTTAAAATACTGAAAATCGGTAGGTACCGTTCTAGGGAGGCTATATGAAGGCTTGGACCTATACCTACAAATGTCTGGGGAAGGTTTTGTACCCCAGACGAAAACTAAGTCCAAATTTCAACCATTTCGGTGTGATAATGAGGCTAAAACCTTCAAAATTCCGAAAATTGGGTGGTACCGCTCAATGGGGGCGATATCAAAACGTGGATCGATATCCCATTTGCAATACCAAACATCCTAGGAGTAACAGAAACTTCTATACCAAATTTCACAGCTCTATCTTAAAAAGTGCGACCTGTATCTTGATTTCAACAGACGGACGGACATGGTATATCGACTTAGAATTTTACCCTGATCAAGAATATACATTCTTTATAAGGTCTCCGATGAATATTTCGATGTGTTACAAACGGAAAAACAAATTTAATTATACCCTCCATATTATGGTGGAGGGTATAAAAATGACAACAGCCGTGGTTAAAAAAAATCTAACACGCCTGCGCTCATGTTGTTGTTGTTGTAACAATGTTTATTATTATGTTTGTATGTTCGTTATTCTGTTCAATCTGGCTCTGGGTCTATCTACAGTCCCAGGAAAGTGGCTGCTTCGATAACCACAGATCCACTGGAGTTAGCTGAGTTGGTTTGGCGGGGCAGTTGAAAAGGTGTTTTGTGTCGTGCGGGCTGATGCCGGGCAGTTGAGCCAAAACTATTCGGGTTTGTCTTGGCAGCGGACGCTCTCAGCTGCGATAGATGGGGGATGTACTACAAGGACTTTATTCACACTGTTTTTGCTTATGACCTTAGCAACTGCGTCCGTGTGAATGCTATTCAAATTTGGTCTAACTTCTTCGGGTATTCGACCAGCAGCTATTTATCGCGCGGCTGCAGCAGTGATGATGTCCTGGAAAGTTCTCTCAGCTACCCGAGGGTCTGAGCAAATGGACAGCTCTTTGAAGCGGTGATTGGTAAATTATCTGAACCCCTGCCAATCAGTTATTCCATGGTTCAGGAAAGTATGGTGGTCAGAGGTTACAAAGTTGGGAGGTTTACGGAGATGAAGAGCGGAAGAACATGACGGGTTGATAGGACACGTCATTTATCAGACCGGTTGCCACAATGGTGGTGTTTGGCGAGCTCTTACAATCTCTTCTTATCCTTCTAGGGACGTCCTCATTTAACATAAAAATGGATCAGAACGATAGTCTGTCGATAGTTTGCCAGCTCTAGGGCAAATCCTCTAACACCAGACGATTGCCCTCATATAACGAAGTAATGTCGGGCATATAACGCGAGGCGCAGCTATTCATTGGAGTTATGTACACATTTAGCAACTTTACCTCGGCATTCCAACACTTTACTGCTACTCCCATACCCCATGTATGGATCACTAAAGACAAGCGAGATAGGTCCGTACTGGACAGAATGGTGTATAAGGAAGGCAAGTCCTCCTCCCCTTCTTCTACGATGCTTATAAAGTCTACTATTTCGTTGACATTGTTGGGGAGACCGTTGCAACTGAATTGCAGGATGGATGCATTTCCAGGGCACGGAACAACTACTTGGGGTGTTATATGTTGAGTTTGTTGTTGTTGTAACACCTACAGGTAAAGTAGTATCGGTGGAAAGAAAAGAAAAAAAATTGACATCTTGGCATCAACATTCAGTCCTAGAAAGTGAGCCGCCAGGACTGGATGGTTCCACAGTGACTCCGGTGTCAGAGATGCCGAGTGATGTGCGGTGATTGGTCGCATTTAGGGCATGTATCTGTTATCTCAGGATTCAGGACGGAGAGACAACTGTTGAGGTACCTAGAGATACCAGATCGAAGTTGGGATAATATAGATCTGGTCTCCCTAGGTAGTGTCCTCTCATCTTCATGAATGGATGGGGGTCGCCCACCTAAGACTACACTGCATGTGTAGGTTGATATTTGGTCCTCGACTACTTTTGTGTGGGCCTGTGTTAGTGCTGTATGAATGTCATCATCAGTTGGGTCTGAGGCGATTTGGGGAAGGTTGGGGAGTTCTTTGCGGAAGTCAAGTCTGATTGGTTCATCTCTTTCATTGAGAGGTGTGGAGATGCTTGCGTGGTTTGGGTGATCCCGTTTAGTGCATTTGATCGATCGCATGTTGCCTTGTGAGGACGGTACAGTGAGCTTGCACCGGGAGAAGCTTTGCTTCATGGTGAAGGTGATTTTCAGGGGCCTTGGAGTGGCATCCAGTTGCGGTGCGCAATGCGGTGTTTTACACCCTTTGGAGATTTCCCTTTTGTGTTCACTTAGTCCAGGTGACCATATAGGGGCAGCATAGTCCCTGAGGGGGCGACCTATGGCCTTGTAAGTGGTTAAGATGGTATCTTTATCTTTTCCCCAGGTACTACCGGCAAGCGCTTTGAGAATTTTGTTTCTTTTGTCCACGTTCCTGCTACTACCTCAGCGTGTTTTCAGAAGTAAAGTAGATTATCAAATGTTACACCCAGGATTTTGGGGTTTTTGATCGTCGAGATGGCCTGTCCGCGGACGTGTATATTTAGTTGCGCATTAACTTCTTTAGTCCACGATGTAAGATAGTGGCTGAGGACTTAGGGGCAGATAGTTGCAGATTTCTGCCTTCAAAGACGTCTTTAAGGGAAGGGAGGTAACCATTTAGGTCTGACTCTAAGTCTGAGATTTTGTGCCTGTAGACATGACTGTGCAGTCGTCAGCGTAGGAGATTAAATGCACATTCTCGGGTGGATTGGGGGCCTTCGGAACATAGAGGTTGAAAAGCAGTGGGGATAAGACTCCCCCTTGGGGTACCCCCTGCTTATTCTTCCTGGGGGATGTTTGTTCTCGGAATTCTACATAAGATTGCCTTCCAACAATGTAGTTTATCAACCATCTCTTTATGTAGTTAGGGAGAGAAGTCTCCATAACGTCCCTCAGAAGTATGGTGTGGTTAACTGTATCGAAGGCCTTGGAGAGGTCCAGAGCCACTAATATGGTTATTTTGTGTGGTCTCTTACTGTTTAGTCCTTCCGTGATCCTGGTCGTGACTTCACTGAGGGCTGTTGTAGTGCTTCTTCCGGTTCTGAAGCCATGTTGGTGGTCGGCCAGATGGAAGTGCTCAGTGAAGTACGGTAGGAGGATGGACTCAAGGATCTTCACGACTGGGGATAGGAGGGTGATGGGTCGGTATGAGTTTCCTAAGTGCGCGAGTTTACCCGGTTTAGAGACTGGGATTATCTTTCCGATCTTCCACATATCGGGGACCTCGAAGGTGCTGAGACAAAGGTTAAAGGTGCATGCAAGGTAATTTGCACCGTGTGCAAATGTGCATCAGCATCTTCGTTGCCAAGCCATCCGGACCAATTGCTGTGAAGCTTTTGGCGGCTTTAATTTTTATAAGCACATTATCCGTTGTGATGGTGGCTGGGTCCGTATTTGGCTTTAGGATACGGGATGATCGGCGTAGCCTTCTTCTTTCGCGATCAGGTGTTGATGGATGTTCGACAAATTGCCTGCAAAAGGCTGCTGCTGTCTTAGATAGTTTGTTGTTGTTAGGGAGACTGCTGGGATATCTTGTACTCCGACGACGAAGTTGGGGCACGCTGGAAGATGCTCTGCAGCAGATGCTACTATCGCAGTAGATCACAATGCCCTGAGGAGCGTGTGAAGTGCACACCAGCTCACCGAATTTGATATATGACGGATGCGGATCTGACAAACGGATCCGCCAGATCCATGGACCGGGGTTCTTCTCTATCCCGGCAAGGACCAAACAAGGACCAAATACAAAAACAAACACATAATTCTGAGGTGACGGCCCAGGTCGAAGATTCTTCCAAGTCAATCCGGTGCATAGAACCGGCCGTCATGCATGCCATGTCATCAGTGGACCGACCATCTGCATGAGCAGACGAATATTCTTCCAGTATGGCAACACAATGACGTGTTGTTACCGTTATAGTCATCCTAATCGCCATATGGTCAGTCATCTGATCACATAGTGTGATAGAATACCAACAAAGATAAGATACGTGCCGCCGTGTTTTCCCCTATCACTTGCACTTTCGAGGTTAAGAGACTTGCGAACCGGGACTTGCGAACAAACTGTTAAGAGTTTTGATTTACTTACGGAGGCATACATTTAGCCCATGTCACAAAAACAGATTTCAGTATCTATGGACCAGAACCAGTGAAAAAGGATAAAAAAATGTATTTGTATAAAGTTTCTTGTTATTTTGACTTTGAAGCACCGTTCCTTCTGAGTTCGTATGATCTAGATCTCAGGTCTACATCTTCAAGTGCATGTTTGTAGTAGATAGAAATTTAACCCTGACGATTTTGACCTTGGAGATGAATTTTGATGAATTTAATGTGTTCACAACATTCTTAGCCGTTTGGAAGATATGGGCTTTTTTCACATCAAAGTGTAAGTTATGGGGGAAAACACAGAGACACTTTTGTCTTCTCTTTTTTTGGTCTTATTGCGGTGCCACAATAAGGTTAATTTGTTCGTGTCGCACAGTGATATTACATAAATTATGCTCTAGTAAACCTCAAAAACATATGCATACGATTACAAATTCTTGAATACATTTTAATCGTGTTTGAATATAAATCTATGCTCTTCTCACTCCATTTAAAAATTCAAATTATCCACCCCCTTTATTAGCTACTAGAACCATTGCTAACCAAATTTGCAATTTTTACATAGAATTTATTATTAAAAGAAATTGAAATTAAATTTGCATACAAAATCTGCAGCAATGTTTAGAATAAAACAACAACAGCAACTAGTGCTCCAAACTAGTCAATACACTTTGTTAGGTATTTTTGTAAGCTTGGTCGATAAAATTGTTTTGGTTATAGTTGCTGTTGTTGTTACTATTTGTTGGTCATGTCTAACAGAAGCTTTAACAAAACAGTTTAGCCGACAGTCCGTCAGCCATTTAGATAGACAGACGGATAGATGAATAGATGGTCAAACACTCCTTGCCATCAAGGGGCATTTACTTTTCTGCTACTTTTTGATGTTGATGTACGAGCAGAGAAGTACATCAGCTGTCAGTTAAATGTCAACTCGCAGCCAAAGACACCGACCGAACGACCGACGGGAAATTACAGCACTGAATGGAGCAGAAAAGAAGAAGAGGCAACAACCGTTTATATGTATGTTGTTGCAAGCTACATAACTGTGATTGATAGTAAAATTTTGTGTGAAAGAAATAAGTACCCACCCGTTTTGAACATGATTGGACGGACGGAAGACTAGCGAAACGATGTAGTTTAGATATGTATGTTTGTATGCTGAAGCTAAGTGTTAGACAATTTTTAGATGAATTCAATTTTATAAACGAACTTAAAAGACTTGTTTTAATGCAGAGAATGGTCTAGCAGTCCGTTAAAATGATAACATGAACGGGGTATACATACCGTGCAGAGTGGGCAAAGTTTTTAAGGATGGGTACAGAGAGAGAATGACAACATACACACACTACTAGTGTACTTCGATTGATTGCGCTAAATTTGGGAAAAATTAGGTTTTTAATTATTTCCTGAAGGATTTTCAAAATAATCAATAGATCTAATATTCATTTCTATATGAGTATCTGGTTTATAACAAGGAGTCATAACAATGGTGACATAACTACTGTTTATTTGGGGTTTATTTGCGACTATTGTGATATCTTCGTTGTTTGATCACCTACAAGAACCTACTTTACATCATTAGAAAGGTGATATTTTCTACTTTCATTGTCAGGTATACCTCATACAGAAGCTGAGATATTCGCTTTGGAAAAAACGTTGTCTTTTTATCCACATAAGTTTTTTGCCCATTTCGACCCCTAAATATTATCCGACTATCACCAAAATCAACACCCAAAATTTCGTGACGATCCGATTGCGACCTGTAGCGTGATTACAAGGTTTAGATGGACAGACGGACTGACTGACGGAAGGACACACATAGCCAGATCGACTCACCTCGTTGAGACATTCATTTTGATATATATAAGTATGGGTCTACGACCATTATTTCGATGCGTTACAAACTTTTTGGCCAAAACCAACTTATAATACCCTCCCCACATAGTGGTGTAGGGTATAATAAGGTCCGATGATGCCACCAGCGTGAAAACCGCACCATACGGTGCATTTTTCTGGATGTAATGGAGTCTGTAGGGTCTCTTGTGGATTGGTCTCACTCCATATGCGGCAATTTTGCTTATTAAATCTATCCACAGTTCGACGAATGGCTTGTTCAGATGGACGATTATGTACGCCATACAAATGACGAAGTCGTCTATAAGTTGCGCTAATCGACGACTGATTTTCAAAGTAAATTTGGATAATTTCGTAGCGTTGTGAGTCTATTCATGATGATTTGTCAGAGTATACTGAAACAAATAAAAAAAGTATCATCAAAATTTAATTTGTCCCAATTTACATTGGGCGAGTTTACTTGCGGCAATTGTCAGTTTGTAGGTGAGAGAGGGTGCTGAGAGGCAAAGGGTTACCATATGCCTCACCTTTCTCTCCTACAAAATGACAATTGCCGCAAGTAAACTCGCCCAATGTCAATTGGGACTTTTTTGTGTTACTTTTGACAATTTAAAGTTCTATCTAGCTTAAAACAAAACACCCTTTACAAGCGTGCTGCGTTTTACTGGTTAGATAAACTAGCACTAAGGTTGGATTTTATATATAGATTTAATAGCGTTTCTACAACTTACAACAGAAAGAACGATTGGTATGTAGCCTTTGAATGAGGTGTTCGGCTGCAGATGGTCGGGAAGACGATGAATTCGGTGTTAGGCTGCAGATGATCGGGAAAACGATGAATTCGATGTTCGGCTGCAGATGATCGGGAAGATGATGTATTCGGTTTTCGGCTGCAGATGATCGGGAGACAATGAATTCTGTGTTTGGCGGCAGATGATCGGAAATACGATGTATTAGGTGTTCGGCTGCAGATGATCGGGAAGAAGATATGTTCGGCTGTTGATTTTCGGGAACATGGCTTCGGCTGTTGATGCTCGGGTATCGGTGTTCGGGTGTACGGCGTTCGGATATTGACGCGATAAATTCGTCGCTCGGGTGTTAGTCTAGGACTACGCTCTAGTTTCCACAGTGTACTACTATTACTCAAACAGTGGAACAGATGACCCGAAGGCCCTGAAGAACTGAAAAACTCGTAGGTCCATTGCCGAATGGAACAGATGACTCGGAAGCCCTGTAGAACTGAAAAACCCGAAGGTCCAGTGCCGAATGGAACAGATGACCGGAAAGCCCTGTAGAACTGAAAACCCCGAAGGTCAAGTGCATTTTATTAGCTACCACAATTTAATGGATAGCTTCCAAAAGGTAACACCAAGGTGTACGTTGGCGGTTTTAGAGCAGTCTTTAGTTCCAACCCGTGTAGCTAACTCCCTGCAGTATCCAGCTCGCCATCAGCAACCAACTCTGAAATATATGAGTGACTCGAGGCATGAAGTGAATGCGAATTATTCGCCCTAAGCACTGACTACGATGGTTGCAAAAATACACTGGAGTTAAATTTACCAGTGTGTGGCCTGTTATACCACAAGTGTCAGGTAGGGAAAATGTATGGTGGAGTGTGGTCAAAGCGCTGTTTACCCATGACTGTAAGGGGTTTCATGGTAGTAGTTGTTGTGTTATGTACATGATCATATTGTCACGTTACAGTGACTTGGTTTCCCAGCCTTGGCAATATAAATTCTCCTTCCGCAGGAGCCGGGTTGATTTAGACCGATAGATTTAAAAGAGCTATAATGATGTTAGTCGCCTATGTAATCTTTGGGACTTTGCTGGCAAAATTCACATTCTCGCCTGTAGGGATGGACGTCCACACCTCGACGTGCTGTTGCCAGCTTCCTTTCAGTACCTTTTTTAGAAATTAATATTTTTAAAATTTCTTGTTTAAAGGTAAGATAATAAAGTACTTGGTAAGCCCACAATAATATTTGATTTAAATGTTTAAACTTTGAAACGAAAGAAGTGGACTAATATAGCGCATCTTCGAATTTGAAGTATTTGTCAAAATACGATGACAATGTGGAAAAATTGGACAAAATCGAGGACTCAACTTAAGAGCTGTAGGGTAATTATTTCAGTCAATATTGATTACCCCCGATTACAACTACCTGTTGTAATAAAATCAAACATGATTTTAAAGTGAAAAAAATATAAAGGCGAAAAAAGGTGGTCACAGTCAGGAAGCATGGAGTTGCCAATGAAAACCACCACAGCGATATATAAACATTGCTACAAGAAGTTCCTTCGGTAAAAATATTCAGAAACAAGAGAAAAAGAGTTAGTCGGCTTTGCCGATAGATATATACGCTCAGCCAATGTGAAGTGAAACTTTCACCTACGGACAGATCGAATGTACTTAATGTCTCTTTTGTGGCCCTTTTTGGACACTTGAACTTGCCGACAAAAATGTGAATTAGGAATTAACTGCACTAAGACACAAATGTTGTACTTTTGTGGGGGAGGTACCCTTAGGGAGGACCGATATGGGCCATTTTAGAAGTTAAACTAAATTTTGACAAAATATTAGGAGATTAAAATGTTGGACCAAATTTTGGTGACATAGGGGTTTTTTACACCTTTCGGGCCGTTTTCCCAAGAAATATGGACTTGCCCCTGAAAAAACTTTTACGTCGTAATGGAGGTAGCGAATGCAAATCGATTCAACAAAAACCAAAGTGATTCGAGAGCAGGTCTTAAAGTGAACTTATCCGAAATTTTGTGTGAGAGGTACCAGAAGGAGTAGACAAATATAGTCTATATTCGATCCTGATCTATATCTGGTAGATATATTAGGATGTGCAAAGTATGAATTACATCGGTCAATCCCTTCAAGAGTTATCGTGCCCACAATTTTTCCTAATATTTTTGTGGGGGAGGTACCTGAAAAATGGACCGATATGGCATCTCTTCGAATTTAAACTATGTTTGGACAAAATAATACGAAGACGAATTTTGGACCGAATCAGCAGATCCATTCGAGAGTTTCGCTCCAACCACTACACACGGTGTCATAGGGGTTGTTTGCAACTTTCAAACTATTTGCTCAGGAAGTATGGAGTAGCCTCTGAGAAAACTTGTACCGTCGTATAGGGGCAGTGAATACAAGTTGTTGCAACAAAAATCAAGGCGATACGAGAGCAGGTCTTAATCTGAACTTATCCGAAGGAGTGGACCGATTGAGTCCATATTGGAACTTCATCTAAGTTTGGTACAAATTTCACGATGTGCAAATTATGGATCTAATCCGTTACTTTCTTCAAGAGTTATTGTGCGCACAAATTTTTCGAACATTTTCGAACTTTTGTGGGGGAGGTACCGGAAGGAGTGGACCAATATGGTCCATCTTCGAACTTAAACTAAGTTTGGGCAAAATATTACGAAAGCCAAATTTTTTACCGAATCGGTTGATCCATTCGAGAGTTATCATGCGCTCCAACCGGACAGACTGACGGACGGACATAACTAAATCAACTTCAAATTGTCCAAAACGCATTTCGATGAGGCACATTTTGCCCGTATGAAAGTGTATATACCCTCGTTAGCATCAATGCTGAGGATATACAAATTATGTTTATGATGACCGTTACTTTAAATATTCAAATCTTTAAAGATAATAAATATTGTTTGTGAAAATACAAATATAAAAGTAAGTATAGACAAAACGACTTGACGTAACAATACCAAAATTCATAATCCTTCTAATGAGAATGATTTCCGTGGTCTCCCATCAATATATTTTTACTCCAAGGTATTTGGCTTTGACGTTTTTGGCCGCTGTCTCGTCGCATTTTTTATTCCGACCTGCTAGAGCAAACATAAATTCCGACGCAAGGGCACAAGCTCCCCAGCTGCCAAACCCCCCAGGAAACGGAGAATACTAGCCTTCTCATTTTGTGAGGTTGTATAGGTCCTTATGGAGACCCTGGACGCGACAGAACTTGTCCCAACACCATGTTACACCGAATAGTGTACAAAAAAATTTTACAGATTCTCAAAATCAAACCTTAACAATATTCTTCTTCTAACAATGCACGCCACTGTAGATAAAATATCAATTCTTGTTTTGGTAAATGAAAGGAATTATTAAATATTCAATTACATATATGAAATGAAATTTGTGTCAAAATTTATTAAACTTTCTCAATTCGTCTAAAAATAGTAATAATATTAAAAAAAGGTGTGTGAAATGTTTAACAACACTCCCTAAAACTTTAATGGTTATTGTAAAAAAAGACAAATATTCGTTTAACAAACCACCATTCAAAGGTTTACTGACCTCTTACATAAAATGTTGTATTTATCCGCAATAATTGTCAAGTTTATGACCCCAAAAAAGTGTTGTTTGAAGTGTGATTATGTGTCTAGAAGAAAGGGTGTCACTTAAAAAGGGTGATGAATAACTAAATTTGACGAAAGAATAGATTATGCTGAAAACCTGCAAACAATGAAAGTATTGTTTTCGGATATTATAAAATAATAATGAAATTCTTCTGACTGCTTCAGAATTCCCCATGCGAGTTCTCTTTATGGCGCTACCAGGATAGTTCCGGTTAGAAGAACCTCAAAAATGTAATAAAAGGTGTACGTATGTCCAGTAAAATGTAATTATAGAGTGCCCCTTCCTATATGTGTCATTAATTTTGCAGAGATAGGTATGTCTGCAACTCCTATTATTAAATTGTTTTTCTATGGTATGGGAATGTTCAAGCTATCTTAGAGATCACTTGACAGCGGAATTTTATGCAACCCCTATTTTTGGTCCAATTTATGTCAAATTTTGGGACTGGGCATATTTTTGGCTTCTGATTACATTGCAATCGAAACATATGACATATGCAAAATTATGCAAAATGCATAAATTTTTGCATATGCAAAATTTATGCATTTTACCTATTTTCGTATGCAACAAATATTTCAATAATAGGTACAAAAATGTTTGTGTGCACAATTTTTCTGTTTAAAATTCTCTTCAGACAAATCAATAAAATAGAGAAATGTATAGCCACAGCCTCAACCTTCAAAATACCGAAAATCGGGAGGTATCGTTCTATGGGGGCTATATGAAAGCCTGAACCTAAACCGACAAATGTAAGGTGGAAAGTTTTTTACCCCCAAGGAAGGCTTAATACCAAATTTCAACCATTTCGGAGGGATACTGAGGGCACAACCTTCAACATACCAGAAATCTGGTGGTACCGTTCTATCGGGGCTATATGAAGACGTGGACCTATACCGACAAATTTCAGGTGGAAAGTTTTATACTCACAACGAAGACAAAATGCCAAATTTCAGCCATTTCGGTGGGATATTGAGGCCACAACCTTCAAAATACCGAAAATCGGGAGGTACCATTCTGTGGGGTCTATATGAAGACGTGGACATATACCGATAAATTTCAGGTGGAAAGTTTTACACTACCAACGAAGACTTAATACCAAATTTCAGACATTTCGAAGGGATATTGAGGGTACAACCTTCAAAATACCAGAAATCCGGAGATACCCTTCTATGGGGTCTATATGAAGGCGTGGACCTATACCGACAAATTTCAGCTGGAAAGTTTTATACCAACAGCGAAGACAAATTGCCAAATTTCAGTCATTTCGGTGGGATATTGAGGCCACAACCTTCAAAATACCGAAAATCGGAAATGTTTTATACCCCCAACGAAGATTTAATACCAATTTTCAGTCATTTCGGTGGGATATTGAGGGCACAACCTTCAAAATACCAGAAATCCGGAGGTACCGGAGGTACCAAAAAAATACAGGTGGAAAGACTTAATACCAATTTTCATTCATTTCGGTGCGATATTGAGGCTACAACTTTCAAAATACCGAATATCGGTAGGTACTGTTCTATGGGGACTATGTGAAGACGTGGACCTATGCGGACAGAGTTCAGTTGTAAAGTTGCATACCCCTAACGAAGACTTAATAGCAAATTTCAGCTATTTCGGAGGGATATTTAGACCATAAATATGTTTCTGCATATGCTCTTTTATCCAGATATGTACAAATATGTCAAAATAGGCACGATATGCAAATTATGCAAAAATTTCTGGGCCTAATTCGTTTTATTTTGTAATAAAACGAGTTTCTGTCTAATCAGTTTTTCTAACCATCCTAACCATATCGACGCCTCCAAACAATAGTAACCTAAGTCGACTTAGCATGTTTTCAAGTTCTTTACATTTTTATATTTAACGTCCTTAAATTTAAATTCTGTCAAATTTTGGTAATAATCGGACAATCCGAACAGAAGTTATAAACAAATATTGACTTAGCATAGTACTGAAGTTCAAAAAAATTTCCACCCTTTGAGAGCTTCTCCTGCAAAACTCACTTTTTAGACTTATTTGGAGGTGTCGATATATGCATTTGCATAGGATTCCGCGGTCTAGAGATCACATATAAGTGGTATTTTTAGATCTTGCCTATAAGATTTGATGAAATGACTCGATTTGGAAATGGATTTGTCTCATTTATAGGTTTCAACATTTTTGCAGTAATTGGTTGTGTCATCTATAAAATTGGATTTGAATGTAATGACTTCGTAAAACTATCACTTAAAACCAATACACCCTTTTCACACACAAATAAATGTGTACATGAATGTCCAAACAAGCCCAAGAAAGGAAACATCACTTTCTTCAAATGCTGACTTATTGGCATCGTTCATATATTTTATTTTATTTAATTTCATTTCAGTTCACTTTTTGTTTTCGTCAATGAAGTTGTAAACACTATTTTGTGTGTGCGAACAATGTTTCTGAACTCTGCAATGACGTTGTTCGTAGTAGGCTTATAAGAAGAGACGGACGATGACGACGACGAATACATTGTTGACAATTTAAGCTTGTAACTGACAGGTGATCGTAAACAAACAGAAAACAAACAAATCACTACAAAATAAACCTTTTTTCTTCTTATATTGTGGGGTTTTGTTGTTCATTTCTTTCGGTTCATTTGACTAACTGAGGTTAAGTTGTTTTTTTTTTGTGTTTCTGCTTTAAAATGTTTATAGACTGATTTAAATGCATTTTACATTTTTACAACTTAGAAAGTTTTACAACAATTGCCGCTGCCGCCGAGGGCAAAGAAATAACTTAAAGTAGTAAACTTTCAAAATAAGTCACTAGTGACATAAATTTCGTGTAATGAAAAAGAAATCAACCTGAAATTGAATGCAATACTGCTAGAGGTAATATAGATTCATTTTTTTACTACAGGTCACACCTGGACAAATTACAAATGAAATGTGTGTGGCATTGGTTTTTGGTTTAAACAAATGAAGAGGCAATGTTGATAAGTGGGTCTGCTCTTTTGGTTCTTATATCACCCGTAGTCAATAGGAGGTTAATGGAAGTATGTACACATTAGACTGACCAAAAAAAACTGTTTAGGATTTTTTTTTCATCCAAAAACTTTATATATGAAATTTTATGGCGATCGGTTAAAGTTAGCCCGTACCACCCGAGCGATATTTGTTTCCATAGACAAAGGTGAATTTTCACGAAAATCTTCTAAATGCCACAATTATGATCCAAACGATAAAAAAACTTTACTAGTTCTTGTTGTGGTTAAAAAACGAAAAAAATATACACGCAGAGAAAAAAATATGATTGATCCAACAATATTCGAATAGCAAAATATGTATTGTAAAGATATTGTTAGATTCCGTATGTAGTATTGTAAATCCCACAATCGTTTTTTGTTAATTACAACAATTGTTTTGTCGTATCCAACAATAGTTTTTGTCTGCTGGACAATATTATTCTCCTTTCTGCGACAATTTTATTCTCTTCTCTCGGTATGCGATGCCATTGTGAAAAAACTATTTTTGTGAGTTTTGTTCTTATCTTATCTTTGTTTATTTTATTGTTGTTCTTTTATGTGTGTGTACACCATGAGATTCTTGTTATTATTTGTTTCTTCTTTCTCATTCTTCTTTGGGTTTTGATGGTTGAGTTATACCGGGACAATCTGATAAGTGTTTTTGGCAGGAGAAACTTTGTTATGGTTTTCATATTTATTATAGTTTTTTATTCCTTACGTTGCGGTAGGTGCTTGGAGGATGAGCGCAATGGAGTAGTTATGTTTCATCATTCAATTTGTTGTCTTTTTAGTTAAACCAGTCAAAACCTGGCCATGTGTTGTGTTTGTCAATACTTACAATATTATATATAACATACCAAATTTATGTGGAAAGTGTATATGAGAATTATATTCGATCAAATCAAAAATAACAGGTTTTCTGGGCTGACAATAGTTGTTGACAATGATTTTGACAATATTAAGGAATTTGCAAGTTGTGTTTGTTTCGTGTGTTTGGTTAAAAAGATGATATTTTTTAATTTGCAATCGCAATGCTTGAACAAAGGGTGACGTAGGGGATGGAAGATACCAATCAACGGTCCTGACCGGTTTTAACATGGCAAAGCCCAGGGTTTATCTTGGTCCCTATTTCATCCCAAGTGAGCACTGACCTCCCCGTGGTGTCACCTGGGAAACTGCCTTTAAGACCCGTTAAAGGTAGTGAGCTAACATGTGCCGCGCGTTCACCCATAAGAACTTTAAAAACTTGCATTTGGGCTTCGGGCTAGTAACCCTCCCCTAGAAAAAGCAGCCTACTATGAAAAAAACGAAAGAAAAGAAAAACAACCCCCTCTAAAATTGACAAACCCCGCAAACGTTTTAAGGACTATGATCTGCGAATCTGCACCTGGAATATTCGCACTCTTTATAGAGAAGGTGCAGTTTACGCATTGGTAGATGTACTTAAAAGGACAAGGCCGACATTACTGCCATACAGGAAATACGATGGAACGGGAAAGGCGTCACAACAACACCTAAAGGTGACACACTATAATATAACTGCCATGACACAAAGCATGATTTTGGTTGCGGATTTGTAGTTGGTCGGAGTTTAAAACATCTGGTCTCCAGCTTCACCACAGTGAATGAAAGACTCGCTGCAATTCGATTAAAAGCAAAATTCTTCTACATCAGTTTTATTTGCGCTCATGCCCCCACTGAAGACAAGGACGAACAGACCAAAGATATATTTTACGAGCGCTTAGAAGAAACTTATGAACGTTGCCCTGCCCATGACATTAAAATTATACTAGGCGATTTTAATGCCAACATTGGAAATGAGAATATCTCTGGCCCAACAGTCGGGAAATTCAGTATCCACAGTGAAACATCTGACAATGGTATGAGGCTGATAGACTTTGCAGCTGCAAGAAATATGGTAGTTAGCAGTACCAGATTTAAACATCCCGATATTCATAAGGGTACCTGGCTGTCGCCAGGACAAAGAACAAGAAATCAAATTGATCACGTTGTGATAGACGGAAGACATGCATAAAGCGTGTTGGATGTACGATCGTTCCGAGGTGCAAACATAGACTCGGACCACTACCTTGTTGCAGCAAAGGTACGTACCCGTCTAAACGTTGCAAATAAAGCACGAACAGACACAACGCGGAAGTTGGACATCGATAGGCTGCAAACCGAACAGATAGCCACAGCATATTCCACTCAACTAGCCCAATTGCATAATGCGAGCACTCCTTGTCCCGATAACATAACAACACAATGGCAAAATATTGCCTACTCCATGCAAACAGTCGCAAAATCCATACTTGGATTCCAAAGACCTCCACAAAGGAATTCATGGTATGACCAGGAGTGTCGTGCTGCTACCGAAGAGAAAAATGCGGCATATAGGGCTACTTTACAATCAGTAGCAACGCGTAGCGCACGAGAGAGATATCGGGAGAAAAGGAGAGAGGAGAAACGTCTTTTCCGCAGGAAAAAGAGAGAGATGGAAAGGCGGTAACAGATACAGATAGCGTGCTCAGGTTATGGAAGGGACATTTCTCCAATCTGCTGGTATCCAATAGTAGCGAAGACTATGATGCCACAGATCCAATCCCAGAAGATGGTGTAGAATGTATACCGCCCGGCCAAGATGAGGTAAAAACAGCAATCAACCGGCTAAAGAAAAATAAAGTCTTCTCCCTATTCCTGGAGAAGACCCAAGAGATGCAGATCGACACATATCACCTTTTTGTAGATTATAAAGCAGCCTTCGACAGCCCGCTACGCTCAAAGGTACTTGCGCAAGCAGATACGGCAGTGCTTGGTGTGCTTGAGAGGAAAATTCTTCGAAAGATCTACGGGCCGATTTGCGTTGACGGTGAATATTGACGTCGTATGAACCAAGAGCTATATCAGCTATATAAAGACATGAATATAGTTAAACGTATCGAGATGCAACGATTGCGTTGGCTAGGCCATATCATAAGAATGAGCGATGATGAACCCTCTAAAAAGGCGCATGAATACATGCCACATGGCGGTGCACGCAGAATCGGCAGGCCTAAGCATCGATGGAGCATACATGTGGATGGAGAAATGAAAAGGCGCGGTATTCCAAAAAGCGAAGCGAAAAAAGAGAGGATTGGAGACCTTTTCTTAGTTCAGTCTATGGAACAAATGTTCTGGAATGGGCCAGCTAAGTAAGTAAGTAATGCTTGAACAAAACAAATGAATTGTAGGAACAAAAATAGATATTGCTGTTCCAACAAAAGCGACAAATATTTTTTTGCGTGTGGGGCACAGGGAATGAAATATATCAAGCAAAGGTCCTGACCTGCTTTAATATGGCGAAGCCCAGAATTTATCTAGGTTCCTCATTCATCTCAAGTGAAAACTGACCACTGGTGTCACCTGGGTAGCTGGCTTTAACACCCGTTAAATATAGTGAGCTAATATGTGCCACTCAACCGACCCAATTGCTTAAACAAAGCATTGCTCGTCCCGATAACATTTCAGCACAGTGACAATGTATTGCCCACTCCATGCAAACAACCGTAAAATCCATACTTGGATACCAGAGACTTCCGCAAAGAAACCTATGGTATGACCAGGAGTGTTGGGAGTGTCTGCTGCCGAAGAGATATATGGCTATTTTACAACTAGTAGCATCGAGTAGGGCACGAGGGTATTATCGGGAGAAAAGGTGGGAGGAGAAAAGTCTTTTCCGCAGGAAAAACACGGAAATTGAAAAACAGGAGTGTGAAAAAATCTATATGTGCCGTCCACAAATTCTACCAAAAGAAACATCAAACTGATGGCTTTGGTACAGACACCTCCTTATGTAGATACCAGCAAGGTAATAATAATTTGGTAACTGGCACAGAAAGTGTGCTCAGGATAAGGAAATAGCATTTTCCTAAACTGTTGGTATCCAATCCTAGGGGAGACGACGAAGATACCACACATCTAATCGCAGAAGACGGTATTGGGTGTACACTGCGTCCGGCCAAGATGAGTTAAAGGCAGCAAAAGGCAGCAGGAGCAGATGACGGTTCAGTCGAGCAGTTCAACATCGGAGGCGACACTTGAAACCTATGTATCCGTTATCCTATTCACAAGAAAGAAACTAAAACTGTGTGCTCTAACTATAGGGGCATATGTCTGCTTCCTATTCCTAATAAGATAGTATCAGAGATATTATTACAGCTTTGTAAAACGACATTAACTGATACAGATACCCGAACAGATAGTGCGCTCAGGATATGGGAAGAGTATTTTTCTAAACTATTGGTATCCAATACAAGCGAAGACGACCAACATACCATAGATCCGATCTCAGAAGATGATATTGAGTGTTACCGTTACCGCCTGGCCTAGATGAGACGAAGTCAACAAAAAGAGAATAAGGCATCAGATGCCAATAGTTTACCAGCCGGGCTGTTCAAAATCAGAGGCGACACGCCGATAAGGTGTATGATTAGCTAGTTAGCTCTATTTGGCAGAAAGAACGCGTACGCGATTATTGGGTCCTAGCATCCTGTTTCCCTTCCACAAGAAAGGAGATAAGGCAGTGTGCTCTAATTATAGGGGCATAATTTTTTCCCCTATTGCGTATAAGAATATCGGTCTAAATTTGATCCGGTTTTCATAATTTTTTGAAGGATTCGATTGAACCGTAATTCCGGCTTTTAGAGAATTTTTTGAAAATGCACCTTAAAATTGCTATGGTAACACAGATCGCCCGGTTGGCCCTGGTTAACGTTAACCGATCGCCATTAAATTACAAAGGGTAGGAGATCCCATCAAAAAAAAAAATGTTTGTTTTTTTTTGGGTCGGTCTTGTAAACACATTTTTAATCCGATATGTTTCAAATATTAAAATATTTCAAGAAAATATAGATTGATATGTGGATATTCTTACATCTCTTAACGTAATAAGGACAGAAGCTTTTATGTCTTATCGCTTTATGATGCATGTCGTATCCCAAGAACGAGAAGAGTTAAGGATCAATCAATCAACACGAATCTTTGACCAACAATACATCTTGGTCAAATCTAATTGTTTACACTTTCTCTTCAATCATGAAACAAGACAACGGCAACAACAACAACATGATGTTTGTACAATGTACTAACGTGTAGTCTACAGATGCTTTAAAGATGGATTCGATAGAAGATGAAAAAAAAACATATTGGCATGTTTAAATGCAGAGTTTAGCAAGTCGCTCTGTGGTCTTTGTCTTTCATTATATTTGACCAAATGGTGATGATGACGAAAATGATTACCAATGTTTCCCATTTTGGTCAAGAGGGAGGAAAGGCGCAGCAGGTATAAGTGGTAAACATATGCTTCTATTACATGTATCACTAGTCAACATCATCTGCAAAAGAAGATACAACGCACACAGATTCTAATAAAATATTCCAAGATGAGATGACGCTTTGTACATCGAGATGTTCGGCGTGTTAGTCGGTTTGTTGTCGGCAATGTGAATACAAGTGATTGCAGAAGTGGTTTGGATGTTTGAAATCTTGGTACTTGGGTTTTAAAATGTTTAAATAGTAAAGAGTACAATCTTTAGTATAAGTCATATCCTCAATGAAGACTTACTTACTTAGCTGGCCCATTACAGAACATTTGTTCCATAGGCCGAACTAAGAAAAGATCTCCATTCCCCTCTATATTTTTTGCTTCGCACTCTGGAATACCGCGCCATCTATTCCATGGCCTGCCAATTCTGCGTGCACCGCCAAGCGGTCCGTATTTATACGCCTTTTTAGCGGGTTCATCATCGCTCATTCTTATGATATGGCCTAGCCAACGCAATCGCTGCATCTCGATACGTTTAACAATATTGACTTCGTTGTATAGCAGATACAGCTCGTGGTTCATGCGACGTCGATATTCACCGTCAACGCAGATTGGTCCGTAGATCTTTCGAAGAATTTTTCTCTCAAACACGCAAAGCACTGCCATGTCTGCTTGCGCAAGTTCCCAGGCTTCGGAGCCACACATCAGCACGGGTAGTATCATTGTTTTGTTGAGCGTTATTTTTGTTTGACGAGATGTGGCTTTGTTTTTAAACTGCTTACTTAAACCAAAGTAGCATCTGTTGGCCAACACAATTCTTCTTTTTATTTCACAACTGATGTCGTTTGTTGTGTTTACAGAGGTGCCGAGGTAAACGAAGTCTTTTGCTACCTCAATATTATAGGAACCAACTTCCACAGTCGGTCCGAGCTCAATGGACGCATTGCGCGTAGACACCATCAACTTGTTCTTCTCACCGTTTAACGCTAGACACACTTTAGCAGATTCTCCTTCGACCTTTATAAAGGTATCAGTTACTTCTTTTACTGATCGGCCCATGATGTCTGTATCATCAGCATAAGCAAGTAACATGTGACTATTGGTGTAGATTGTGCCACTTCTTTTGACGTTTTCCTCTCGTATAACCTTTTCCAGCAGGATGTTGAAGAGATCACACGAAAGGCTGTCTCCTTGTCTGAAACCTCTTTTGGTACCAAACTCTTCGGAGAGGTTCTTTCCTATTTTAACTGAGGACCTCGTGTCAGGATTAAGCAGGATTAGCTTTGCGGGGATACCAAATTCAGACATGGCTTGGAATATCTTTGAATGCAGCGGGCTGCCGCAGGCTGCTTTAAAATCGACAAAAAGGTGGTAGGTGTGGATCTGCATCTCTTGGGTCTTCTCCAGGATTTGCCGCAGGGTAAATATCTGGTCAATGGTGGACTTGCCAGGTCTAAAGCCGCATTGGTATGGTCCAATTATCTCGTTGACCATAGGCTTTAGTCGTTCGCACAATATCCCTGACACGATCTTGTAGGCAATAGGGAGTAGACTTATGCCCCTATAGTTAGAGCATACATTCTTATCTCCCTTCTTGTGGACGGAGCACAGGATACTCAGGTTCCAATCGTCGGGTACTCGTTCTTCCTGCCAGATGGTGCTAACTAGCTGATGAATACACCTTATCAGCGTGTCGCCTCCGGTTTTGAACAGCTCGGCTGGTAAGCCATCGGCTCCTGCTGCCTTATTGTTCTTCAGCCGATTTATTGCTGTCTTTACCTCATCTTGGCTGGGCGGTATACATCCAATATCATCTTCTGGGATTGGGACTGTGGTATCTTCGTCGTCTTCGCTGCTATTGGATACCAACCGTTTTGAAAAATGTTCTTTCCATATCCTGAGTACACTATCTGTATCTGTTACCAGATTAACTTGCTGGTCTCTACAGGAGGATGTGCCTGTTTGATGCTTGACTCTTTGGTAGAATTTTTGGACTTCATTCTGGCTCCTGTACATTTCGATTTTTTTACACTCCCGCTTTTCCATCTCTCTCTTTTTCCTGCGGAGAAGACGTTTCTCCTCTCTCCTTTTCTCTCTATATATCTCTCGTGCGCTACGCGTTGCTACGGATTGTAAAGTAGCCCTATATGCCGCATTTTTCTCTTCGGTGGCAGCACGACATTCTTGATCATACCATGGATTCCTTGGTGGAGGCCTCTGGTATCCAAGTATGTACTGATTTTGCGGCTGTTTGCATGGAGTCGGCAATGCTTTGCCATTGCGCTGATATGTTATCGGTATGAGGAGTGCTTTGATTAAGCAATTGGGCTAGTTGAGTGGAATATGCTGTGGCTATTTTGTGATTGCAGCTTACCGATGTCTAACTTTCGTGTTGTGTCTGTTCGTACTTTGTTTGCTACGTTCAGGCGGGTGCGTACCTTTGCTGCAACAAGGTAGTGGTCCGGATCAATGTTTGCGCCTCGGAACGATCGTACATCCAACACGCTCGATGAATGTCTTCCATCTATCACAACGTGATCAATTTGATTTCTTGTTTTCTGATCTGGCGACAGCCAGGTGCCCTTATGAATATCGAGATGATTAAATCTGGTACTGCTAACTACCATGTTTTTTGCACCTGCAAAGTCTATCAGCCTCATACCATTGTCAGATGTTTCACTGTGGAGACTGAATTTCCCGACTGTTGGGCCAAAGATATTCTCCTTTCCAATTTTGGCATTAAAATAGCCTAGAATGATTTTAATGTCATTGGCAGGGCAACGGTCATATGTTTCTTCTAACCGCTCGTAAAATATATCTTTGGTCTGTTCGTCCTTTTCTTCAGTGGGAGCATGAGCGCAAATAAAGCTGATGTTGAAGAATTTAGCTTTTATTCGAATTGCAGCAAGTCTTTCATTCACTGGGGTGAAGCTGGATACCAGATGTTTTAGTCTCCGACTAACTACGAATCCGCAACCAAACTCATGCTTTACGTCATGGCAGCTATAATACAGAGCGTCACCTTTGGGTGTTGTTGGGCCTTGAAGGGCTTATCAATTACTGCTAAACCTAAATAACGACGGGACGTACACAAATATTTCACCTTTCTACCACAACAACGTTCGTATTACCCAAATACGTTGAGTACAAAATCACATTTAAAACACCAAATCCGCGACCAAAACTTATTTAAATGCTTTCATTCGTAAAATAAATAATTTTCCTTTGCAATTAATTGGATTTCAGGTCATAGTTGAATTTGTTCAATTTACAAAAAGTATACGCTCGACGTATTTCGGTAGTTCTCATAAGAATACATGTGTTCTTCTTTTTTCACCACACACGCCCTGGGTATACGGACGTATATGGTCCTTAAGTAATAAATAAAATGAAATGAAAAGTATCAGTCGGTTTTGCTGACAGAGGTATACTCTCAGCCTTTGTGAATTGAAACACCCTTTTCCCAAAAAACAAAAAAAAAAAAAATGTATTTAGGGGGTATTCAGAATTTTGGGAGTATGAACTTGCCGACAAAGGTGTGGATTAGGATAAAATCTCAAAAGTTTTGAGGAGTAGGTGTCTAAAGGAATGGACCGACATAGTCCATTTAGGAAGTGTGCCTTATTTGGGAGCCATTCCTCTCGATAGGACCATTATATCAGGAAACATGGACATGCCCACGAAAAACATCATATCGCTGTAAACAGGATTACAAGGAGTACCTTCTGCACTTAAACAAAAATGTTGAACATTTGAGTGGGTGGTACCCCAAGGAGTGGACTATGCGACCCACTATTGAACATAAACTAAGTTTGGACAAAATATTTCGAAATCCAAAGTTTGGACCAAAGCGGTTACTCTGCTCGCACTCAGCAAAAATACCCATTACAAAACCCCCTACCAAGCCATTATTTTTACAAGGGCATGTCGCACGAAATAAGTAGTTATTTTTTGGCCACTTAAATAAGTCGTCGCGCTTTTTTTGCAACTAGTTATTTAAGTGGTCAAAAAATAAACACCTCCTTTAAGCGACATGCCCTTGTTAAAATAATGGATTAGTACGGGGTTATGAGTATAATGTAATGAGTATCTTTGCTGGGTACGTATCATTTTAGCGAAGCGGGAGGTACCGGAAGGAGAGGACCTATAAGCAGCACATTCGAATTTCATCTAATATTCAAAGAATTATGAGTATATGCTAAGCTGTCGTGTTAACCAGCAAGCATGCGTCCGTAGGATTTTTTTACAGTTTTCGGGTCGTTTTCTCAAGAGTATGGACTTGCCCTGCCCATGACATTTAAAATTTACTAGGCGATTTTAATGCCAAAATAGGAAAGGAGAATATTTTTGGCCCAACAGTCGGGAAATTCAGTCTCCACAGTGAAACATCTGACAATGGTATGAGGCTGATAGACTTTGCAGCTGCAAGAAACATGGTAGCTAGCAGTACCAGATCGAAGCATCTCGATATTCATAAGGGCACCTGGCTGTCGCCAGATCAAAGATATATGATAGATGGAAAACATTGCAGCAAAGGTACGTACCAGATTAAACGTAGCAAACAAAGTACGAACAGACACAACACGGAAGTTGGACATCGGTAAGCTGCAATCACAACAGATAACCAAAGCATATTCCACTTCGTGCTGCTACCGAAGAAAAAATGCGACATAGAGGGCTACTTTACAATCAGTAGGAACGCGTACCGCACAAGAGAGGTATCGGGAGAAAAGGAGAGAAGAGAAAAGTCTTTTCCGCAGGAAAAAGAGAGTGAAGGAAAAGGGGGAGTGTGAACAAATCGAGATGTACAGGAGACAGAATGAAGTCCGAAAATTCTATCAAAGAGTGAAACATCAAAATGATGGCTTTGGGCATTCTCCCGTAAAGACCAGCAAGGTAATTTGGTAACTGATACAGATAGTATGCTAAGGATATGGAAAGAGCATTTTTCCAAACTTTTGGTATCCTATAGTAGCGAAGTCGACGAAGGTAACACAGATCCAATCCCAGAAGATGGTATTGAATATATACCACCCGGCCAAAATGAGGCAAAGACAGCAATAAACCGGCTGAAGAATAATAAGGCAGCAGGAGCTGATGGCCTACCAGCCGAGCTATTTTAAACCGGAGTCGACACGCTGATAAGGTGTATGCATCAGCTAGTTACCTCCATCTGGCAGGAAGAACGCGTACGTCTTCTGCCTATCGTCTAAAAGATAGTGTTAGGGATATTGTTTGAACGACTAAAGCCCATGGTCAACGAAATAGCAAGTCCCTCATTGACCAGATATTTACTTCGACAGCCTGCTACGTTCAAAGGTATTCCAAGCCATGTCTGGTATCCCCGCAAAGCTCATTCGGCTTTCTAAAATGACTCTAACTGAAACAAGATCTTCAGTTAAAATAGGAAAGGACCTCTCCGAAGAATTTTGTACCAAAAGAGGTTTCAGGCAAGGAGACAGCCTTTCGTGTGACCTTTTCAACATCTTGCCAGAAAAGGTTATGCGAGAGGCAAACGTCAAAAAAAGTGGCACAATCTACACCAATAGCCACATGTTACTTGCTTATACTGATGATATAGACATCATGGGACGATCAGTAAAAGAAGTAACCAATACTTTTATGTAGGTCGAAGGAGAATCTGCTAAAGTGGATCTGGTGGTAAACGGCGAGAAGACCAAGTTGATGGTGTCGACGCGCAATGCGTCCATTGAGATCGGACCAACTGTTGAAGTTGGTTCCTATAGTTTTGAGGTAGTAAAAGACTTTGTATACCTCGGCACCACCGTAAACACAACAAACGACATCAGTTGTGAAATAAAAAGAAGACTTGTATTGGCCAATAGATGCTAATTTGGCTAAAGTAAGCACTTCAAAAACAAAGCCACAACACGTCAAACAAAAATAACGATTCACAAAACACTGATACTACTCGTGCTAATGTATGGTTCCGAAGCCTGGGTACTTGCGCAAGCAGATAAGGCAGTGCTTGGCGTGTTTGAGAGAAAAATTCTTCGAAAGAACTACGGACCAATTTGCGTTGACGGTGAATATCGACGTCGTATGAACAACGAGCTGTATCTGCTATACAACGACATCAATATAGTTGAACGTATCGAGATGCAACGATTGCGTTGGCTAGGCCATATAATAAGAATGAGCGATGATGAACCCGCTAAAAAGGCGTATAAATTCGAGCCGCATAGCGGTGCACGCAAAATTGGCAGGCCAAATAATAGATGGCGCAAACAAGTGGATGAAGAGATGACAAGGCGCGGTATTCCAAAAAGCGAAGCACGAAACAGAGAGAACTGGATATCTTTTCTTAGTTCGGTCTATGGAACAAATGTTCTGTAATGGGCCAGCTAAGTAAGTAAGTAAGCCTCAAGTCATCCAGCAACGCAGACCAGGTCGGCTAGTTGTTTTATAAGGAGACGATATAGTCAGTGAATTGCCCCAATTTGAACTTCTATATATCAAAAATAGTAAAACCCACAAAAATATCATAAAGGACAATCTTGTAGATATTTTTCACTGCTACAACACTTTCTTTAGTTCCATTTTGATTGGTCTTGCGTTTTCCAAGGAAAATCGTGACAACCTAAAAAACCCTAAAAATGTGAACTTTGACCGGGATTTATTTAAAAAGCGCTCCGGCGATTTTTTTTGTTTTTCTGACTTTTCTCATCTATGAGCATTGTAGTTTCAGAATCAGCAAAAACTTCCCAGGTATAAGCTGCTTTCATTTAAAGTTGGTTCAAGAGCACCGTGCACATGCTGGCCGAAGGGCTTTTTTTACAGTTTTCGGGTCGTTTTCTCAAGAGTATGGGCTAAAAAACTTGTACCATCGTAGTAGCGGCCTTGGTTCAACCTGTTGCAAGAAAAATCAAAACTATTCGAGAGGAGGTCCTAATCTGCACTTTTCCGATATTTGTGGCGGCAGGTATCCGAATGATTTGACGTTTATAGTCCCTATTCTAACCTGATCTATGTCTCGCAGAAATATTACGATGTCCAAAGTATGGACCAAATCGCTTTCTGCCTACGAGAGAGAGCACTATTTTAACGAAAAGTTTTGAACTTTTGTTGGGGAGGTACCCAAAGGAGTGGACCGACAAGCCCCATCTTAGAACTTAAACTAAGTTTGAACAAAATATTGCTATTGCCAAATTTTGGATAGAATCGGTTTATCCGTTTGAGAGTTATGGCGCGCTCCATCCACAAGACATGGTGCCATAGCGGTGTTTTACAGCTTTCAGGCCATTTTCTGAGAAAGTATGGACTGGTCACTGAAAAAAACTTGCACCGTCGTAATGGAAGCAGCGAATACAAGTTGTTGCAACAAAAATCAAAAGGATTCGACAGGAGGTCTTAAACTGCACTTTTCCGAAATTTTGTGTGGGAGGTAACCGATAGAGTGAACCGATATAGTCCATATTCGAACTTTACCTATGTCTGGTAGAAATATTACGATGTGCAAAGTATGGACCAAATCGCTTAGACCTTTCGAGTGTTGCGCATAACTTTTGCGAACAGATTTGAAATTTTGTGGGGGAAGTACCCGAGGGAGTGGTTCGATACGGCTCATCTTCGAACTTTAACCAAGTTTTGACAAAATATTACGAAAGTCAAATTTTTGACAAAATCTGCCAGTCAGACAGACTGACCTAAATCGGCTCCAAAATGTCTGAAACGAATTTCGTCCAAACATTCTCGAGGTCTAAACGGACTCATTTTGCCCGTATGAAGGTCTAAATACTCTCGTTAGCATAAATGCTGAGGATATAATTAACATAGCCCGGTAAATCCTCCTTTGAACCACTGTCCATCGCTATTGTTGTCACTATTTCAAAATCAACAACATGATGAAGAAGAATACAACTTGTCGATGCTGTTATTGCTGATGATCGGCTGATCCGACCATCTTCTTTTTCCTCTTTGTTGATTTCTTCTGGTTTCTGGTGTTGTGTGTTACTACTACTGACCATGTTGTTGACGTGTTTTCACCTATCTGGTGTTGTTGTAGTTATTATTATGGTTATATCTGATATTATCCATATGTTGATCAGTTAGTTGGTCAGCAATGTTTCGCAGGCCGACTATTTTCTTTAGAAAATAAAATATATGCTAGCCACAACAACAACAAAAAATCGACAACTAGAAAAGACATACAACATTGTAGCCATTACTGTTATTGCTTGGGAGGTCCAGTAGTAGTGGCGGCTTTCCTAGTTTGACTATATGGATGGATAGATAATCTCCAACAGCAACAACGACAACAACACCAAAACATTTGAACAAACGCAATAATTTTTGCAAAAGATAAAAGAGCCAGGCGGTGGCTATAACATTAACAACAATGCCATCAACAACATGAATTTGTGTATTTGGGGTTAGCTGCTGCAATGATGCCGCCGCCTGATCGTTGTTGTATTGGCTTGTTAGCTACTCGGACGATGGTTGTTGGCTTGGTGTTTACATTACACCTGTGAAAGCTTAAGAAAGTAAATGCCATCATTGACAGCAAAAGTGTGTTTTAATTTGGGTCACACACTTCCACCATTTGATGCTGCCACAGCCATAACTAACTTTTAATGGAATCCAGCCTTTAGTTTGTGTTTTTTTTTCTCTTTTTCTACACATTGCAGTGGCATCACATATCTTCCCGTTTTACCATAGCTGGATTGTGTTGCAGAGAAGCACAGACCATTATGTATCCGGTAGCTATTTCATTCTGCCACCACATTCATCCAACCTAAATTGTTGCCAACACCTATGAATGGCAAACGGTATTTGATTTCTGACCAATGGTCTTTTGTTGTAATTTTTTAAACATTTCTTGTTTGAAAAAGTAAGCATTTAAGAAATCTTCACCAGGAGTTTGATTTCACACACATTAATGGCTAAAAAACTATTTCTATCCCAGAAGGACCCAGTGAAGATTGCTGCCATATCAAATATATTTTGTAGATAGACGAACATGTAAAAAAAAATAGTAAATGTTGGTCCAAATTTCGCCACCCTGTACTATTTTGTGAAAATTTAAACGAAGTCCGAAGATGGCTCTTACCGATCCACTCCTTTAAGTACACACCCTACTTAGCACGTTGTAACATTACTTCCAGACATACATAGGTCAGAAACGAATTGTCCTCAGTATGTTGTCCTCATGGTTCTTCTACTACTGCGGCACAATTATGCAAAGCCTATAATTCCTGAGATAATGGTCCAAAAACCCCCTACTGACACCAAACAAAATTACCGATGAGCAAAACCATAGTACACGAATACAAACACATAATTGTTGAGGTGACGGCCCTGGTCGAAGATTCCTCCGTGTCAATCTGGTGCATAGAACTGGCTGGCATGGACCGCCAGCAGATGCGACGGGACTAGCAAATGAGCTCGATTAGCTTCGTCGTACGAACCCTGAAGACTCAATGGTTGGAGAATTAACTCTTGAAGTCAACAGGCTGGTAGGCGGAAATTAGCGGAAAAAGTGGTTAGACCAACCGAAGCAATGCAACATTAAGTAAATTGTGGACAACAGTTAAAAATAACTTGAATCCGGGAAAGAAGGATGATAGAACAGCTGTTACTTTCAACGGCGTGACATTAACTCGCCCAAAGATGTGCGCGTGTTATTTGAACCGGCAATTTATAGAGTGATAGGGCGAGGAGGAGTGTGCTACGCCGTGCTACGCCGTATAAGAAGAGTCCTTCCTACCGAGGAGGTACACCACTATTTACAATGGGCGATGAGCAGACGTCATCCGAAACGCGAAATCAACCGTAACACCTAAGCAACTGTATGAACCTCAAGTTGAGTACAACAAGTGTCCTCAACCAACCGTTAGCCACCCATATTATACAAGAAGCCTGGAGTGTTGACAGTGTCGTCCCGCTTCTGAATGCCACCAAGGATGTCAGCAGAGGTGAATCGTACTGGTCGATTTCCCTCCTGCCACCAGTAGTAAAGATTCTACAGACACTACTCCTCCCAACGATGAGAAGGAGCTTACTAGTTGCCTACCATTAAGATACGTTCCGAAAATGTATAGAAATATAACAGCATTACACGCCATACCCACACATATCAGTAGAGGACTGAACCAGAACAGACCGTGCGACCGAACAGGCATGGTGGCACTTGACCTATCGGGAGCATTCGATACCGTCTACCATGCAAAGGATATAGGGAAGATCACTCTCCAGCCGTGTTTGAAACGTTGGATCGTTTTGAAATTCAGAAACAAGATATTTTAAAAATTTATTGTGAGGGTCCAATTAAGGCGAAGATTTTGTAAGAACTTAGTTTTAAGGGGCCAATCGATTTAAAAAAAAATATTTTATGGGTCCTTTCAAGGCGTAGATTTGTTAAGAATTTATTGTGAGGCCCAATTAAGGCGTAGATTTTTTAAGAATTTATTTTTAAGGGGACAATCAAGGCGTAGATTTGTAAAAAATAATTTTGTGGGTCCATTCAAGGCGTAGATTTTTTAAGAATTTATTGTGAGGGTCCAATTAAGGCGTAGATTTTTTAAGAATTTATTGTGAGGGTCCAATTAAGGCGTAGATTTTTTAAGAATTTATTTTTAAGGGGACAATCAAGGCGTAGATTTGTAAAAAATAATTTTGTGGGTCCATTCAAGGCGTAGATTTCTTAAGAATTTATTGTGAGGGTCCAATTAAGGCATAGATTTTTTAAGAATTTATTGTGAGGCTCCAATTAAGGCGTAGATTTTTTAAGAATTTATTGTGAGGGTCCAATTAAGGCGTAGATTTTTTAAGAATTTATTGTGAGGGTCCAATTAAGGCGTAGATTTTTTAAGAATTTATTGTGAGGGTCCAATTAAGGCGTAGATTTTTTAAGAATTTATTGTGAGGGTCCAATTAAGGCGTAGATTTTTTAAGAATTTATTGTGAGGGTCCAATTAAGGCGTAGATTTTTTAAGAATTTATTGTGAGGGTCCAATTAAGGCGTAGATTTTTTAAGAATTTATTTTGAGGGTCCAATTAAGGCGTAGATTTTTTAAGAATTTATTGTGAGGGTCCAATTAAGGCGTAGATTTTTTAAGAATTGTTTGTTTTGTTTTAGTTGAAGATTCAATCATATGATTGATTAAGTCTGGTGTATTCCCCCATTGACTTAACTTCATCATTACCTTTGAGAGTTATGTTTACAAAACGCACTGACAGCCTGCAAAATGTACTGATCGCTACCAATATCATGAGTTCATCCCAGCGAATAATTTATTTTTAAGGAACCGATCAAGGCGTAGATTTTTAAAACAAATACTAACCGACCCGGCCCGCGTTGCTAGCCCTTGAAGCAGTTTTATGTTACCTTAAGTCAGCGATTGTATTTTTATTGCATCGCTTATTAGTCGGGATCTGCAAGTGATTATATATAAAAAATCTTCAGATTTATTTGTGTCGATATGCAATTTTAACATACCGCCAAAAAGCTGATGACTTGAGGCATGCGTTTATTTCATCTGCTGGAATAGTATAACTGGAAGCGTCTGCCTGAAATCTAAAAGTTAATTGCTTCTTAAATTATTATGTGCCATTGTAAATTCGTTCCAGGTGATAACTCATATTTAATATTGCACATATGCCCTTCATTCACATGAATGTTCAGTGGCAACTTAAGGGCCAACTGTGTCGTCCTTCAACCTTCTTATAATGTACATCTTATATACCTGATGGGTGCCACCGTGGTGCAATGGTATGCACGCCCGCCTTGCACGCAGAAGGTCAGTGGTTCGATTCCCCGGCCAGGCAACATCAAACATTTTTAAAACGGTGGCAAAATACCCCTCAGTAATGTTGGCGACATTTCCTGAGTATTTCAGCCTTGAAAAACTTCTCTACAAGTGGTGTCTTAAGGCACGCCGTTCGGACTCGGCGATAAACAGTAGGTCCCATATCATTGAGCTTAATATGAATCGGGGTGCACTCATTGATATGAGAGAAGTCTCCCTTGTCCCGTATGGGATGTTGTGGAACAATGTTTTTTTTTTTTTGTATTTTATATACCTGATGAAGCTATAGCTATCGATATGTTGCCTTCTAATTTAAACACGTGCTTTCCAATAAGACCAAAGCTTCGCTATGCATAACATCTGGTATTTCTATTGATCTGTAACATATTTAAGAAAGTAGGAGTGGTCGGGTCTTACGGTTTGTACATTTTACATATATATCGCACCAAGGACCATCCCTGTACATCATCTGAAAATTACATGGAAATCGGTTTAGAAGTTTTGAAGATATAACACATTTAAAAAGGTGGGCGTGGCCGGGTCTTAAGCCACAAATAAGTCCCTCGGGTCGGAGACACTACCACCATTGTCTATCGAATTAATTTTCAAACCACGCTCCGCCGAAATTCCACAAAATATATAGTTTATTTTCAGCAAGCACCAAGGGACATATATGTTGCCTATTTTCACCAGGATTATCCCGGTACATTCCCTGAAATTTGTAGGAGAATTATCTACATATCGAACCCCTTCCGAAATTCAACAAAATTTGTAGCCTATTTTAACCGGGGGCCATCCCTGTACATTCCCTGGCAATTTAAGGTGGATCGGTTCAGTAGTTTTTGTAAAAATCATAAAAATTGAAATTTGAAAAAAGTGGGCGTAAAAGTGGGGTTGGTCAAAATTTCTTTGCATAAAAACCCAAGTCGGGTTATGGCGCACATTTTACAGAAAATATTATCGAAATCGGTCCAGCCGTTTTTGAGTCTATACGGAACATACACACATTGTCTTTTATATATTAGATATCATTTTTAAAGACATAGGGTATAGGGGAAGTACCCCGCCCCTTCCGAAATTCAACAAAATTTGCAGCCTATTTTAACCGGGGGCCATCCCTGTACATTCCCTGGCAATTTAAGGCAAATCGGTTCAGTAGTTTTTGTAGGTTCAGTAGTTTTTTGTAGAAATGACCAAAAAAGTGGGCGTGGTCAAAATTTCGTTGCATAAAAACCCAAGTCGGGTTATGGGGCACATTTTCCAGAAACCGGTCCAGCCGTTCTCAACTGATGCCATTACCAACGAACGACATTTGATTTTTATTTATATAGATATAGCATTTTTAAAGAAATAGGGTATAGGGGAAGTACCCCGCCCCTTCTGAAATTCAAAAAAATTTATAGCCTAATTTAACCGGGGGCCATCCCTGTACATTCCTTGGCAATTTCAGAAAAATCGGTTCAGTAGTTTTTGTAGAAATGACAACAATTGAAAAAAGTGGGCGTGGTCAAAGTTTCGTTGCATAAAAACCCAAGTCGGGTTATGGCGCACATTTTACAGAAATAATTATCGAAATCGGTCCAGTCGTTCTCAACTGATGCCATTACCAACGAACGACATTTGATTTTTATTTATATAGATATAGAATTTTTAAAGAAATACGGTATAGGGGAAGTACCCGCCAATTCCGAAATTCAACAAAATTTTTAGACTATTTTAACCGGGGCGATCCCTGTACATTCCCTGGAAATTTCAGAAAAATTGGTTCAGTAGTAGAAATGACAAATATTGAAATTTGAAAAAAGTGGGCGTGGTCAAAATTTCGTTGCATAAATATCCAAGTCGGGTTATGGCGCACATTTTACAGCAAGAATTATCGAAATCGGTCCAGCCGTTCACAACTGATGCCATTACAAACGAACGACATTTGATTTTTTTTATATAGATGGTCCATTCATGGCGTAGATTTTTTATGAATTTATTTTTCATGGTCCATTCAAGGCGTAGATTTTTTTATGAATTTATTTTTAAGGGGCCAATCAAGGCGTAGATTTTTAAAAAAAAGTATTTCAAGGAGTAGATTTTAAAAAGGATATATATTTTGGGGGTCCATTCAAGGCGTATATTTTTTTAAAAAAAATATTTTGCGGGTCAATTCAAGGCGTAGATTTTTTAAGAATTTATTTTTAAAGTGCCAATCACGGTGTAGATTTTTAAAAAATAATTTGGTTGGACCACTCAAGGAGTGGATTTTAAATACAAAATATATTTTGTGGGTCCATTCAGGGCCTAGATTAAAAAAAAATATTTTATGGGCCCATTAAAGGGTAGATTATTTAAAAATATGTTTTGTGGGTCCTTTCAAGGAATAGATTTTTAAAAAGTTATACATTTTGTGGGTCCATTCAAGACGTAGATTAAAAAAATATTTTGTGGGTCCGTTGAAGGCGTAGATTTTTTAGTGGGTTCACTCAAAGCGTAGATTTAAAAAATAGTATTTTGTAGTTCCATTCAAGGCGTAGGTTTTTTTAAGAAAATATTTTGTTGGTCCATTCAAGGTGCAGATTTAAAAAAAAGTATATTGTGGGTCCAAGGCGTAGATTTAAAAAAATATTTTGTGGGTCCATTCAAGGCGTATTTTTTTAAGAATTTATTTTTAAAGAGCCAATCAAGGCGTAATTTTTTTAAGGATTTATTTTTAAAGAACCAATCAAGGCGTAGATTTAAAAAAAAAACTATTTTGTTGGTCCATTCAAGGCGTAAATTTTTAAGCATTTATTTTTAAAGAGCCAATCAAGGCGTAAATTTTTTAAGAATTTATTTTCAAAGAGCCAATCAAGGCGTAGATTAAAAAAAAATATTTTGTAGGTCCATTCAGGGCGTAGATTTTTAAAACAAAATATTTTGTGGGTCCTTTCAACGCGTAGATTTTTTTGATTTGTTGCTTCGGCGGAACACCTCTGTTGTGCAATGAATTTTTAATGTAGACAAAAATAATGCTGATGAAAGCCTGTATAATGTTCTTAGAAAACTCTCGATTATTACAAGTTCCATTTTCTAAACTTTCGGACATATTTTGTGGGTCCATTCCTGGTGCAGATTGTAAAAAAATATTTTGTGGGTCCATTCCTGGTGCAGATTTAAAAAAAAAACAATATTTTGTGGGACCTTTCAAGATTTTTTATAGTTTTTGCTTCGGCGGAGCACCCCTGGTGTGCAATGAATTTTAAATGTAGTCAAAAATAATGCTGATGAAAGCCCGGAAAATGTTCTTAGAAAACTCTCGATTATTACAAGTTCCATTTTCTAAACGTTCGGACATATTCTTCTTTGGGTGCTTACAAACCATAAATCTGTTGTAAAATGTATACAAAACCTGAAACTCAATCACTTTTCAAGAGATTGAAAAAATATGTACTACATTTCAACCACATTTTTGGGAAAAACCTATAGTATCACTCCTTAATAATGATTTATTAATTTGAAAATCTCCTAAATTCTAGCGATTGTAGCGCACAGGTTAACAATTTGCGACAAATCGTTTTTATGATCAATTCCACTTAACCAATGATGGGTAAAGCGACCGACCACCTTCTACCACTCCAACTGACTGACCGTTGTTAGCGGCTTGCATGACTGGACATAACAAAAATCATCAAAGTCTAACATAGGTGTTATGGTTTGGCCAGAAGCAGTTCAATGTTTGTTACTCTTGTTTCTTATTCTTCAATAGATTTCAAATGAATGGCATGTGTTTGGCTAGAAGGCAGCAGGCAGCCGCCACATTTCAACTATAAGTGAGTGTGAATTGTGAAATGGGTAGGCGATCATAGTGTGCACTGTGATAGATTAACTATTAATTGAAGATAGTTTTAAAATAGAAGACATATAGACAGATTTGTAGATAGAAGATCTATTAAAGGCCGATAGAGACCGATAGAAGGTGTTGTGTATATTGAAGACCGATAAATTTTTCCTATCTTTAGAATTCCGATAGTGGGTCTTGTATCTATAGAAGGTCTTCTAACTACCGATTAAAGTTCTTCTATCTATGGAAGTTCTTAGATATCGATAGAATGTTTTCTATCTATAGAAGGTCTTCCATCTATAGGAGACCGAAAATAAGTCTATTATGTAGAGAAGATCGATAATAGGTCTTCTACGTATAGGATCCTGATAGAAGGTCCTCTATCTATAGAAGAATAAAAGAACGTATTCTATCTATAGAAGAATTATAGAAGGTCTTCTATCAATAAAACGACCTATAGAATGTCTATAGAAGGTAAAATATAGAAGACCTACAAAAGGTCTTTTATATACCAATGAAGGGTGCTATATACATGGAAGATCGATAGAAGATCTTCTATCTATAAAAGACCGATATAAAGTCATCTTTATATAAAAGACGTTCGAGGGTCTTTTGTCCATAGAAAATGGTCTTCTGTATAAGGAAGGCGCATAGAAGGTCTTATATCTGAGACCGATAGAAGGTCTTATGTTTATAGAAGAACGATAAAAGATTCCAATCGTTAGAAAACCGATCATAGGTCTCCTATCTTTTGAAGATTGAAGATGGTAGGTCTTCTATCTATAAAAGATCCATACATATGTATATCTGCCGATAAAAGGTCTTACCTTTTTATGAGGCATAAATCACTGTGCATTGACTTTATGATCGAATTTTTATTTGTCTTGTCGCCTTTTCATTTCTCCTATTATTGTGCTATAAAAAATCATAAGTTTTACAATGGTCCGCGTGCAATTTCCGCTGGCTACATCTCGTGCCAAACACTCTCTATTGCAATTCTAACTCGACAGGCTTCTTTTTTACTCAAACAGTCTGTCCGTCCATTCATACTCTATGTGTGTGGTGTACTGCTGTGCAGTTTTCTATCTTCCTAAATCTATGATTGTTTAATGGCGCCTTCTAGGATTTATTTGCTTATTTGTTAAACATGGCAAGTCGACCAGTCAACGGACGAACAGACATTGAACCGATTAAAGTTTGGTTTGTGATTTTATTTTCTATTTCATTGGGATTTGTCTTAACACATCAAATTTGTGTGAAAGAAATAAACCATGGTATTGTGGTTTTTGTGGTCATTTCCATTTTTCTAACTGCTGCAGCAGTAACTGCACTCAAGTGACCGATAGGCAGTAGTAGTAAATCCAAAGCCAGAAAAGAAAGAAACAAAAAACGAATTTAATTTATTTTTTAATTTTAATTGATTTTCTTGGCACTACTCCTCCTCCTCCTCTTAAGTGTTTTCGTTTAAAGTAAAAGTTCAGTGATGTAGATTATGTTTTTCTTTTTCTGGATTACAACAACATCTGCTATGAGGGAGAGAAGTAAGGTGGCAAAGTTGCATACATTGTAACACTTTAAATTGTTAGAGTTTGGTAGAGATATGAAGCCGATATGAGTATCAGTGTCATTTTTCAAAGAAGGATTTTTACCTGTCGCGTTTGTTAGGATGAAAGGAAAAAATAATATTAGTTTTTTACTTAATAATAAATATGTACCATATAAGAAAAAAATTAAGTCTAGTTATTACATTTCTTCTACCTTGTAACAAGCAATGTCTAATCGTTTTTAATTGACAATAAAAGGGTGATAAAAGGGATATCTTGACGCCTTTCTCTATAGGTTTTATATTTGAAACCTGTCGATAATCTACTTGGAACGGATTTAAAACTTTGCTGGTTTTCTCGATTAGCAGGTTACATGTTTATAATGTTGTCATTGAAATAAAATTTTCAAAATAGTTTACCGTCTTTACAACAACTCTGATATTTGACCATCATCACCAACAAATTTACTTACTTAGCTGGCCATCAACAGAACATACACTCCGGTTCATCTGATTAGAACCAACCTGATTTAATTTACAAATACCTTTATAACTAACGGTAGGAGAGCAATTGTTAGTTATATTTTTGTGGACATGTAGAGTATATAGTAGCCGAAATTTCCAATACCTTATATGTATAATGCTTATGTGAAACATATAACGGTACTTTTTACTCGCTTTATGGAAATATATGCATAACTTAGCATTTGTACATGGTTCATTAGAATATTACTTACTTACTTAGCTGGCCCATTACAGAACATTTGTTCCATAGACCGAACTAAGAAAAGATCTCCAATTCTCTCTGTTTCGTGCTTCGCTTTTTGGAATACCGTGCCTTGTCACCTCTTCATCCACTTGTTTGCACCATCTATTCTTTGACCTGCCATTTCTGCATGCACCGTCATGTGGCTCGAATATATACGCCTTTTTAGCGGGTTAATCATCGCTCATTCTTATTATATGGCCCAGCCAACGCAATCGCTGCATCTCGATACGTTTAACTATATTGAAGTTGTTGTATAGCAGATACAGCTCGTGGATCATACGACGTCGATATTCACCGTCAACGTAGATCTTTCGAAGAATTTTTCTCTCAAACACGCAAACACTGCCTTATCTGTTTGCGCAAGTACCCAGGCTTCGGAATCATACATCAGCACGGGTAGTATCAGTGTTTTGTAAAGCGTTATTTTTGTTTGACGAGTTGTGGCTTTGTTTTTAAAGTGCTTACTTAAGCCAAAGTAGCATCTGTTGGGCAATACAATTCTTCTTTTTATTTCACAACTGATGTCGTTTGTTGTGTTTACGGCGGTGCCGAGGTATACGAAGCCTTTTACTACCTCAAAATTATAGGAACCAACTTCAACAGTTGGTTCGATATCAATGGACGCATTGCGCGTCGACACCATCAGCTTGGTCTTTTCGCCGTTTACCACCAGACACACTTTAGCAGATTCTCCTTCGACCTTCATTAAGGTATCGGTTACTTCTTTTACTGATCGGCCCATGATGTCTATATCATCAGCATAAGCAAGTAACATGTGGCTCTTGGTGTAGATTATGCCACTTCTTTTGACGTTTGCCTCTCGTATAACCTTTTCTAGCAGGATGTTGAAAAGATCACACGAAAGGCTGTCTCCTTGCCTGAAACATCTTTTGGTACAAAACTCTTCGGAGAGGTTCTTTCCTATTTTAACTGAAGATCTTGTGTCAGTTCGAGTCATTTTACAAAGCCGAATGACCTTTGCAGGGATACCAAATTCAGACAAGCCTGGGATACCTTTGAGCATAGCGGGCTGTCGAAGGCTGCTTTTTAATCGACAAACAGGTGGTAGGTGTCGATCTGCATCTCTTGGGTCTTCTCCAGGATTTGCCGCAGGGTAAATATCTGGTCAATGGTGGACTTGCCAGTCCGCATTGGTATGGTCCAATTATTTCGTTGACCATGGGCTTTAGTCGTTCGCACAATATCCCTGACACTATCTTGTAGGCAATAGGAAGAAAACTTATGCCCCTATAGTTGGAGTATAAAGTCTTATTTCCTTTCTTATGGACGGGACACATGATGCTCAGGTTCCAATCGTCGGTTACGCGTTCTTCCGGCCAGATGGAGCTAACTAGCTGATGCATACACCTTATCAGCGTGTCGCCTCCGGTTTTAAACAGCTCGGCTGGTAGGCCATCAGATCCTGCTGCCTTATTATTCTTCAGCCGGTTTATTGCTGTTTTTTTCTTTCATCTTGGCCGGGTGGAATACATTCAACACCATCTTCTGGGATTGGATCTGTGGTATCTTCGTCCACTTCGCTACTATTAGATACCAACAGTTTGGAAAAATGCTCTTTCCATATCCTTAGCACACTATCTGTATCAGTTACCAGATTACCTTGCTGGTCTCTACAGGAGGCTGTGCCAGTTCCAAAGCCATCAGTTTGATGTTTCACTCTTTGGTAGAATTTTCGCACTTCATTCTGTCTCCTGTAGATTTGTTCACACTCCGCTTTTCCATCTCTCTCTTTTTTTCTGCGGAAAAGACGTTTCTCCTCTCTCATTTTCTCTTCTCGTGCGCTACGCGATGCTACTGACTGTAAAGTAGCCCTATATGCCGCATTTTTCTCTTCGGTAGCAGCACGACACTCCTGGTCATACCATGGAATTCTTGGTGGAGGTCTCTGGAGTGGGCAATGTTTTGCCATTGTCCTGATATGTTATAGGGATAAGGAGTGCTTTGATTAAGCAGTTAGGCCAGTTGAGTGGAATATGCTGTATGCTGTGATTGCAGCTTACCGATGTCCAACTTTCGTGTTGTGTCTGTTCGCACTTTGTTTGCTAAATTTAATCTGGTACGTACCTTTGCTGCAACAAGGTAGTGGTCCCAGTCTATGTTTGCCCCTCGGAATGATCGTACATCCAACACGCTTGATGCATGTCTTCCATCTATCACAACGTGATCAATTTGATTTCTTGTTCTTTGATCTGGCGACATCCAGGTGCCCTTATGAATATCGAGATGCTTAAATCTGGTACTGCTAACTACCATGTTTCTTGCAGCTGCAAAGTCTATCAGCTTCATACCATTGTCAGATGTTTCACTGTGGAGACTGAATTTCCCGACTGTTGGGCCAAAGATATTCTCCTTTCCAATTTTGGCATTAAAATCGCCTAGTATAATTTTAATGTCATGGGCAGGGCAACGTTCATAAGTTTCTTCTAAGCGCTCGTAAAATATATCTTTGATCTGTTCGTCCTTATCTTCAGTGGGAGCATGAGCGCAAATAAAGCTGATGTTGAAGAAATTTGCTTTTAATCGAATTGTAGCGAGTTAAGACCAGATGTTTTAGCCTCCGACCAACTACAGCTATAATACAGTGCGTCTCCTTTAGGTGTTGTTGTGACGTCTTTCCCGTTGCACGGAATTTCCTGTATGACAGTAATGTCGGCCCTGTACTTTTAAAGTACATCTGCCAATGCGTAAACTGCACCTTCTCTATAAAGAGTGCGAACATTCCAGGTGCAGATTCGCAGATCATGGTCCTTAAAACGTTTGCGGGGGTCGTCAACTTTTGAGAGATTTGTTTTTCTTTTGTTTCGTTTTTTCATAGTAGGCTGTTTTTTCTAGGGGAGGGTTACTAACCCGACACCCAAACCCAAGTTTTTAACGTTGTTATGGGTGAACGCGCGGCTCACTACTTTTAACGGGTGTTAAAGGCAGTTCCCCAGGTGACACCACGAGGAGGTCAGTGTCCACTTGAGATGAAAGAGGGACCAAGATAAATCCTGGGCTTTGCCATGTTAAAGCCGGTCAGGACCGTTCCTTGGCATCTTCCATCCCCTACGTCACCCTAGAATATAACCATGCTAAAAATTACGTAAAACGATCGTTGTTCGCCGTAAACTTTTTAAAAAACCAAATATAATTCAAAATAAAGGACGAGAGTGTCCATTGCCAACAAATACTGGGGTGAAAAAGTGTATTAAGGCCTTGTAAGATGATGAAAATCGATGTTTAGAGCTTTAATAAATATTATTATGGAGAAATCGGTAGAAGCAATTAATAAAGTCAAAATTTTAAATTGAATTATGTTCAAAATTTTCAAAACCACAATAAAATTATAAGAAAGTCATATCTGATCGTTTAATCTGTGCAAAACAGAGGAAATATGGTAAAGATATCTCCAATTTCTGCCTTTCCAATTCAAAAATTAATATTCTATCTGAGGAAAATGAATGCAAATCAATGGGTTCCACGCTGCTTTATTGTCTTTGCACATCTAGAGCTCCGAGCTATAACGAAAACCCCACCGCCGCACAATGGTTCAAGAATCGATTTTCCTGGCCAAAAATCTAAATCTAGCTTTGTCAAAGATATTTAATTTCTATATGGGATTAGATAGTAAACATATTGAAAAAATTAGGTCAACATATTGGAAGGTGTAGGTGTGGTGTGCCCCTAAAAATTAAAATTTTCCCCATTTTTGGGAAATAAGTAGTTTTTGCAAAATTCTGGAGATAGTCGTAGCTATTTCTCGGAAACTATAACAGACATTGTTTCATTGTTTTTTGTAAGGTAGGGAGGATTGTGGCCTTTATAAGTCGTTCTAGTACTTTACCGTAGTGTTTACACAACATGAGCCATTTTATTTATGAAATTCCAAATTTAGTGGACTAGAACTTTTGAGGAACAACATGGAACAATGTTCTGCTTTCACAGAAAGATGCCCAATAGTCTTCTCTTTCAACTCATATATACTTTTGTACCCGTCCCGTTCCGTCCTTTTAATACTTTTTTCAATTTATTGAAATTACATGGGTAAAAATGTGTGTTTTTTCTATACCGTTTCCCATATTAATTACAGCTTTTTGACACAAATTAATTTTTTTAGTATATGACTTTTTATGCGAATTATATAAGTTTTATGAAAACCCAAGGAGTATTATTTAATTTAATAAAAAAAAAAAAATTTTTTGTTGAAAATTTTTGACATTTTTTTTCAAAATTTTTTTCGGATTGTTTTTAGTTTTTTTTGGTAATTTTATTGTTTATTTGTTTGTGTTTGACCATCTTTAATACATAGGAAAATATAAAAACCAGAAAAACACTCATATTTTGATGAAAAATAGTTAAAAAACTCAAAAGTTTAATTTTGACCTTGAATTTCTCTGCAACTACCAGACCGAATTTAACCGCTTATAACTCATCTGAAAGCTTCATTTGTTATCTGTCTACAAAAAGAATTATGAAAATATCTCTATCCGTTCAAAAGTTACAGAATTTTGACCAGGAAAAAACTATTCTGAACCACTGTGCACCGAAGGCGTGGGACCCTTTGAACTTAGGGGGCTGTCGAAGTTTGCTTTATAATCGACAAAAAGGCAGTAGGTGTCGATCTGCATCTCTTTGGTCGCCTCCTGGATTTGCCGCAGGCTAAATATCTGATCAATGGTGGGTTTGCAAGGTCTAAAGCCGCATTGGTATGGCCCAATTATTTCGTTGTCCATAGGTATTAGCAGTTCGCACGATAGTCTTATCTCTTTTGTTTGGACGGCCGCAAGATACTCTGGTTGCAATCGTCGGGTCCTCGTTCTTCCTACCAGATGGTTCTAACTAGCTGATGCCTACACTTTATCAGCGTATCGTCACCGGTTTTGAACAGCTCGGCTAGTAAGCCATCGGCTTCTGCTGCCTCATTTTTCTTCAGCTGTCTTTACCTCATCTTGGCCGTGAAGTGTACAACATCTTCTAGGATTGGAATTTTTTGTATCTTCGCCGTATGCGCTAGTATTTGATACTGTCATATCTGATCTGTTACCAAATTACCTTGCTAGTCCCTTCAGTAGGATGTGCCTGAATGATGTTTCACTGTTTGGTAGAATTTTCGGACTTCATTCTGGCTCTTGTACATCTCGACTTTTTTATATTCCCACTTTTCTATTTATACCCTACACCACTATGTGGTAAGGGGTATTATGTGTTAGGGCATTTGTATGTAACATACAAAAGGAAGCGAGATAGACCCATAGTTCCTTCTAGGGATATACATAGAATCACTTTCTGAGTCGATTTATGCATGTCCGTCCGTTCGCAACATACAGGTCGCATTTGTTGACCGATTTCGCTGAAAATTGGGGAATACCATTTTTTTAGCCGTCGGAAGATCAAGTTCGAAGATGGGCTATATCGGTCCAAGTTTTGGTATAGCCCCCATATAACGGTACCTCCCTATATAAGGTATTTTATTTCCAAAAAATCTTAGCCGCATTTGTTGCCCAAACCAGCTGAAATTTTACATTTGAGGTTCCCAATGGCCGCGAAATTGCTCTACTAAAAATTGTAAAGATAGGTCCACGGTTCGGTATAGTCCCCATATAACGATACCTCCCGATTTAATGTATTTTATGAATCTTAGCCACATTTTTTGCCCAAACTAGCTGAAATTTTACATTTGAGGTTCTCAATGGCCGCGAAATTGCTCCACTAAAAATTGTCAAGATAGGTCCACGGTTCGGTATAGTCCCCATATAACGATACCTCCCGATTTAAGGTATTTTAGGGATCTTAGCCACATTTTTTGCTTGAACTACCTGAAATTTTACATATGTGGTTCCCAGTGGCCACGAAATTTCGCCACTTAAAATTGTTAAGATAGGTCCATGTTTTTTTGTAGCCCCCATATAACGGTACCTCCCGATTTTAGGTATTTTAACGATTTTCCCCAAATATGGCTCCAATTTGCCATTTGGAGTTTAATGAGTTCAAAAAATTTACTTTAATAAGACTTGGCGTGGCGTTGGAGCTAAGTACTTTCATCATTAAGCTAAGCATTTGCGTATTGGGATGTATACTAATTATTCCATTTTTACATATTTCGACTGGTGTAGGGTATTACATAGTCGGCCCCGCCGACTTTGGTCTTTTCCTACTGGTTTTCTCTTCTTCCTGCGGAAAAGACGTTTCTCCTGTCTTTCCTTTCCTCCTGAACTTCACGTCTCTATTAAAAGTGCGAGAATTTCAGGGGCAAATTCGCTGATCATGGTTCACATAATGTTTGCGGGTGTCCGCAACTTTAGACGGTTTGTTTTCCCCTTTCTTTGTGGGTTTCTAGCCCAAAGCCCAACCCATGTTTTTAACATTATTATGGGTGAACGTGCGACACATGTTTGCTCATTAGCTTTAACGATTGTTAAAGACATCTCCCCCCGGTGGCTCCACGGGGAGGTCAGTGTACACTTGAAATGAAAGTGGGACCTAGATAAGTCTTGGGTTTTGCTATGTTAAATCCGGTCGGGGCCGTTGCTTGGTATATTTTATAACCTACGTCACCCAACTTTATTCTACAATGGATATGTTTACTTAGGGGTAGTTTACACTATATGTAAATGTCATATGACACGAAATAAAAACATCCCATATCTACCCACGCAGACAATGTGGAGACATAATTTTATTACATTTTTGCTGGTGTGGACGCACAAAGTAAATGGCGTAAGGGAAATCCCCGATATTGCACATATTAGCGATTATATAATGATGGAAAATTTCATGTCATATGACATTTACATATAGTGTAAACTACCCCTTAGCTGTCTTGTTGGGTGTAATCACTGTGTATAATTCGTTTTACAGCAAATACTTGGCAACCGAACTGGTGTGTAAAGCTGCGTTAGGCAAGAGAGCGGTCACGTGCTCTCAGTGACCGTTTCTCTCTCCACACACACAATTCAACTAATTGAAAAAACACGCACTCAGACAACGACACCCCCTAAAGTATGTAATAGAAAAATATGGTGCCTATCGCTGTTTTAAAGTGATATCACACATACCGTGAGCTTTATCAGATATTCACCGACAAATATTTGCTCACGACAGATTCAATATTGGAAAAACAAAGTTTTGATGTTTTTTTTTTTAGAAATCTAGTGTCAGTTGCAGTAGTAAAGAATACCCACACGATCGGCTGTCTACACTATACTGGTGCAGGAGGTTTTATAAAAATTGTCTAGTTTCAATCTTAAGTCAAAATATAAATATTTAATTACAAAATCAATAAAACTCATTGTCTTTTCGTGGTTATCGATACGTTTTATTTTGTTTTATTTTTTGAAATCATAAAACATAATTTGGCTTTTATGGCAACATTTAATATTTATTCCTAAACACGTTTATACATATATTCATTAAAGCGGAGCATGGGAAAGTTGAATGAGTTTGTATCTTTCCAATTTTGCATTTTTTCGAAGTTAAGTTTTATGACAAAATAAATTATTTAATCCCATATTTACATAATTTACACAACATTCGTTGATTAAGAAGATAAGAAAGTGTTTAAAGCAGCTAAAAAAAAACAATTTTTGGCGAACATTTCAGAAGACACGAGGAGAATAGTACCTTAAATATCTAAGCCATCCCCGTCCCCATCAAATAACACCCTATTCAAACAGCCGTAAAATCCATACTTGGATACCAAAGACCTCCACCAACGAACCCATGGCTTGGCCAGGAGTGCTGTGCTGCTTCCAAAGAAAAGAATGCGGCATATAGGGCTACTCTACAATAAATAGCAACGCGTAGCGTATTTAAAAAAAAATCCTGCGAAATCCCGTATTACCGGGAATGGGGATTTTCCGATTTCCTTTTCCCAGGTATGATAAAAACCGAAAAACTCCAAAAATATACTTATAGTCCAGTCAAAATAGACATTGAAATAGCAAAAATTCCCACAAAGCTGAATTTTGGTGGAGAGCTAGGGTTTGCCATTAGAAGCAACGTCCTAAAAGTCCCCATCGATACCATGTGTGCAAAAAAAATTATTTGGGGTCAAAGGTCAAAATTTAAGGATTTTTAGGTTTTCGGATTTATTTTTTGAAAACGGTTGATCTAATCAAAAACTGACTTAGGTAAATATTGTAGACAGAAAAATTATCTACAAGTTTGACCCTTACAATTTTTTTCTTAGAAGGAACCATTCTTGAGATATAGCTGTTCTAAAAAACACATGATTTTTATGCACTTATAACGCAAATATGCACATATTCAGACGAACCGGCTGAAATAAGCGAAGTAATCGGGTCTGTCCCCCAAAAATATATATATTTTCTTGAAGGGCGAAATTATAGCTATCTTCTAAAAAAAAATTCCAACAAAATCGGAGTCTGTTTAGTAGAGTTATTCAATGTTAGAGTCATTTTATGCAAAAATAGCCTATTTAACCCACATGTATAATCGAAAGCCCAACGGGAACGACCCCAACGAAAACTCTCCGATTTTTTTCAAGTTTTGTCCGAAGGTAGGGTTTGTTGCGCTGATTACGGAAATGTATAATTTTCAACGATTGCGGATCCGGTTCGCCGGTTATTAGACCCGAAAGGCCAAATTTAAAAACCGGGTTAGACCCGGTTCTACTGAACCGATTACTGCAAAGTGGATATCGTTTGAAAGCTTACGGAAGTATCTAACACATAGTGTCGTTACTTTAACCGGTTCGCCTCATAATGTACTTACGCGGCTAATTTTTTATTTGACCTTTAGATCGAGATATCTCGAAAATGGTAAGTCTTTTTTAAGAATCATAAGGACCAATCTTGTAGACATTTATTGAATCTACAACTTTTACTTTAGCGGGCTTTTGCTAAGTATTACCGTTTTTGAGAAAAATTAAAAAAAACTGAATAATGCCTCCAAAAATGACCTTTGACCCCGAATAACGTGTTTTGCACACATGGGATCGATGGGGACTTTTAGGACGTTGCTTCTAATGGCCAACCCTAGCTCTCCACCAAAATTCAGCTTTGTGGGAATTTTTGCTATTTCCCCCTTATACGCATGTCTATTTTGACCGGACTATTATAAGACAAACGTTCGACCAACCAATATGGTGATGTAATGTACTTTAATGATTTGGATATTGTTCGAACTGTTTCCTTAATTGTTTTAATAAAATACTATAAGGAACATGGTTTTTCAATACAAATCATAATTATTAATAAATATCCTAATTCCTCAGATGTAATATGATCCCTTTGTTTAATCCCACACATTTGTGGTTACATTAATAAATCACATTTTGTGTGGCTTATCCTCAATACAGCTTCTCTTATATTTTCAATAGCCCTGCATATCAAAAACTCTCAACCACTAACAATTCGAAATTGGACACTTGTCCAGTGCACCTTTACATTGTGGTTATATGGATTTTCTACTAAATATTTGCAATTCTTTTTTAACTGAGATCCTTAATAAGGCTTCATAAACATATTTATTCAATAAGTTTATTGCAAATATCCCATTTGTAAGGAGAGGAGGAGAATTATTAAAACCTCACAAATATTCTTATTGTTGGTTTATTCTTGACGACTTTCGTTTTTTGCTTACTACGTCATAAATCAAGAACAGAACAACGTGTAACAAATGCTGAAGTGGTACGAAGAAGAAGAGTTCAGTTATTATTACCATCAGCATCATCATTGTCTTAACCATCGATTGATGCTGTAAATATCAAGGTAATATTTTGCTTTGTTATTGTTTTCTTAATAGTCTTTAGGTTACCTTGTCCATGTTTACGTTACCTTCCCATGGAAATCTTTTTTAAGGAAATGAGCCTCCGCACAGACATTACAAACAAATGCCAAAAGTAAATCTGTAGAATTGAGGGTTTCAATCGTGCACAGTGTTTTCTTTGATGTATTATTTATTATTAATTTTGTTTTAAAATAGTCAGGTTTAATCCCATAGTCGTTGTTTTAATATTTTATTAAAAAACTTTAATTTATTAGTGGGAAAAATTGGTGATGTTTACCAAGGGGTAAGGCAGTGAAGACTATAGTTTCGGATCTCGCCGCAGATCCTCATTACCAAGAAATGACTTTATTCGGTAGATTTTGGCAGTGGTAGGTTAGGTTGAAAAGAGGGGTGATATAAGAATCGCCACATTCCCGTATGGACATACACTTAGCCATGTTAGGCCTGTTGTGCGCTCCAAGGGGAATACATTTTTATTGCTTAATTTATTAAAAAGAAAATAAATTTATCAGTTAAGAAATTCTCTGCCATTGGCATAATCTCTTAAGTTTTTGAACTCGCTTGCCCTAATTTGGTGGAGTTCTAGCATAGTGTTATTTCCTAAAAATTGGTTTCGTAGCGTCGCGAAGGCTGGGAAATGACAGAGATAGTGTTCCAACGTTTAGTCATCCTCTCCGCATGCTCCGCATTTGCTGCTTTCTGCACAACCGATTTTGTGCAGATGTGCATGTAGCCCTAGGTGTCCTGTAAGGATGCCTGTCAGTCTACTAATGTCCTTTTTACTCATTAAAAGGAGTTCCTTTGTTTTATCCTAGTCTGGGTTTCCCCACAGGATTTTTGTGTTTTTTCCTTTCTCTTCAGTGTTCCAGAGGGATGTATGGGCGTTTTCGACCCATGTCTTTAACTCTAGACGTGCCGCTTTTAAAGGCTTAGCATTATCTAGGCTTATCGTCGTTTGATCTCTGGCTTGGCTTGCCTTGCCAATGAGTTAGCTACCACGTTACCCCTAATCCCTTTATGTCCTGGTACCCATATAATGTTAACCGAACCATGGTGGGAGTAGTCGTTGATTGATTTTGTACACTGCATGACAGTTTTTGATTTCACCGTCTTGCTTGTTATTGCTTTAATTGCTGCTTTACTGTCCGTTAGGATGTTTACAGTGATTGGCCTTGTGTTAGCTACAAACCAGTTCAGACACTCTATGATCGCTCGGATTTCGCTCTGTAGGATCGTATTATGATCCGGCAGTCGAAGGGACATTCTAGTTTCCTGGTCTTCGATATATAGACCCAGACCCGTTCTCCCCCTAGAACGCCCCATCTGTGAACCCACAGCTTCCAGTTGGCATCCGTTCCAGGGTTCCATCGATCCACATGTCTCTGTCCGGTATTAAATTTTCACACAAGGCGGCTTCAATCGTTTCAGGTATACGGTCTGATACAATATGATATATTGACTCACCCGTTGTAACCTGTAAAATGCTTTGGTGGTATGTGTGGTGGTCTCTTACGATCCACTCGTTCATCGACTTAAGTCGTATAGCTGCGATGGCTGCCTCATACCTTACCATGAATTTCAATTGGGTGGACAAATAAAATAGTCTCTAAAGCCCTAGTTGGTGTAGTCCTAATTGCCCCGCTAATACTTAAGCAGCACGTTTTTTGGACTTTTTGCAGTACTTTTACGCTGCGTTTCTTGTCCGAAGCGTATGTTACAATCGGTCTAATTACGCTTCTGTATAACCAGTGTGTCATCCCAGAATTGAAACCCCATTTTGAGCCTATAGCCCTTCTGCAGGTTGACCAACATATGTGGGCTTTATTAGCCCTTTCCTCAATATGATCTTTCCGTTTAAGTTTCCTGTCTAGAATTACTCCCAGGTACATAATTGTTGGAGAAATGTTTATCATCTTATCTAGGAAAACGGGTTCTTCGTAAGCTCCTATTTTCGTTTTCCTAGTGAATAGACCTAGTTCTGTTTTTTCCTGGTTGACATTTAGACCTCTCGGTCTAGCCCAGCTGTAAGCTATTTTTAGAGCCGTTTCGGCCCTTCTACAGAGTATATTTGGATGGGTTCAATTCCCTCGTCGGTGAAGATCCTTGGTAGACTATTTATGGTGATAGCTCGTAGGAGAGGTGATAGTATTCCTCCCTGTGGCGTCCACTGAACAACTTTGTCTCTTTTTGTTACGTCTTGTAGCGCGCAGCTTATCCATCTATTCCTTAGCATGTGGTCTATCCAGTGCCTCAAGGACCCGTTTACCTGAAACTCGTTTCGGTGCTGACGTTGTTGAACGCTCCTTCGATGTCGATGCAAACTGCGAGTGTATACAACTTCATCTCGAAGGTTCTCTCTATATGGTGTACTACCTCATGTAATGCGGTTTTAACATAGTGCCGACCGTGCGTTCCATGGTTTTGAGTAAAGAATGAAGTAAAACTTATCGGACTATAAGATATTGGTATCGCTTAACTTGACTTGCCGAGTTTGGGAATGAATATTACCCTTGCCTCTTGCCAGGCCAATGGAGTATACGCAAAGTTTAAGCAAGCATTGAAAATCTCGGCCAGATTGGACGAAATGTCGTCCACTTCCTTTGAAGTAAGTCTTCGGACCTCTTTGCCTTTGTTACGAATTTCCCCTGTTATCGAGGGTTTTTCTTGGGCATATTTCCTCTCTCGAAGTGGACAACTTTCTTCGAAAGACCTTACTAGAGCATCTGTTAGTTTATTGACATTTCTATTTATATCTTCTTTGCTTAGGCAAACCTCAACTTCTTGCCCTAGTCTATCTTTAACTTGTTTTCCGAATTTTGTCCAATTAGTTTTGGATTTATTTCGGAAAGTTATCGGATTCGGCGGTGGCCTTGATATTTTAAACCAAATATACCTACGGTTAGAGAAGGAGTATTCCTTTGAAACCCTCCAGTCCGAGTCGAACGGCAGGTAAATTGCTGCTAGGTATATATTACCATTCCCTTGCTTCAACACTGTGTCGTCCGAGTTTGACAACTCTGGGGAGAAAAGAAAGCATACGTTTTTATGGCATATAATACAGGTCCTCGGTCGGTTTCCTGTATTAGCGTAAAAGAGTTGGTAATTGATGTGTAGACATCGGATTTTGCATATTTGCATATTTTTTAATATTAAAGATACGAAGATTCTGATTGGACCAAAATTCGTTTCAAAGAAATCTAAATTTAATGGCAGGGTCATATTTCGTATTTATTTTGCATATTTGCATGTTTTGCATATGCACAAAATATGCAAAAAATATGCAAAATATGCAAAAAATATGCAAAATATGCAAAAAATATGCAAAATATGCTAAAAATATGCAGAATATGCAAAAAATATGCAAAATATGCAAACAGATTTTGGCCGAAAATCGTCATAAAAGTCGTAAAATTGTCATTTAAAGTTGGAAAAACCATCAAAAGCTACATAACAGTGTTCTAAACTAAGACTGTTGGCCGTATAAAGTCGATTTTTTCAGCAGATTATTATGTTATGGAGACCATTTACGACAGTGTGGTGTAGGGTATAAAAATATGGTATCGTAATATCATTTTTTATTATTAAGCTATGTAAAAATATAAAATTTGATAAAATATCAAACGTTTTATGTAAAATTCAATATTTTCGTTTTTGGTTTTAACTCAAAGGACCAAATGGACCTCGGATTTTTAGCCGGGAGCCGCCTAAACCTTTTAGTATTGTTAGATTTTAAGATTGCCAAAGTTTGAGCACAATTCGAATATGTTAAAACGTGGTACTGGGGCCTCGAAGTTATGAAAATCTATATTTTCTTTGCTATTTGGCGACTTCGACGGCCCATATATGTGGAACGATAAAAAAGCTATTTGCCCGTATTACGCATTTAATTAAAAGCTATTCTGTTCTTAAGATTTCTTGCTGAACAACTGAATTCGAGATAATAAACCCCATGTCCCGAAAAGGGCCTTAGGGCAAAAATGGAGTCTATTAAAAAAAAAACTTTTTTCTTCCTATATTATCAAATTTTTGCGAATGAAAACGAATATATTTTACTTCATTTGAAAATGTTGCCTATTAGGGCAAAGATCTATTATAATATTAATTTTAATTCATTTCTCGTTGGAGTCGAGCTTAATGGCCGATGATGTTTGCAAGTGAAAAAGGAAAGCCGAAGATTCGAACCCCCACAACCACCATTGTGTGACATGTTTCGAATTTTGTAGATACTCATCAGGCATATCGACAGTGGAATGGCATCGCTATCCATCAAACATTTCCTTTTTCAAATGTAAGTTTGTTTTTACAAAGATGGACATTTGTACATTCATTGTATGGCTTCAGTGACAAACGCTTACATTTTGTTCATACATATTTAAATTTACATAAGAGACTGACATAATGTGGTTTTGGAGCCATCTAGATACAGATGACAACTTGGTTCTGAACTCGACTCCTTGCTATGTCGCTCACAATTTTCAAGTTATTTACCATCCTTTACCCCTCCTGGTAATTGACGTTCTGTGGTCAAGTTGCATTATCTTTTTCAAGAAATTGGGAGTTAAAGTCTTGAACAACAATTAAGTCTCTTGAACAACAATTAAGTCTCACTTGTAGTTATGCCTGGTAAACCTTTTTCTAGGAATTTCGGCAGTTGATTTTTGTAAGTTTGGATCGATTATTTCTGGAGAAATTTCTATCTTTGTTTTGTTAAGATTTTTGTCGTCTTTTGGATCTTTACGGTGTTTTGTACTATCAGATCAAACAATGCCAGACCAATAAGTTTAGGACTAAGGTACCACATATGATGTATCATTTTGTTATTTCCATTATCTGATATTGGTTTGTGAATGCCTTTCGTATTAAGTAAATCTTCAATGCGGTTTAGGTCTTGTTTTGGACCTTAAAATATTTCTGAATATCGTTTTCACTATTTTTTGTATTAAACTCAATCTATTGTCTCTATTTCTTTTTAACCTATTGATAATGTTTACCCAATATATCCTATATTATATCTATATAAACATTATCTTGTTCATTATACGTTTTGTAAAATCAATAACCCAAACTCTCACTTATAACACTCAGTTGTTGCCGTGTGGGATACCAAATAAATAAATAAAACAGAAAAAACATTCTGGGGGCGTCCAGTCTCGAACGATTTAAACGCAAGGTGCTTCTACGGCCTCTTGTTCTTGGGAAGTGGACTGGGCAGTAGTTTTAAAACACTCTCGCCTACTTCGACCTTGGATTTGTCAATCGCAGACTATTCTTATAGAAATTGCTTGAATACGTTTGGTTGATGTCCGGATGTGCTTCCAAAGTTGCAGTCAAAAATCCCTCTCACCAATTTTCTAACAAGTTTGTACGGTGGTACAGAAGCTCTCGACCTAATATCTGCTCGAGCTGGTGAGACCCCATTTTTCTAGGCATTTGTACACTGCTAGTTCTTGTTTCTCCCATGAGCTACTATCAGTTTCAGGAACACCTAGGAGTTGTTCTTTATCCCCATGTGATACCAGGACAGCAACCCGATTTTCTTCCCTGTTTTGAGAATTGTCCTGAACTTGCTGACCTGACATTGTTTGATCCAACGGTGCAAAACGCCGTAAAGAGCCAGAAGGCGACAAAAATCTTAACAAAGCAAAGATCAAAATTTCTTCAGAAATATTTGATCCAAACTTCCAAAAGAACAACTGCCGAAAATCCTAGAAAAAGGTCTGGCATAATTCTTGTTGTTCAAGAAATTAAACATTAAAGGATGGTAAACAACTTGAAAGTTGCGAACTACATAGCAGAGCGTTCTTCAAGTAGTCAGCTGTACCCAGATAGCTCCAAAAGCACATGATATCTGACTCTCGAATAAATTTAATTTACAACAAAATGTAAAAGATATTTGTTTTCATTCCAAAAATTGATAAAAATGAAGAAAATGTTTTTTTAATAGTCTGCATTTTTCCACAAAGGCGTACCTAGTCACGTTTTTCGGGACATTGGGTTTATTATCTCGAATTCTGTAATACCTATTTAGTATTAGATTTGTTATATATACTTATATTTTGTTGTTCAGCAAGAAATGTTAAGAACAGAATGGCCTTTAATTTAATGCTTAATATGGACAAAAAGCTTTAATCATTCCAGAGAAATAGGTCGCCGAAATCGCTAAATAGCCAAAAATCGAGATTTTCATAATGTCGAGGCCCCAGTGGCACATGTTAACATATTCCAATTGTGCTGAAACTTTGACAGTCTGACCAAACTAAAAACTTTATGTGGTTGGCGCCTTAAAAAATCCGACATCGATTTGTTCCCTTTGAACAATAACCAGCCCAACGCAAGAAATTATAACAAAGAAAATATTTAATTTTACATAGAACGTTTGATATATTATCAAATTTTATATTTTTGCATAGTTTAATAATAAAAAATGGTATTACAATACCATACTTTTATACCCAACACCACACTGTCGTAAGAGGTCTCGATAACACAATAATCTGCTAAAAATCAACCAACTATCTTAATTTAGAACATTTTGAAGATTTTTGACGATTTTTCTAACATTAATTGACAATTTTACGACTTTTATGATGATTTTCGGCCAAAAACTGTTTGCATATTTTGCATATTTTTTGCATATTTTGCATATTTTTTGCATATTTTGCATATTTTTTTGCATATTTTTTGCATATTTTTGCATGTTTTTGATATGACCCCAAATATCGAAAAATTGACCCTTAAAACGCCTAGATCCAAAATTTGAGTCCAATCGGATGAGAAATAAAAAACATGCAAAAATCCGATGTCTATTGATGTGGTTTAGTCCGGAAACATTGTTCTTTACGGTCCAAGGTTCCTGGATTAAACCGATGTGTATATTATCCATTGTTTATTTTATCCATCAGGGCTTGAGTTGCCGTTTCGATCCGATGGAGGTTTATCTGGATGACCTCCATCATGAGTCATCCGGTAAGCTTATGGCTTCGACCCCTTCTTCGGTGTTGCTCGGTGGTTTGTCCTCCTTACTGGGTTGGTGGGCATCCTCTTCTTCTTCCCCGACTCGTGCCCTTCCAACTTTAAAGGTGACTGCATTACAGATGTAATACGCCTTGCCCTTTGTCTTTGTAAGACTGGCTAGTGAGAGGTCTTAAATTCCAACCACAAGGAGAGTGACATCCTCTTTCTCCTCCCTGTGGAAGACTTCTCACCTCTTCACTTCCAAGGTCTCATTTTGCATTTCTGTCTCGAACTTGCAGCCATACCCTTTGATGTAAACCGTCGCTTTAGTCAGGTGCGGTATCTCGTCCTTCCTCACCAGCTTCAATTTGCCGCCTTCCCAAAGAGATGTCACACTGTTGATCACTTCCTCGAGAGCGGCCGGGTTCGCGTGCGGTCCCAATTCCAACCACAAGAAGAGTGCCCTCCTCTTTCTCCCCCCTGTGGAAGACTTCCCACCTCTTAACTTCCAAGGTCTCATTTTGAATTTCTGTCTCGAACTTGCAGCCATACCCTTTGACGTAAACCGTCGCTTTAGTCAGGTGCGGCATCTCGTCCTTAATTACCAGCTTCAATTTGCCGCCTTCCCAAAGAGTTGTCACACTGTTGATCACATCCTCGAGAGCGACCGGGTTGGCGTGCGGTCCCAAGTGGTATACTAAGAGGTCCCCTTTGAGCCCACTGCTGACAATTTTTATTGGCCCACTCTTTAAAATGTGTTCCAATATTTTATCGCTGACAATATATTTCGATAGGTAATCTGCCGGACCCTCTACTGGTATCGACCACTGCATAGCACCTTTCGTCCCTGTAGTTTTTCCTGGCCACCTTTTCGTAAATAGATGGTGGCTCCGAACCAGTCTCTGCGCCATCTTTCTCTTCTGGAAAGCCCTGGGCTTTTTATCAGAGCCCTTGGAATTTCCAGAGGATTCCGCGGTCGCGCTCACCATCTTCGTGTCCGAGCACTCCTTTTCGCCCTCCGTCGAACGGTTCTTTGGGCAGTCTCCTTCGCGTGTGTTTTGAGACGAATTGCTTAGGGCTCATTTTCTTCTCACTTGGTTTTGCGGTATTTTCTTCCTCTGGAGATCTGATAATCTTGTAAACGGGCTTCTCCACAACGGTGGTGTTGATTTTGCAGCTGCTGTCTGATTCGGATGTCTGAGTCCAGTTTAAACTCTCCCTACGATTCCCCTTCTCCTCATCTTTTTTTACCTTTGGATTGCGTGCTTGTAGCAGTACCGTCGACCACAGATGCCAAGGCACCCACATCTGTGGGAGATGTTTGCTCACGATGGCTTGATGAAGACGAGGTGTGACTCGCAGGCAGATTACTATTCCCCGCCGGTACTGGGTTATTTAGGCTCTGCACCGTAACGTTTATTCCTTCTTTGTCCTCCCTGCTTGTTTTTTGTTTTAGGGGAACACCCCCGTAGACATTTTTTTGTCCGCGGAACGCCAGAGGTTCCAGAGGTAGGTGGATGTGGCACTCCACCCTAGACGGGTTATGTCACAAGTGATTTCCCTAGTAAATGATAGAGTAGCACGACCATTCACCTCTCCATATCCGCCGGTGGGGACGCGTCCGGTAGGAGAACTGACAAACACCCTCGGGTTGGCAGTGATAGGTACTTACAAATTTACCGTAAAAGTCATTATTTTTACATGGGGATGTCATAGGAAGGAAGTACTTCATAAATACAGTGGTACAGATAAGTATACGTACACCTTACAAAAATGGAGTTTAGGCTAAATCGTTGGAGTTTTACAGCAACAACTGCACTGTGTGGCTCCTCGGTGACAAAATAACCATAATTACACATTTTTTTAATCTAATACGTATATTTATTACAATTAAAGAAATTCAATTTTCACAACACAGAAAAGTCTACGTACACCCCAGGGATATACGGGTATTATCGTACAATTTATGGAATTAGCAGCAAAATTTATACATTTTGTTGTTTTGGCGAATGTCTCTGAGTATCAGAGATCTATTTAAAAAAATCATTTTCGGGGGTTATATACCGTTTTTTTAGGTATTATACTTTATAAAAACCACAAAACTAGTGCCAGGTTGCAGATCTTGAGATCCTAGAATGCTTTAAAGTTGTCTTTGTGCATAATATACCTTCCTGGGCCACGATAAATGCGCGTTCTTCCTGAGATTTCTCAGGAAGTTAATATATTCCGCGGAATTCCTGGCGCAAATTACATACAGAAGGCATTGAATTGCCTTGTAATATGGTCTGATACAATCCTTGGGCTCTCATTACTCGATAATGGCATGTGCCTACGAAATTTTTGGTGGGTTGGTTATAAAAAGTTTCTTGTTGAAAAACAAGAAAAAAGGGAATTGATGAGGATGTGTGGCGAGATCCGAAACTATAGTTTTCCCTGCCTTACCCATTTTTAAACATCGCAAATTTTTCCCACTATTAAGTTAAAGTTATTTTAACAAGATATTAACGACTATGGTATAAAGCCTGACTATTTTGAAAAACAAAATAAAAGCCATCATCCCAAATAAAAAACGCCAACTTTCCTAATTTATTATTTTATATTATTAATTATTATATATTACTAGCGGACCCGGCGAACTTCGTCTCGCTATTAAGGAATAAAATTTCATACAAAAAGTCAATTTTCGATTTTTCCAATTTTCCGACTTTTCCAGAGAGATTTTCCAAAATTTTCTTCCGTAAAGACCTTCTCCTCGAAAATACGAATAACTGACAAAAATTTTACAGAAATCGGCCTAGCCGTTCTCATTTTATGAATTACTATACATTTTTTACACCATTTTTATATATGAAGAAAAGACAAAATTTTTTAGTTTTCCATAAAAAAAAAATCAAAAATTTTTTTTTAAGCTACATGAAAGATTTTTGGTGCATAGATTGGGAAAAAAATGCCATTCTTAAATCTGTTCGTGATACTAATTTTGGTTGTTGCGCGCAAAAGTTATGGCGGTTTCAATTCTGGTAAAAAGAAAAAAATCTTTAAAAGACTCTAATCATTATATTGAGAAACTCTCTTAATTAGGGGCTCCCTACATACTATATGTTTACTGAGGTCCCATAACTTTAGTGAAAAAGTTGTGCATTTTCGCGGAAATTAGGAAAGAATTCCAAACAATTGGTAGTTTGCAACTTGTTTTAATAAAATTCAACCTGATTATCCCTCTAAAAAATATATAAAAAATATGTACGTAATCTATACATCGCGAAGATTCAAATGAAACCAAAACTATACAAATCCGTTTAGTGGTTTTCATATTATAGCGAAAACAAAAAAATATATTGAGGAAATTTATAAAATTTTTGTAAGAGAAAATATTTATTAAAATTTATTTTGTGAGTTAGTTGAACAAAATGTAAGAAAAATAGGTTGGAGTTTTTCTTCTATTTTAGTTAAATTTCACGCAATAAATCACATTTTTTATTCTAATCACTTCTCGAAAACACGCTAACATCTAGCAGAAGATATGGATATCTTTCAAATAAATGTTGGGTTCCTTTAAATGGGGTATAATCTTGAAATAAAATTGTATCGGGTAATGTTCATTTTGAAATGCGTGTAAATCGCGAAATCCTCAAAATCACTTGATGCGCATGCGGTTTACCAATACAGCGAACTCTTCTCTTTTAATTTGTACACATTTGCCAGGATTTACTTTGGCCGCTAAGATGTAGCATCGTCTGCAGTTTAGTGTGCAACAAACTGTATAACGCTTATATTTTGCACAAAGTGCATACACTTTTTATGCGCATCCGATTTCACTATCAACCGTGAAAAAATACATCGATCTAAACATATTTCAATAAAATCCATCAAGAACCGTGGATGTAGCATCACACAGTATTTTTTGGATAAATCGGATACAGCTCCCACGCCACTAAATTTTTCAAACCGCTGTTTTCGCACAAACGCGAGTGATGATTCACTTTCTTCATTGAAATGGAAACGATCCACATAAAACGCGAATTAGTCAGCGACATTTTGAAAAACATTTTTCGCAAATTTTTCAATTTTTGCAGTAGCCATTTCCGCCGTTCTAGTAGATGGATTTTTATGATCTGTGATTCATATGATCCGGATCGTCGAAAAACTAAAATATCGCGGGGTACCAGCACACTCAAAACGATATTGTAAATACTGTACCCAAAAAATAGGTTTTTTAGAAAAAATATCACACTAAATTTTGGCCTTTGGCAGTAGATTACTCTGCTGCTGTGTGGGCTACATACTCACTATACATATCAGATTATGTGAAATCGCGAGTTCTTTAATCCTATAATTGGTTTTTCGAAATATCCGAATGCGCGTCCCAGTTACATAAAAAATACAAAAAACACCTGAAATCCGGCTTCAAAATGTCAGCATCCATAAAAGGTGGATGCAGTGGAAATTTTGGAAAGTGATACATTAGAAGTGTAATCTTCATTTTGTATTCTCCTACTTTTACTTTGGACAGATGTCCGTCATTTGAATGGTTTAATCAGAAATCGAATAGCAATGTAAAAAACCTGTTTAGCTTCAACGTGTTTTTACCTATCTTTTTTCCTTTACGCGGTCGTAACTACCACGTAAATTAAATTTTTTTGCTAAATTTTTGAGCTTTGTACAAAAACATCTAAAATAATCCAGCAATAGTCATAGTTACTGGTAAACTACAATAGTTCGCGTATTATAATAGTGCAAACCTTGGCTTCATGGAAACTAAAAAATTTTGACTTTTCCTCATATATAGATTAATTATTTATATTTATTATTAATTATTTATATTTATTATTATGATAGATTTTTTTCATAAGAGAACACTGTGCACCATATAATTAACCTGAGAACAACAACGACTTTGCAAATCACCACACCTGGCTTTGTATTTTCTACATTTTCTTGATGTGTTGCTGTTCGCTTCTTGATGCCATTTAATCTGTTCGATCAAATCAACATCAAAAGAATTGAAACTTCAAAGCCATCACTCGATTACAGTGTTCATGGCAACACGTATGCAACACTCCAAGTCAGTCGTTTGCATCTTGCAACATCTTCTCTTGTTGTTATAATTTCAGAAAATCTCACAAGAAAAACAAAGGCAAAGGCCTGGTCGTGTCAAAAGGAAACCAAAAGTGGAGACCAAGAATAAAAACAACAACAACAACCACATCAGCGACGTCCGAGTCAAACATATCAAGACCACATAAAACTCTAACCTCCGCTCTACTGTCAGCTAGTCAACATAGCCAATCTACCTCATCACAACGAGATCAACTGACAGTCAATCCGTCACCATCATTGTCGACCAAAGCAAACCAGCCAGCCATCACTACCACTAACCACATCAAGTCCCCCAAATGCCACAAACATACAGTCAACAATTCGCCGCACTCTGAAACCCTGACAACACTTGATCCGCTGATCAGCATCATTTTGCTGCAACATTGTGGATATGTAACGATCCCATTACCATCTACAATGAGAATGATGACGATGATGCTATTGCTGTTGCTGCTTGATGATGATGAGCAGGTTGAGGTTAAACTATTGCTATTTATACTTACTTATGTGTGAAAAAGGGGCAACAAGCATTTTTGGGAGACCAGAAGAGACTCACATCCACATAACGACTAACCCGTACAATTAACTAAACCCCACTTAATGAAGGTCATTAAAAAAAAGGTTATCACTTTGGCAGCCAGTTAGGGATCTGTGGTAACAATAGTCTTGTACAAGTCATAAAAACCATTTATTACACTTTGTTGTTATTGTTGTTGCTATTGTTTTGATCATATGAGAGGTAATTTGAATCGTATTGGTTACTTACAGGCGGTTGGAGAAAAAGAAAAAGGGAATTGGTAATATTTTTTATACGGCTTCTATTAATTTGGAGGATAAATTATGGCCCATAAAAGCATCGCTGATATACGATTATAACAAAATTATTGGAAATGTAATAAATTTTATATCGATAGGGGTGTCTCGAAGAGCGTACACAGACAGATACAGGCGGAGTTTTTTTTATAAGTTTGTTTTCTTAGATGGTTATGGATATTTATCGACAAACCTAGTTGATCTTTTAAAGTTATTTATTGGATGGATAAAGTGTCGCTAAGGCACCCAAAAACTATTAGTCCAAACATGAGAGACAAACAGTATTTTCTGCTGCGAAAATCTAACTTAAGTACCCGTTTTAGAATTCAAAGAACTTTTGGTGACGTAGGGGATGGAAGATACGAAGGAACGGTCCTGACCGGCTTTAACATGGCGAAGCCCAGGATTTATCTTAGTCCCTCTTTCATCTCAAGTGGACACTGACTTCCCCGTGGTGTCACCTGGGGAACTGCCTGGGGAACTGCCGCGCGTTCACCCATAAGAACGTTAAAAACTTGGGTTTAAACCAGATATGCCCATTGCTTGATCGTGATCATTTTAAAAGTATTTTTATATTATTTTAGAAGCAAATGTGAAATAATAACAGTATGTTTATATGTTTTTTAAAAATTTTTTGAAAAAAGTGGTTTTTGAGGACAGTTTTGAACACAGGGTTTTATCATATAACTGGGAGTTATGGGACACAAAACATTTGACATATAGTCCAAAAACACCTTTTCGGCATCTAGTTAACGTTTTTTCGTAGTAGACTCCACATCGTGTATGTTTTCGTTATAAAACTACCCAATAATTAATCGGTCATAACGCAAATCATTGTAAAAACTAAGCGATAGGTGGCAACTTCTATGTACTAGACCTCAAAACTCAAAAATAGTAGCTCAAAATAATGGAATCACATAATATCCCAAGAGCTACAGATGTGTACTAAGTATATCACCAAAATAAACGGTACTTTGATAAACATAACATATCAAATTAGCAAGAATTTTGTGTGTCCTATATATAGGACGTTGGGCATATCTGGGTTAAGGCGTCGGGTTAGTAACCCTCCCCACGAAAAAAAAACAGCCTACTATGAAAAAACGAAAGAAAAGAAAAACAAACCCCTCTAAAGTTGACGAACCCCGCAAACGTTTTAAGGACCATGACCTGCGAATCTGCACCTGGTATGTTCGCACTCTTTATAGAGAAGGTGCAGATGTACCTGAAAAGGACAAGGCCGACATTACTGCCATAGGGGAAATACGATGGAACGGGAAAGGCGTCAAAACAACACCTAAAAGTGACACACTGTATTATAGCTGCCATGACACAAAGCATGAGTTTGGTAGCGGATTTGTAGTTGCTCGGAGGTTAAAACATCTGGTCTCCAGCTTCACCCCGGTGAATGAAAGACTCGCTGCAATTCGATTAAAAGCAAAATTATTCAAAATCAGTTTTATTTGCGCTCATGCTTCCACTGAAGACAAGGACGAACAGCCCAAAGATATATTTTACGAGCGCTTAGATGAAACATATGACCGTTGCCCTGCCCATGACATTAAAATTATACTAGGCGATTTTAATGTCAAAATTGGAAAGGAGAATATCTTTGACCCAACAGTCGGGAAATTCAGTCTCCACAGTGAAACATCCGACAATGGTATGAGGCTGATAGACGTTGCAGCTGCAAAAAACATGGTAGTTAGCAGTACCAGATTTAAGCATCTCGATATTCATAAGGGCACCTGGCTGTCGCCAGATCAAAGAAGAAATAATCAAATTGATCATGTTGTGATAGATGGAAGACATTTATCGAGCGTGTTGGATGTACGATCGTTCCGAGGCACAAACATTGACTCGGACCACTACCTTGTTGCAGCAAAGGTACGCACCCGCTTAAACGTAGCAAACAAAGTACGGACAGACACAACACGAAAGTTAGACATCGGTAAGCTGCAATCACAACAGGTATCCACAGCATATTCCACTCAGTTGGCCCAACTGCTTAATCAAAGCACTCCTCGTCCCGATAACATATCAGGACAATGGCAAACATTCCCCACTCCATGCAAACAGCCGCAAAATAAGTACTTGGATACCAGAGACCAGAGACCAGGAGTGTCGTGCTGCTACCGAAGGGAAAAATGCGGCATATAGGGCTACTTTACAATCATTAGCAACGCGTAGCGCACCAGAGAGGTATCGGGAGAAAAGGAGAGAGTAGAAACGTCTTTTCCGCAGGAAAAAAGAGAGAGATGGAAAAGCGGGAATGTGAACAAATCGAGATGTACAGGAGACAGAATGAAGTCCGAAAATTCTACCAAATAGTAAAACATCAAACTGATGGCTTTGGAACTGGCACACCCTCCTCTAGAGACCAGCAAGGTAATCTGGTAACTGATACAGATAGTGTGCAGCATCTTTCGACGATGATACCACAGATCCAATCCCAGAAGATGGTATTGAATGTATACCACTCGGCCAATATGAGGTAAAGACAGCAATAAACTGGCTGAAGAATCATAAGGCAGCAGGGGCCGATGGCCTACCAGCCGAGCTGTTTAAAACCGGAGGCGACACGCTGATAAGGTGTATGCATCAGCTAGTTAGCACCATCTGGCAGGAAGAACGCGTACCTGACGATTGGAACCTGAGCATCTTGTGTCCCGTCCATAAGAAAGGAAATAAGACTTTATGCTCCAACTATAGGGACATAAGTCTTCTCTTTATGGCCTACAAGATAGTGTCAGGTATATTGTGCGAACGACTAAAGCCCATGTTTAACGAAATAATTGGACCATACCAATGCGGCTTTAGACCTGGCAAGTCCACCATTGACCAGATATTTACCCTGCTGCAAATCCTGGAGAAGACCCAAGAGATGCAGATCGACACCTACCACCTGCTTATCGATTATAAAGCAGCCTTCGACAGCCCGCTACCCTCAAAGGTATTCCAACGCATGTCTGAATTTGATATCCCCGCAAAGCTCATTCGGCTTTGTAAAATGACTCTAACTGACACAAGATCTTCAGTTAAAATAGGAAAGAACCTCTCCGAAGAGTTTTGTACCAAAAAAGGTTTCAGGCAAGGAGACAGCCTTTCGTGTGATCTCTTCAACATCCTGCTGGAAAAGGTTATACGAGAGGCAAACGTCAAAAGATGTGGCACAATCTACACCAATGGCCACATGTTACTTGCTTATGCTGATGATATCGACATCATGGGACGATCAGTAATAGATGTAACCGATACCTTTATGAAGGTCGAAGGAGAATCTGCTAAAGTGGATCTGGCGGTAAACGGAGAGAAGACCAAGTCGATGGTGTCGACGCGCAATGTGTCCATTGAGATCGGACTAACTGCTAAAGTTGGTTCCTATAATTTTGAGGTAGTAAAAGACTTCGTATACCTCGGCACCGCCGTAAACACAACAAACGACATCAGTTGTGAAATAAAAAGAAGAATTGTATTGGCGAACAGATGCTACTTTGGCTTAAGTAAGCACTTCAAGAATAAAGCCACAACTCGTCAAACAAAAATAACGCTTTACAAAACACTGATACTACCCGTGCTGATGTATAATTCCGAAGCCTGGGTACTTGCGCAAGCAGAGAAGGCAGTGCTTGGCGTGTTTGAGAAAAAATTCTTCGAAAGATCTACGGACCAATCTGCGTTGACGGTGAATATAAACGTCGTATGAACCACGAGCTGCATCTGCTATACAACGACATCAATATAGTTAAACGAATATAAATTCGAGCCACATGGCGGTGCACGCAGAGTTGGCAGGCCAAAGAATAGAAGGCGCAAACAAGTGCATGAAGAGATGACAAGGCGCGGTATTCCAGAAAGCGAAGCACTAAACAGAGAGAATTGGAGATCTTTTCTTAGTTCGGTCTATAGAACAAATGTTCTGTAATGGGCCAGCTAAGTAAGTAAGTACTTTATATTAAAGAAATTACAAAATTGTAGATGCGAACTACATATGTATATCGTACAGCCAATCACTTTGTTTTCTCGACACCAAACCCACTGTAGTTGTTTGGTTTGTCAGTTAACTAACAACTGACAGTGGTATTTTAGGTATGTTGTTGTGGTGTGTATGTGTGTGTTGTGGTTTGTTGATATAGTCTCAATGTGATGGTGAGACGATGGTGGGGGCTGTGTTGTGGTTTGTTTATTCATTGTTAATGCGATGGTGAGACGACGAGACCATTCAAAATAGATCAAAGTTGAGAGCATTTACCAAACTAGAGAGGAAATATGAGAGCGAATAATGGGAATGTAGGGAAAAATTGGAAAAATGGAAATCTTACATAGTTTTGAGAAAATAGTGGCTTTCGGATGGATATAAGAAACTACACATGAATTCTACATCACGAACGAAAATATGTAAAAATTCTTCAATTTTTTTTCTGTGTATATGTTAGTCCTTCCTCAATTCCATGTGGTCACATGGGCAACTGTATTTAATACTTTCTAAAAGTTATGAACTAACACTCAAAAGGTTCCTGAACTATAAAACCTTGGACTGTGGAAAGATTACTCTAACATAAAATAAGAAATATACGAATTTCTGCCCCCTATGTTGACGAACCCCGTAAAAGTTATAAAGATATATTCTGAAAAAATGGGTCCAGAATGTCCTGCTTTTTACACTGAAAGCGCAGTTTATTTACCATTTTAAAACCAATCAAAACCTTTACAATATTACTCACAATTATAGAATTCTTTCACAAAACATGTTTCGTATTCAATATTGACATCAATATTCCGTCCATGGTGACACACATTTGAAAGATTAAATCATTAACGGCATAATGTTGTCTCTGAGCTCTCTGTCACTGCTAAACCTTTAAATACGAAATAAAAATCAACAAACGATCGTGTTTCATAAGCGACAAAACATGAAACATAAATTATCAATTAGAATTTCCTGCAGCTGTCTTAAAAAGAGTTCGATTCAAGGCTGCGATTCGAATGATTCGATCAGATGAGATCACACCTTTGAATTGCTATTCTCACACGCACTTCTGTGTCCCAACAAAAAAAATCGTGTGCGATTTTAGTTAACAATGGTGAATTGTGTTTGGTTCGGTTTTCTTGGCCTTCTTTCCAAGAATCTATTAGAAAACACGCTTGAAATGTGTTGCAAAAGTTTGATAGATAATTTCCTTTATTTCCATTGGGTTGCCTATGTTATCCATTACAAAAATCGATAGCAGCAGTGGACAACCACAGGCAGTTGTGACACCAAATCGATAAAAATCTAAACGTTTTTTCGTCGTTTAAATAGAACTATGATTGTGAGATATTCGATTTTATTAAAAACTTTAGATGGTTTACATTTACTTTTGGGTAATTCTTACAAAAAAATTGTCTCTAGGAATACTGGGCAATAAGATGGGATCGCTTCTATTCTTGCATCACTTTGCGCCTCTATGTGCTCATTTTTTCAATTTGGTTCCCAGTGTTTTTTTCATTCTTCTGATTGAGAACTTAGCTACAATAATTTGTTGGTCATTTTCACTGGCTAAACTTATCCCCTCATTGATTTTTAAAATTCTTCGCTTGCCTATTACAACTTACATACATATTTCTTGAGAACATTTGCACAAAATACGCATATTTTGTACCATACATCGTATTTAACGTCTGTTTTAAGTTATGCCATTTACTGAGATTTATTGTGCAGTTGTGGTGTTTGCATTTTAAGTAAGTAACAGGTTTTGTTTTTGGAGTTTTATTCTAAGAATTCATTTCCATGGCCAGTACTTGTCCAAATTGAAAGCAAAACGTCAGTATGAGTCATAGCTATGATGGCTAAGTTTGTGCCAATTTTGCTTGACTGCTTTCTGCCAGTATAAATTAAAACAACAAACGAAAGAAAACACATTAATCTTTTAATGACTGAAAAGTAAAAGTAGCCCAAAAAGACAACTAAGAACAAATAAATAATGACAATATACACTATATCGTCACCACAAAATGCCAAAAGTCGTAAGTAACAATTTCATAAGTTTACAGGAGAAGCAAAAAACGTTATAAAATGAAAAGCTGTTTTATGGAACTTATGAGGACGAGTCTTTGGGATATTATCAAAAAGTAAGAAAGTATCAGTCAGCGGTACTGACTGAGAAATACCCTCAGCCACTAACCATGAAAAAAACAACAAAACCAAACTCAATCCCAGCAAAATGTTCGATGCCAAAGATGACATTCAATCATGGGTGCAAGTGATCTAGCATGTCATCTTTTTAGCATCTTCATCGATGAATTTTATATGAGCGTGGACCCCAAAAGATGACGTTCTTTTCTGGATCCTAAGCATGTCATTTTAACCAATGCGTTGACATGTCATTTCCACCAATGCTTTGGCATGTCATTTTAACCAATGCGTTGACATGTCATTTTCATCAATGCTTTGACATGTCATTTTAACCAATGCTTTGGCATGTCATTTTCACCAACCCCTTGGCATGAAATTTTCATGTCTTGTTTGGAAAATGGAAATGCTGTATTGAAATATGGTTTTCATGAAAAACAAAACTCTTTATTAATTCAAACGAATTCATGAAATAGCTACAATTAATTTATCAGTTTAGTTTTTCAAAAGTTTACATCCAAAATTGCAATGTAATCACCACCGCTGCAACGCAAAAGATTACTTCCTCCGTTCTCCGCCACTGATATTCTTTCATCTTACAAAAGGTTTTCTCAATTATCTTCCCATCACCAGTCAGATTTCAACATGGACTCCAAATGCATGGACTTTTATAATTTTGTTATTTTATAACAACATTTTGGTAATTTATACTCTTTTGTTTAGTGACGGAAATATGTAGGGATCTACAACCCGGCTTGCTTTAGGGATCTCTAAGAACAAAATGTAACGAACGGGGAGGAGAGACTTTTTATGGAAAATACGATTTATGCTTAATTAATTTATTTTTAATTGTTTCTCTCCAAAAGTAGTTTCTTCTTTATTTTCAGATTCTTGTTCCTTTTCGTTTCGGACTTTTTTTCAAATTCCAAGAAGCGAGATTTGATTGATTTCATTCTATGTCAGATTTAGAACAGACAAGGGAACTTTTAAAATAGCAATGTGTGCAGTCCGATTCTATTTTTAGCTCGATGGTTGGGACTTCATATAATACCAATTGTTTAGAAGTTTTAGTTGTTTGATATGCAGGAAATGTAAGACAACATCACGACGACAGTTCTAACAACTTTGGTCTGTTTCAGAAACTGCAAGAATCTACTTATTTTTACTACGATAACAATTTTTCCTTTATGTTATCGGAAAAATAGTAAAAATTAGTAGATTTTTGCAGTACTGGAACATACCAAAATGAAAATAAACAGGTGTGTAAATAAAAACACACAGTTCGTCCCAGGACGGCTCACAAAGCTCACCTATTTTAAATTGTGACTTACGCCTACGGGCTTTAAAAAGACAAATATACAAAATGGCGATTTGTTAAATAGTCGTTTAACAAACACGTGTTTAACCAAGGATATGTTCCACAAATTAAAAAACTGAATGGCTGTGTGCCTCTGGAAACTTTTACTGAAATTTATTATTAACCAACGCAAAGTCGTAACAAATCCAATCGGATTAATTCAATGATTGCAGAGACTGTGTGTCTAAAGTTTTTAACCCAGGATACGTTCCAGAAATTGCTACATTTTCTTCGCAGAGGGAGGGAGAACTCGTAAAAACTGAATGGCTGTGTGCCTTGAAACTTTTACTGAAATTTATTATTTAACCAACGCAAAGTTGTAACAACAAGTTGCAGATTGAGTTAATTGGCAGAAGTCGCACAATTATTTAAAAAAAAACACACAACCTTAATTATCAAGGACTATTCCTTATAAGTTACGTTTTCTTCGCGGAGGAAGGAACGTAAAAATCAAAGGCTATAAGCCTCACAACTGAATCGTATCATCATCATCAAGAATATCGACGCAAAGACGTAACATAAAAAACAACGATTGAACAATATCAGCTGGCAGACATATTTTGTTTTGGATCTTTACCGTTTTCAATTGCACCATTTTTGGCTTTATGGTGGTAGCGGTTGTGGTCTAATGGGTACTTTACACGATATGTACTTTACATATGGGTTGTCACCTTTTATATACAAAATGTATACGCAAAGTGACAATCCATATGTAAAATACATATCGTGTAAAGTACCCATAAGGGTTTGAAGAAGGAGTTAAAAGCAAAAAAAAAAAACACAAACATCATCTCTATTGGATCGATGGAATGGGTACAAATGCTGATGAAAAGATCGGATCTTTCACGACTTCCTTGGCATTGGTTCAAATCCTAATGAAAAGATCGGATCTTTCACGACTTCCTTTGAACCAATGCAAAAGATGACATGAAATCACGTCATCGCAAAGAACCCCTTCCGTCAAATTTTGCTGGGATAATTATGCCGTATATAAAATATATTGATTTTGTATCACGAGTTTGCTTTAACCCTACGATCCATAAACACCTGGACGAACGGGAGTCCATAACCAGGGTAGCCGTTTAACCAAGTGAAGTTTTTTCGTTTATATTCAAATAAAATAATATTTATATGTAAATTATTAAAATCGCTTAGTTTTTACATCTCAACTGTACAAATTTCATGTTTGTAAGATAAAATTGGTTTCTATGAGCATTTTCTAGGCTAGAAAGGCTCACAAAAAAAGGACTGGTTTTGTGTTTTTAGGTAGAAAATGTTGAGTTTTTTTTATTTGTGTACCCTGGTTAATACCCTGGTTAATATATTTAACCAAATTTGATAAAGTTCTTTCCAGTCTCTAAGTTTAGCCGAAATCTCTGATGATCCGGAGTTCCATGTTGATATCTTTAATATATAAGGAACAGCAGCACTTTAAAGTTCAAAAAGTACCGGGTACCTGGTTATGAACCCCCGCATACAAAAACTTTAAACTCATTTATTAGTTAATATGTTTAACCAAATTTGATAAACTTTTATCCAGTCTCTAAGTTTAGCCGAAATCTCTGATGATCCGGAGTTTCATGTTATGTTTCAATAATAAAGGACCAGCAGCACTTTAAAGTTCAAAAAAGTACCCGGGTACCTGGTTATGGATCGTAGGGTTAAAATCAGTAAGTACCGTAATGTGAACGTAAAGAACTCGAAATGTTAAATTACGTTATAATACGTTTGAAAAAAGTTTTTGAAAAAGTTTTAGAGTTATCTTGCACAACAGCCGTCAGGGTTTTGGAGCTTTTAGTCCATTATCTTAGCAAGTATTGACTTACTCCGTACCATTGTACCATTGTGAGGCCACTCCAACAACCTACTGAAAAAGAATAAAAACGATGCGAGAGGAGCTCCTAAACTTCACTTTATACGATGTGCAAAACCTGCACCAATCAGAAACTCCCTGCGAGAATTATATTTTGCTGATTTGCCATTTTTTGGTGCCGCCAAGGTTTCTTGGAGCCTTTAAGCCAATATCTCAGGAAGTATGGACTTCCCCAAGAAAAAAATTGTACCGTCGTAAAGGGAGCCGCAAAAAAATGCAAAGCCATCCGAGATGAGCTCTTAAACTTCACTTTATCCGAATTTTGTGTGGGAGGTACCCGAAGGAGTGGACCGATATAGTCAATATTCGAACACGATCTATTCAGGAAGGAATAGTACGATGTGCAAAGTTTTGACCAAATCGATTGCTCCCTTCGAGAGTAATCCTTCAGACCATTTTACAGAAAAAAAATTGAACTTTTGTGGGAGATGTACCAGATGGAGTGGACCGATATGGCCCATCTTCAAACTTAAACTAAGTTTGGACAAAATATTACGATACCCAACATTTGGTTCGAGTCGGTTGATCCTTTCGAAAGTTATCGAGCTCATCAGCCAGCCAGACAGACATTTTTCGTATCAAAGTGCATATACCCTTTCTAGCCTAAAGGCTGAGGATATAATCATATACGAATGGGAGTAAGTAATGAAACCAAAACAGCGGACACGCTTGGTTTTGGGATCCGTCATTACAACAAAAGTTGCAATATTATTCCATTTCCAGAAATGCAACTTCTTGGATAGGATCGTTTTGCAGGAGCATTGTTTTTAATTGTATGTATTACATTCAATCAAAAAAGGAATTTTGATTTTTTTTTGGAGATACGACTTCGGGCATTTATAATGATGATATGTGTATTAAAAAAAGTTTTTATATTCACAATCTTTAGGCTAACAAACGCGTTCTTCCTGCAGGCTTTGCTAACTAGCTGATGCATATACCTTACCAGAGTGTCGCCTCGAGCCTTAAACAGCTCGGTTGGAACGCCATAGGCTCCTGCGGCCTTATTATTCTTCAACCGGTTTACAGCTGTCTGTACTTCAACTTGGATGGGCGGTATACATTCAATACCATCTTATGGGTTTGGATCTGTGGTATCTTCGCCATCTTCGCTAGTATTGGATAACAACAGTTTGAAAAAAATTGTTCCCATATCCCGAGCACACTATCTGTATCTGTAACTAGATTACCTTGTTCGTCTCTACAGGAGGATGTATCTGTATCTCAGCAATCAACTTCATGTACACACTTTTTTCACATTCCCGCTTTTCCATTTCTCTCTTTTTCCTGCGGAAAGACGTTTCTCCGTTCTCCTGATATCTCGTGATTTACAGGCATATATCATGGTCAAGCAATGGGTTCCTTGGTGGAGGTATCTGGTATCCAAGTATTTGGTTTGTATGGAGCGATTGCCACTGCACAGTGGCCAATTTTACGAAAAACCTTGCAAAAACTCTAAAAATGAATGGATTTGGACCTAGCATCGTGTTTTTATGTTTTTCGGGTCACCGGTTTCATTTTCCATATTTTTAACCCTCAGACGGTCATTAAAGGGGTCTTTTTGGTCCCTTCTCCTATAAAATGTGATCGTATCAGGTCAAAATATTCTACAAATTTGTTCGCCATCAATTTTTACTATGGGTCCTAGTAAAACAGCTTTAATATTGAGAAAAAAATGTTTTCTAAATAGGGTCACTTTGACATGCTTTGGGATTCTATAAACAATATTTGACACTATTTAGCGTAAATTGAAATTTTTTTCGATTTTTGGCTAGGAATGCTTTGATTAAGCCAATTGAGTAGAATATGATGTGGCTACCTGTTGTGATTGCAACTTACCGATGTCCAACTTCCATGTTGTGTTTGTTCGTGCTTTATTTGCTACGTTTAATTGGCTGATGGTCCAAGTCTATGTTTGCTTCTCGGAACGATCGTACATCCAAGAAGCACGATAAATGCCTTCCATCTATCAAAACGTGATCAATTTGATTTCATGATTTTATTACCTGGGTAGGACAGTATCATACGTTTCTTTTAAGCGCTCGTAAGCGTTCTTTGGTCTGCTCATCCTTGGCTTCAATGGGAGCACGAGTGCAAATAAAACTTGTGTTGAAAAATTTAGCATTTATCCGAATTGTAACAAGTCCTTCATTCACCGGGGCGAAGCTTGATAAAAGATGTTTTAGCCTCCGACTACCCAACCAAACTCATGCTTTGTGACATGCGCCACCTTTAGGTGTTCTTGTGACGCCTTTAATAATCCATCGTATTTCCTGGATGCAATAATATCGGCCTTATACTTTGCAAGAACTTCGGCAAATGCGTAAAATGCACATTCTCTATAAATAGTCTGATTATTCCAGGTGCCGATTCACTGATCATAACCCTTAAAAAGTTTGCTAGTGTTATCAACTTTAGAGGGGTAATTTTTTTTTTGCTTTTTTGTAGTCAACTCCCAACCCTAGTTTTTAACGTTCTTATGGGTGAACGCGCGGCACTTGTTAGATCACAACTTTTAACGGGCGTTAAAGGCAGCTCCCCTGGAGATACCACAGGATGGTCGGTGTCCACTTGACATTAAAGGGGGGTGAAGGTAAGTTCTGGGCTTTGCCATGTTAAAGCCGGGCCGTTGCTTTTTATCTTTCATTCCATACGTCATCCACAATTAAAAAAAAAAAAAAACAAAAAATGGAAAGTGGGATAATGGTGTGCCCCTTCTTTTTATACCCTACACCACTATGTGGGGAGGGTATTATAAGTTGGTTTTGGCCAAAAAGTTTGTAACGCATCGAAATAATGGTCGCAGACCCATACATATATATACCAAAATGAATGTCTCGACGAGCTGAGTCGATCTGGCTATGTGTGTCCGTCCGACCGTCTGTCCGTCTGTCCATCTAAACCCTGTAATCACGCTACAGGTCGCAATTTTGATCGGATCGTTTGGATGTTGATGGGGGTCCCGGAAGGGAAGAAGCCTATTGATTTTGGTGATGGCCGGATAATATTTAGGGGTCGGAATGAGCAAAAAACTTGTTTGAAGAAAAAGTCAAAATTTTATTCCAATGCAAATATCTCAGAGTCTTTAAGGGGTATACAAAAAGCAAAACCTGGAGATGAAAGTAGAAAATATCACCTTTACATTGATGTAACGTAGGTTGTCGTAGGTGGTCACACAAAGAAGATATCGCAATAGTCTCTAATAGAACCCAACTTTTCATGTTTGCGATTTTAATAATAATGACGGATATCACACCTTTGGTTGGGGTCCTTCTAAAAGCAAAGCCTGACTAAGAAAGTAGAAAATCCCATCTTTAAAATTATGCAAATTAGGTTGGCGTAGGTGGTCAAATAATAAAGATATCGCATTAGTCGGTAATACATCCCTTTTTCCACTTTTTCTGCAATCACACTACAGGTCGGAAAAGCCAGATAGGTGAAAACTTTCGTATCTCCGTAAAATAAATGTTTTCGAGTGAAAAGATTATGCACAGGGGTAGTGGTGTAGGGTATCACATATTCGGCCCCGTATCGACTATAGCCTTTTCTCACTTGTTTCAATATTGGTTCTTTAATTGAAATGTCCAACCAAAGTTTAAATAATTTCAAATGGTAATCACAATGTTTTTATACCCTATACCACAATGTGGAAAAGGGTATAATAAGTTTGTTTTCCCAAAAATTCATGTAACGCCGCGAAATATTCGTCGTAGACCCCTCATGTGGTATACCAAACTTCATATCTCGACGAGATAAAGCGATTTAGCGATGTGTGTCCGTCCGTCCGTCCGTCCGTCTGTCCGTCCATTAAAAATTGTAATCAAGCTAGAGGCCGCAATTATGGACCGATTGTCACGAAATTTAGTATGGAGGTCGGGTTTGGACCAGAATAGAACTGATTAGTTTTTGGCGATGATCGTGAAATGTTAAAGGGATGAAATGGACCAAAAACAAAATTTTTGCTCGATTTTGTAGCCGCTCTGTAGGTCGCAATAATAGTCCGATCGGCGCGAAATTTTAAACGTAGTTTTGGTTTGAGATGAAGAAGTAGCGTGCAAGTCAACGGTATGATCGGATAATATTTAGCGGGTTAAATTGATCAAAACTTTTGTGTGAAAATTGGTAAAATTTCTAATGCACATCTTATAACAGCTAGCCCGGAAAGCTAGTGCACAGGGATAGTGGTATAGGGTATCACATGGTCGGCCCCGTCCGACTATAGTCTGTTCTTACTTGTTTTACCCTTCCTAAGTGTTTTATCCTTGCAAAAATTGCTCTATAAATGTGTCGAAAACATTTGTGATGTATGTATGTATGTGTTTAATAGTTGTGTTTCCTCTCTGTAGATTAGATTAGCCAATTGTTTTAGAATCATTTTTTGTAAAACATAAAAATTATCGATCAAATTTCATTGTACTACCACAAAATTCCCTCTTCGGCCAAGTACCTACCTATCTACCATTGTTCCCTCCTCCATTACCAATCGACCATCTAAATATACTATTTCTAAATTAAAAATGAAATTATTTATGTTATTGCACGAAATCAACAAAGCCACATTATATTTCACTTGGCTTGACGGCGGGACTACAGCTTTGGTGGACTACTCCAGCAACAAAATGCGTTGCATTATTGCAATGTTGATTTAATTGAAGAGTGTGTTGCAACACACAACCACAATGACTGCTGGACGTGTTGCAAAGTAAAACGCAAAAACTAAGATAGGCTAAAGAAAAAAAACGTGGTAACTAAAAAACGCACAACACACGCTGTGAAAACTTGTGAACTATGAAATGAAAATCATAATTTCATATTTGACCAAGTTTTGCGGTTGCAATTGCTGTCCAGTTCGCCAGCCGCGCTGTGTCTGTCCACTGACAGCTATGGGCTTTCTTTATTGAAATGGAAAGTGCTATAACTCGTAATAGCAATAACAGCCAGAGCAATGGTGAGTACATGAAACTGCGGGCAAGAAAATAAATAAAATCCAACAGCTAACCACATCAAGTAAAATCCGCTTTTTGCTCATGGACTCCTCTACTGGTTTTTCTATCAGCGGCAAATCTACTTGGATAAATCTTTTTTTCTTTTGTTTCTTATTTTAGATTTACTTTGGCATTATTTTATTTTGTGCTGCTTTTGCTAGGGAGTTTATTATAATTTTAAAGTGGATGAAACCAAATCAACACTTTTGTTTGATCAGTAAGATATTGGGTAAAGAAAATTAACGATATGAGATTATAAGACATTAAATAGAGACACGACAACTACTTACTGGATAGAACTTTCAAACATTGGCCCATGTGCAATATCTCTACTGTTTTCTCAAGTTTTCCTTTTAAAATGGGTATTACACACAGTTTTGAATTGTATGAAATTCTTCTGTAAAAATATAGAACGAATTAGGCACAGTTTATACAGTTGGCCATTCAGAGTTCTGTTAACAACATTTGACAACAAACATAATAGATTGTTCATTATTGTGATTTGATTTCCTTTGTATTTTATGTATTTGACAACAAACTAATAGTCAGGGCTAACTAGTTTGGGCTGAATGGCCAACTGTATAAACTGTGGAATTAGGTAAATTATAGAGAATACATAAATACTTTCTTTTTATACCCTCAGCATTTATGCTAAATACAAAATGTGCCTCATCGAAATAGTGGTTATAGACCCCTAGTATATTTGGATGAAATCCGTTTCCGACAATTGGAGTCGATTTTGCAATGTCTGTCTGGCTAGCTGGTGAGCACGCTAGCCAGATTAATTGTGCGAACGATAACTCTTAAAGGTAAATTGATTTGGTCCATACTTTACACATCGTTAAATTTTTGTCAGACACAGATGAGGTTCCAATATGGACTCTATCGGTCCACTCCTTTAGATACTTACTACACTACAGAACATTTGTTCGATAGACTGAAATATGGAAATATCTCCAATTCTCTCTGTTTTGTGCTTCGCATTTTGGAATACGGCACCTTGTCATCTCTTCATCAACTTGTTTGCGCCATCTATTCTTTGGCCTGCCAATTCTACGTGGCTCAAATTTATACGCCTTTTTAGCGGGTTAATCATCGCCAACGCAATCGCTGCATCTCGATACGTTTAACTATAACTATTTGATGTCGTTGTATAGCAGATACACCTAGTGGTTCATACGACGTCGATATTCACCGTCAACGCTGATCGGTCCGTAGATCTTTCGAAGAATTTTTCTCTCAAACGCGCCACTTATCTGCTTGCGCAAGTACCCAGGCTTCGGAACCATACATCAGCACGGGTAGTATCAGTGTTTTGTAAGGCGTTATTTTTGTTTGACGAGCTGTGGCTTTGTTGTTAAAGTGCTTACTTAAGCCAAAGTAGCATCTGTTGGCCAATACAATTCTTCTTTTAATTTCACAACTGATGTCGTTTGTTGTGTTTACGGCGGTGTCGACGTATACAAAGTATTTTACTGCCTCAAAATTATAGGAACCAACTTCAACAGTTGGTCCGTCGACACCATCAGCTTGGTCTTCTCGCCGTTTACCGCCAGACCCACTTTAGGAGATTCTCCTTCGACCTTCATAAAGGTATCAGTTACTTCTTTTACTGATCGTCCCATGATGTCTATATCATCAGCATAAGCAAGTAACGTGTGGCTATTTGTGTGGATTGTGCCACTTCTTTTGACGTTTGCCTTTCGTATAACCTTTTCTAGCAGGATGCTGAAAAGATCACACGAAAGGCAAAATTCTTCGGAGAGGTTCTTTCCTATTTTAACTGAAGATCTTGTGTCAGTTAGAGTCGTTTAAGAAAGCCGAATGAACTTTGCGGGGATACCAAATTCAGACATTGCTTGGAATGCCTTTGAACTTAGCGGGCTGTCGAAGGCTGCTTTATAATCGACAAAAGGTGGTAGGTGTCGATCTGCATCTCTTGGGTCTTCTCCAGGATTTGCCGCAGGGTAAATATCTGGTCAACGGTGGACTTGCCAGGTATAATTATTTCGTTGGCCATGGCCTTTAGTCGTTCGCACAATATACCTGACACTATCTTGTAGGCGATAGGTAGAAGACTTATGCCCCTATAGTTGGAGCATAAAGTCTTGCTCTTACCAAATTACCTTGCTGCTCTCTACAGGAGGATGTGCCAGTTCCATAGCCATCAGATTGATGTTTCACTCTTTGGTAGAATTTTCGGACTTCTTTCTGTCTCCTGTACATCTCGATTTGTTCACACTCCCGCTTTGCCATATCTTTCTTTTTCCCGCGGAAAAGACGTTTCTCCTCTCTCCTTTTCTCCCGATATCTCTCTCGTGCGCTACACATTGCTACTGATTGTAAAGTAGCCCTATATGCCGCATTTTTTTCTTCGGTAGCAGCACAACACTTCTGGTCATACCATGGATTTCTTGGTGGAGGTCTCTGGTATCCAAGTACTGATTTTGCGGCTGTTTGCATGGAGTGGGCAATGTTTTGCCATTGTCCTGATATGTTATCGAGACGAGGAGTGCTTTGATTAAGTAGTTGGGCCAGTTGAGTGGAATATGCTGTGGCTATCTGTTGTGATTGCAGCTTACCGATGTCCAACTTCCGTGTTGTGTCTGTTCGCACTTTGTTTGCTACGTTTAATCTGGTACGTACCTTTGCCGCAATAAGGTAGTGGTCCGAGTCTATGTTTGCACCTCGGAACGATCGTACATCCAACACCCTTGATGCATGTCTTCCATATATCACAACGTGATCAATTTGATTTCTTGTTCTTTGATCTGGCGACAGCCAGGTGCCCTTATGAATATCGAGATGATTAAATCTGGTACTGCTAACTACTATGTTTTTTGCAGCTGCAAAGTCTATCAGCCTCATACCATTGTCAGATGTTTCACTGTGGAGACTGAGTTTCCCGACTTTTGGCCAAAAATATTTTCCTTTCCAATTTTGGCATTAAAATCGCCTAGCGCTCGTAAAATATATCTTTGGTCTGTTCGTCTTTGTCTTCAGTGGGAGCATGAGCGCAAATAAAGCTGATGTTGAAGATTTTTTCTTTTAGTCGAATTGCAGCGAGTCTTTCATTCACTGGGGTGAAGCTGGAGACCAGATGTTTTAATCTCCGACCAACTACAAATTCGCAACCAAACTCATGATTTGTGTCATGGCAGCTATAATACAGTGTGTCACCTTTAGGTCTTGTTGTGACGCCTTTCCCGTTCCGTCGTATTTCCTGTATGGCAGTAATATCGGTCTTGTACTTTTCAAGTACATCTACCAATGCATAAACTGCACCTTCTCTATTAAGAGTGCGAACATTCCAGGTGCAGATTCGCAGATCATGGCCCTTTAGACATTTGCGGGGTTCGTCAACTTTAGAGGGGTTTGTTTTTCTTTTCTTTCGTTTTTCATAGTAGGCTGTTTTTTTCTAGGGGAGGGTTACTAACCCGGCGCCCAAACCCAAGATTTTAACGTTCTTATGGGTGAACGCGCGGCACATGTTAGCTCACTACCTTTAACGGGTGTTACAGGCAGTTTCCCAGGTGACACCACGGGGAGGTTAGTGTCCACTTGAGATGAAAGAGGGACCAAGATAAATCCTGGGCTTTGCCATGCTAAAGTCAGGACCGTTCCTTGGTATCTTCCATCCCCTACGTCACCCTTTAGATACCACTCACACAAAATTTCGGAAAAGTTCAGTTTAGGATCTGCTCTAGAATCGTTCGATTTTTGTTGTAGCAACCTGCCCCTCAAACGACGGCACAAGTTTCATCAGTGCAAGTCCATTCTTCCTGAGAAAATAGCTTGAAAGGTGCAAAAACCCCTATGACACCGTGTGTAGTTGTTGGAGCGCTTGATAACTCTCGAACGGATCTGCCGATATGGTCAAAAATGTGCTTCCATAATAGTTCGTTCAAACTTAGTTTAAGTTTGAAGATAAGTCATATCGCTCCACTCCTTCAGTTACTTCCCCGCAAAAGTTCAAAATGTTCGGAAAAATTGTGCGCACGATAACTCTTGTAGGGAGTGTCCGATTTAGTCCATGCTTTGCAAATTGTAAAATTTGTACTAGACTTACATAAGGTTCAAATATGAACTCCATCGATCCACTCCATCAGACAGAAAATTTCGGAAGAGTTTAGTTTAGGACCTGCTCTCGAATCGCTTTGATTTTTGTTGTAGCAACTTGTATTTACTGCCCCCCATGCGACGGTACAAGCTCTATCAGGGGCAAGTCCATACTTCCTGGGAAAATATACTGAAAGTTGCAAAAAAAATACATATCACACGGTGTGTAGTGGTTAAAGCGCAAGATAACTCTCGAACGGGTCAGTCGAGTCGATCGATCGATTCGATGGGCTTCGTAATATTTGGTCCAAACATAGTATAATTTCGAAGATAAGCCATATCGGTCCACTCCCTCAGGTACCTCCACCAAAAGTTCAAAAATGTTCAGGAAACCCCTGACCGATTTGGTCCATACTTTACTTACTTACTTACTTAGCTGGCCCATTACAGAACATTTGTTCTATAGGCCGAACTAAGAAGAGATCTCCATTCCTCTCTATTTGTTGCTTTGCACTCTGGAATACCGCGCCTTGTCATCTCATCATCCACTTGTTTGCGCCATCTATTCCTTGGCCTGCCAATTCTGCGTGCACCGCCATGTGGCATGTATTCATACGCCTTTTTAGTGGGTTCATCATCGCTCATTCTTTTGATATGGCCTAGCCAACGCAATCGCTGCATCTCGATACGTTTAACAATATTGATGTCGTTGTATAGCAGATACAGCTCGTGGTTCATGCGACGTCGATATTCACCGTCAACGCAGATTGGTCCGTAGATCTTTCGAAGAATTATTCTCTCAAACACACCAAGCACTGCCATGTCTGCTTGCGCAAGTACCCAGGCTTCGGAGCCATACATCAGCACGGGTAGTATCAGTGTTTTGTAGAGCGTTATTTTTGTTTGACGAGATGTGGCTTTGTTTTTAAACTGCTTACTTAATCCAAAGTAGCATCTGTTGGCCAATACAATTCTTCTTTTTATTTCACAACTGATGTCGTTTGTTGTGTTGACGGAGGTGCCGAGGTAGACGAAGTCTTTTACTACCTCAATATTATAGGAACCAACTTCCACAGTCGGTCCGAGCTCAATGGACGCATTGCGCGTCGACACCATCAACTTGGTCTTCTCACCGTTTACCGCCAGACCCACTTTAGCAGATTCTCCTTCGACCTTTATAAAGGTATCAGTTACTTCTTTTACTGATCGACCCATGATGTCTATATCATCAGCATAAGCAAGTAACATGTGACTATTGGTGTAGATTGTGCCACTTCTTTTGACGTTTGCCTCTCGTATAACCTTTTCTAGCAGGATGTTGAAGAGGTCACACGAAAGGCTGTCTCCTTGTCTGAAACCTCTTTTGGTACCAAACTCTTCGGAGAGGTTCTTTCCTATTTTAACTGAGGACCTCGTGTCAGTTAAAGTCATTTTACAAAGCCGGATGAGCTTTGCGGGAATACCAAATTCAGACATGGCTTGGAATACCTTTGAGCGCAGCGGACTGTCGAAGGCTGCTTTATAATCGACAAAAAGGTGGTAGGTGTCGATCTGCATCTCTTGGGTCTTCTCCAGGATTTGCCGCAGGGTAAATATCTGGTCAATGGTGGACTTGCCAGGTCTAAAGCCGCATTGGTATGGTCCAATAATCTCGTTGACCATTGGCTTTAGTCGTTCGCACAATATCCCTGACACGATCTTGTAGGCAATAGGGAGTAGACTTATGCCCCTATAGTTAGAGCATACAGTCTTATCTCCCTTCTTGTGGACGGGGCACAGGATACTCAGGTTCCAATCGTCGGGTACTCGTTCTTCCTGCCAGATGGTGCTAACTAGCTGATGAATACACCTTATCAGCGTGTCGCCTCCGGTTTTGAACAGCTCGGCTGGTAAGCCATCGGCCCCTGCTGCCTTATTATTCTTCAGCCGATTTATTGCTGTCTTTACCTCATCTTGGCTGGGCGGTATACATTCAATACCATCTTCTGGGATTGGGACTGTGGTATCTTCGTCGTCTTCGCTGCTATTGGATACCAACAGATTTGAAAAATGTTCTTTCCATATCCTGAGTACACTATCTGTATCAGTTACCAAATTACCTTGCTGGTCTCTACAGGAGGATGTGCCTGTACCAAAGCCATCAGTTTGATGCTTGACTCTTTGGTAGAATTTTCGTACTTCATTCTGGCTCCTGTACATCTCGATTTTTTCACACTCCCGCTTTTCCATCTCTCTCTTTTTCCTGCGGAAAAGACGTTTCTCCTCTCTCCTTTTCTCCCTGTATCTCTCTCGTGCGCTACGCGTTTCTACGGATTGTAAAGTAGCCTTATATGCCGCATTTTTCTCTTCGGTGGCAGCACGACACTCCTCATCATACCATGGATTCCTTGGTGGAGGTCTCTGGTATCCAAGTATGGATTTTGCGGCTGTTTGCATGGAGTGGGCAATGCTTTGCCATTGCGCTGATATGTTATCGGGATGAGGAGGGCTTAGATTAAGCAATTGGGCTAGTTGAGTGGAATATGCTGTGGCTATCTGTTGTGATTGCAGCTTACCGATGTCTAACTTTCGTGTTGTGTCTGTTCGTACTTTGTTTGCTACGTTTAAGCGGGTGCGTACCTTTGCTGCAACAAGGTAGTGGTCCGAATCAATGTTTGCGCCTCGGAACGATCGTACATCCAACACGCTCGATGAATGTCTTCTATCTATCACAACATGATCAATTTGGTTTCTTGTTTTCTGATCTGGAGACAGCCAGGTGCCCTTATGAATATCGAGATGATTAAATCTGGTACTGCTAACTACCATGTTTTTTGCAGCTGCAAAGTCTATCAGTCTCATACCATTGTCAGATGTTTCACTGTGGAGACTGAATTTCCCGACTGTTGGGCCAAAGATATTCTCCTTTCCAATTTTGGCATTAAAATCGCCTAGAATGGTTTTAATGTCATGGGCAGGGCAGCGGTCATATGTTTCTTCTAAGCGCTCGTAAAATATATCTTTGGTCTGTTCATACTTTTCTTCAGTGGGAGCATGAGCGCAAATAAAGCTGATGTTGAAGAATTTAGCTTTTATTCGAATTGCAGCAAGTCTTTCATTCACTGGAGTGAAGCTGGATACAAGATGTTTTAGTCTCCGACTAACTACGAATCCACAACCAAACTCATGCTTTACGTCATGGCAGCTATAATACAGTGCGTCACCTTTAGGTGTTGTTGTGACGCCCTTCCCAATCCATCGTATTTCCTGTATGGCAGTAATATCGGTCTTGTACTTTTCAAGTACGTCTGCCAATGCGAAGACTGCACCTTCTCTATAAAGAGTGCGAACATTGTGAACAGGTGCAGATTCGCAGATAATGGTCCTTAAAACGTTTGCGGGGTTCGTCAACTTTAGAGGGGTTTGTTTTTCTTTTCTTTCGTTTTTTCATAGTAGGCTGTTTTTTCTAGGGGAGGGTTACTAACCCGACGCCCAAACCCAAGTTTTTAACGTTCTTATGGGTGAACGCGCGGCACATGTTAGCTCACTACCTTTAACGGGTGTTAAAGGCAGTTCCCCAGGTGACACCACGGGGAGGTCAGTGTCCACTTGGGATGAACGAGGGACCAAGATAAATCCTGGGCTTTGCCATGTTAAAACCGGTCAGGACCGTTCCTTGGTATCTTCCATCCCCTACGTCACCCGGTCCATACTTTACACATCCTAATATATCTACCAGATATAGATCAGGTTCTAATATGGAATATATTTGTTCACTCTTTCGGGTACCTCCCACACAAAATTTCGGATAAATTAACTTTAAGACCTGCTCTCACATTACTTTGATTTTTGTTGAAGCAACTTGCATTCGCTGCCTCCATTACGATGATCAATTTTTTTTCAAGGGCAAGTCCATACCTCTTTAGAAAACAGCCCGAAAGATGTAAAAACCCCCTATGACACCATATGTAGTGGCTGGAGAGCACGATACCTCTCAAAACTTAATCCCTCTTTATGTATTTCGAATCGAAAATGTGTGCGCATCAAACACACCCAAACTTTAGTTTTGGAAATATTATTTCCTCTGCTTTTGTTTCAAACAAAAAACAAAACAATAAAAAACACACTCAGATTTGGTAGTTTTTTTTACGCATTCATTTTCTTTCTTATCGACATACATAAACAGGCTCTTAGTTTCAGTTCTAAGATTGGCAATACCGGTCCACATCTTCCGTACTTTCCCGCAATATTTAAAAATGACATTAAAATTTTATGCGATATCTCTTGGAAGGGACAACCAATTTGGTCCAAAACTTTGGATCTTCCAATATTTTGTCCAAATTTAGTTTAAATTCTAAAAAGGCCCACATTGGTCCTCTCATTAGGGTATCTCCCCCAAAAAAACTTCAACATTTGTGTATAAGTGCAGTAGGGTCTGTTAGAAGATCATTCGGAAATGTATAACGATGCCGTTAGTTTTGGCCCTGTTTACAACGATATTATGTTTTCCGTGGACAAGTCATATTGGTCCAACAGTTACACGAAGAGTCATTAAAATGATTGGTAGTCGCGATATCGATCGAAAAGATATGACTCCCAAAATCCACGTCCGTAATAGACTATGTCGATCCATTCCTTAAAGTACAACCTCCCCAACACTTTTGAACTTTAATAGCTTTTTTGAAGGCAAGTTCAAATATCCAAAAGAGCCTCAAAATTCTGAAAAGGCCCTAAATACATTCGATCCGTCCGTAGATGAAATTTTCGATTCACATAGGCTGAGAGTATATCTCTGTCGGCGAAGCCGACTGATACTTTTTATTTTTTTAATCCATTCTGTTTTATGAAATAAAAAACAAAAATACTCAAACATTTTTTCCCACACATGCTAAGAGTACCAAAAATAGTGTTACATACTCCGCATCAAGTATTAGCTCATTCGACAACAATGGAATTCGACTTCAATATCATTTAATTAAAATTGAAAATCATGCCATAATTCAATAAAAATTTGCCGCTCAATAAATAACGTAATTTGCAGCGTGTGGGATGTTTCAATTAAATTTTTCACTTCAAAACTTTTATTACCCTATTAGGCCAAACTTAAAAAAAAACACTTTTTGAACAGCCATAATTCTTTAATTCTATTGAAACCAAAAAACATTGTTTTTGTATGGCTGTTGATTTCTTAATTTGATAGCAAATAACTGAAGAAAAAAAAAAACATTTTCAATTAACTAAAGCTTCGTACAATTGAACACGTGCTTTTAAGCCTCACAAAAGCCGACCGCAAAATACCAACAAAATACTACAAAACAATTATACGCAAGCTAGGCAGCCAGCCAATTGAACTCTAAACAAACAAGCCAACAATTTTAATGTTCCAAACGGAACTTAGTAGTATTTGAGTCAAAAAATTGTTTTCAGCTACTCTAATCACATTTGGCAGCAGTACCAAAAAAATCGAAAATCGTTAGCTTGTGGCTTTTATGGCGAAATGCCGGATACATAAAATAACTACAAGAATAAAGCAGAATACACAGAGTCCGCTGCTAGAGCTGCTGCTGTTTTAAGACAATCGAACCATAATTGAAATTGATTACATTTTATGTGTTATTATCCAAAAACAATTTAATGGCGGTAGCTGTTGTTGTTTGCCTAAAGGTGAATAAATAAACAGACATTAACAGAAGTTTATGGATCGTAAATAGAATGTAATTATAAATTAAATCTAGTGGGAGGACAACAATTGCTTAGGTACTTAGGTGGTTGCATCGAAAAAGATTCATCACTTCGTGCCCCTGTAAAATTGATACGGCTATGTAGAACAATCATCATATCATCATTTTTTAAAATAATTGTAGTTACGCTCCATTCAACAAAAGTATATTGCTCTAAAAACATAAAAAATAATCATTTTTGAAAATTTATTTCTATAAAAAACTATGTAAATTCAGGCCCCAAACATTTTTTTTTAATTTAACTTACACCCTCCTATATCAATAAAAAATAAACTTTGTTTAGTTTTATTACGAATTTATTTAACAATTAAACAAATATGAAACCAGCTTTTTATCAACAATTTTGTTAAAATCTGATGCATCAAAAATTCTTGCACTTGACAGTGAATAACTAAGTGAATATTTACAACAACAACAAAAAGTAAAAACAAATTTTTAGGCAGCAGAGTGGCTGTAATCGATACAATGGAAAGCATTTCGCAATTTTATACTTTGATTTTTTGACGTTCGCGCCGCTAGATCAATGGTTTGGACCAGTGTGCGATGGCGGCAATGGGACTGGATGTAGTGTTCAAGAACAAAAAATACCAATAACATAACTTTTATGTAAAAAACTTTTTTAATTTAATATATGACATCACTTTTAGGTTTCTTTCTCCAACCTCTCAAAATCAGAACACTTTCGCAATATTGTATCCCAAAAGATGACTTATTGATATGGTCAATCTCCCTCTCGTTTAATTTAATGTTTTTTATTTATTTTTTAACAAAATTTCAAGAACACAAAATGGAAAGCATTGACCTAAAAACAAACAATTTACCTGCATTCAGACGTTGTTCCTACTAATGATGATGATCATCATCATCCACATTCTTAATCCATTATTTACGGACTGACAAAATAATTCTCGATGTTCTTTCTGTTCTACTCATGCTGTGTCTTAATCCTCCTACAGCATGGAAAGAAGTCAAAGATTCATTTAAAAGATGACTACCTCAACGCAAGCAGGTAGAGAGAGTTTTGCCTTTTTAGAATTGTTTGCTGTTTTGCGAATTGTGTTATTTGTAAAGCCTTCAGTGTGGTTTTTATTTCGAATACATTTGTTTTTCGTTTTTATTCTTTTACTTTTACTGTTTGTGTTTTTATCATTGTTGTAAATTTTGTATAAACAACAAACAAATACAATAATTATTCAAAAGAACCAGCATAAAGGCTACTACAACAATACTTGACACATTTTCGTTTTTTATTATCTTTTAACAAAAGTAGGACTCGGAAATATGATTATGGCAATGGAAATATTATTATGGCTATAATCGTCATGATCACGATCGTCAGTGCCAACAATAATGTGTGTTATGTTTTTATTAAATTCATTAATTTTATTATTGTGGTTTTCAGAAAAATTAAATTAATAATCACAATTTCTTGTTTAAGATGCGTAAATATCTTGAAAGCGATAGGCCTTTCTAAATCACACAATCACTTTGCAACATTAATTCGTTTTGCAAGGAATAAAATGTCATTTGCCTAATACATGTTCCCAGGTGCCACCGTGGTAGGCACACACAACTTGTCCACTGAATGCCCAGGTTCGTTTCCAGTCTAGAAAAAATTTGTTAACGGTGACAAATATACTCCTCAGTGTAATATTATGGCATGTTTATTTACATCTTGTAATAAAACTTAGCCTATTCACAAAGATTATTTGTATATGCTTCCATTGATTTCTGTGTCGAGCTATTGTTCTAAGTTCGCTAAAAGATTTAGATGTTTATTGAGTCACTGATCTGCGCCAAGTAGATTTAGGGCGTCCTCTTTTTCTTTTTCCCTGTGGATTCCACTCCAGAGCTGCATCGTTAGTGTCCTTTCGTAACGTATGTTCAATCCACCTATATTTTCTGCGTTTTATTTCACGTTCTATTTCAATTTGGTTCGTCACTTGCAACAATCGCTCGTTGCTTATAGTTCGTGTCCGCCATGATCTTAGAATTCTACGTAGGCACCTGTTGACGAAGCACTGTAGTTTGTGAGCTATCGCCTTTGTTACATACCAGGTCTTGCTTCCATAGATAAGAACAGATTTCATACACGCGTTGAAAATTCTGATTTTGGTGGGCTGTTTAATATTTTTGCAGCTCCATACACGACTAAATCGAGCAAAGGAGTTTTTTGCTCTCCGCAGGCGGTTGTCAATATCCGCTAGTGTTCCTCCGACGTCGCCAACAACACTGCCTAGTTATTCAAATTTGCGAACAGCTTCCATCTCTACGTTGCCTATAGTCAGCGTGTTGTTAGCGTTAATGCGCCAACTTTCATAGTCTCATTAGCAAGCAAGGTAACTTGTGTTTGCATACCCTGGTATCTATTAAAAACTAAATCTCCCTTTTTAGTTATTTTTATTACTATAGATTCCTTCCATTCACTTGGTATATATTCCTTATTCCAAATCTTTTGAAAGAGAGGCAGAAACAGCTGTGCCACCCTTTGTGGATCGACCGTTTTATCGGATGTCATTTTAACCAATGCGTTGACATGTCATTTCCACCAATGATTTGACATGTCATTTTCACCAATGCTTTGACACGTCATTTTCACCCATGCTTTGACATGTCATTTTAACCAATGCTTTGGCATGTCATTTTCACCAACCCCTTGGCATGAAATTTTCATGTCTTGTTTGGAAAATGGAAATGCTGTATTGAAATATGGTTTTCATGAAAAACAAAACTCTTTATTAATTCAAACGAATTCATGAAATAGCTACAATTAATTTATCAGTTTAGTTTTTCAAAAGTTTACATCCAAAATTGCAATGTAATCACCACCGCTGCAACGCAAAAGATTACTTCCTCCGTTCTCCGCAACTGATATTCTTTCATCTTACAAAAGATTTTTTCAATTATCTTCCCATCACCAGTTCAGATTTCGACATGGACTCCAAATGCACTCCTTTAAGTATTTTTATTTCGTAAATTATTTTTATTTTATAATTTTGTTATTTTATAACAACATTTTGGTAATTTATACTCTATTGTTTAGTGACGGAAATATGTAGGGATCTACAACCCGGCTTGCTTTAGGGATCTCTAAGAACAAAATGTAACGAACGGGGAGGAGAGACTTTTTATGGAAAATACCATTTATGCCTAATTAATATATTTTTAATTGTTTCTTTCCAAAAGTAGTTTCTTCTTTATTTTCAGATTCTTGTTCCTTTTCGTTTCGGACTTTTTTTCAAATTCCAAAAAGCGAGATTTGATTGATTTCATTCTATGTCAGATTTAGAACAGACAAGGGAACTTTTAAAATAGCAATGTGTGCAGTCCGATTCTATTTTTAGCTCGATGGTTGGGACTTCATATAATACCAATTGTTTAGAAATTTTAGTTGTTTGATACCTATGCAGGAAATGTAAGACAACATCACGACGACAGTTCTAACAACTTTGGTCTGTTCCAGAAACTGCAAGAATCTACTTATTTTTACTACGATAACAATTTTTCCTTTGTGTTATCGGAAAAAATAATAAAAATTAGTAGATTTTTGCAGTACTGGAACATACCAAAATGAAAATAAACTGGTGTGTAAATAAAAACACAAACATCATCTCTATTGGATCGATAGAATGGGTACAAATGCTGATGAAAAGATCGGATCTTTCACGACTTCCTTGGCATTGGTTCAAATCCTAATGAAAAGATCGGATCTTTCACGACTTCCTTTGAACCAATGCAAAAGATGACATGAAATCACGTCATCGCAAAGAACCCCTTCCGTCAAATTTTGCTGGGATCCTTAGAATTTTCCTTTGCAGCAGCCTTTTCCGCATCTTTCCCGAGGTCGTCTATATACTTATTATTATCAGCTCTGGTTTGTTTCTTGATTAATTAGTTTAGCCTTTCGGAATCCCTTTCGCATGCATTCCTTAGGTCGTTTTTTAGCCTTTGGTGTATTTCGTGGTGCTATCATCATAATTGATATTTATTTCCTCCACTTTTCTTCGCAGTTCATTTCTCGTTGCATCATTTTAAAGCTTGTCAGTATCAAATCTTCTTCTTCCTATGGTGCTTGTCCGGGTTTTTCTTAGCATGTTTATTTTAACTTCACTGACCACAAGATAGTGATCACTTCCTATTTCGGCGCTTCTTCTGTTCCTCACATCAGAGCAAATATTAAACCATTCTCAGGTGATGCAGATATGGTCAATTTGAGATTCAAATGTTCCCGTCGGTGATTTCCATGTTATTTTATGTATTTCCTTATGCGGGAAGACAGACCCAGCAATCTTTAGATCGTGATTGTTGCATGTCTCTAGTAACAGCTCGCCATTTTCATTGCAGGATCCCAGCGCATGTTTCCCCATTACACTTTCATATTCAAGATTGTCGCATCCTATTTAGGCGTTGAAGTCGCCTTTTAGTATAGTGATGTCTCTGTTTGCTATCTCTGATAGGGTTTTGTCTCTTTGTGGGCGAATTCGCCGTCCTCTGTAGGCGCGTAAATCTGCACTATAGTTATGTTTCTCCCTTTTGCTGCCAGCCTCGCAGTGATGATTCTTTCGGAAACTGGTTTCCATGTCAATAAGGTTTTTTTTTCTTTTATGGAGAGGTAAATTCCAACTCCTTTTATATGAGGGTCCTTCTCGTTTGGCATTCCAGAGTGCAAAAGTAGTCCGCCGTTTTTGCTAGGAGTTTCCCCGCTTTCGTTCCATCTAACCTCGCTTAAGCCCAAAATATCCATTTTTAATCTTGCGCATTCAGCTGTAGGTTGATCAAATTTACCACATTGGAAGAATGTCTAACATTCCAATGTCCACACCGTATCCTTTCCAGTGTAATAAACGCGAAATTTCCTGAACATTTTATCCACGTAAGACTCCTTTACAATTGATGTCATAAGACATGCCGGTCGAACTCGGTTATAAAAAGTACACAGAAAAAAAAAATTACTGTAGTTTAGGAATAGTGTTCATAAAATCTTGCCATAGTTCAAATTTATGCATTTCATGAACGCCTGATTTCTTCTGAGAGATTGAAAAAAAAAAACAATTTAAGCGAGTTGTTTTGTTTTTATTGACTAAAAACCAGCACATACTGCCACATACCACCACCAACTACACCAGAGACAAATTTTACTGCTTTTTGTTAATGCTTTTATTTTGTATTATTGTAATTTACCGTTTCTTCTAATGATTTTCACTGTAATTATTATCGTCTTGTGAGAATAGCAGCAATGTGCCCCGCGAAAATAAGTTCAACCGGATGGACAAATATTCAAACCTGTTAGAATGCCGCCCTGAGAATTACAAAAGGGTGCATCCTCACGTCTTTAATCGACCGTGTGTATACAAAGATTCGTCATGTACAGCAACACAATGTCATGTTCTCGTTGCGGTACTTGCTAGAGAGTTACCGTGAGAGCCATCCATATCACCATTGGTGCATAGCACCTCCCACATAATCATGCCTGGATCTAGAAAGAGAGGACCAAAGTTACTAGAGAGAACAACTAGACATTCAAACGGATGCAGTCGCAGGTGCCAAGAACAACTATCATGTGAGTGCGGCCCTGCATCTATCGCAGCTCAGGATCGCCAGTTGCCAGGACAAACTGAAGTAGTTTTGTCTTACCTACACTCGGGATGGTGCAACCGTATGAATTCATATAGGGCAAGGTTCGATGACACCGTGCAAATGATATGCTTATCACTGGCCCGCACGACACACTGCATCTTTTCAACTGCCTTGCCAAAGCTACTCAGCTAACTCCAGTAGATTCGTGGTTACATCCCATCAAAGCGGCCACTTTCTTAGATAGACCCAGAGCCAGATTAAGCAGAAAAACGAACATACAAACATATCAAATACTGTTACAACAACAACAAGGACTACCTTCTGTAAAAATAAAAATCAAACCTCGAACAGGTCTTAAACTCTGTCATTTTCTTGTCTTTTTAGTGCCGGTAGTGTTTTTGAAGCTTTGTTCCATTATCTAAAAAATATACGCTTACCCAATCCTTAAACCGAACTTTTGCGTAAAATTTTAAGTGTTGTGTGAGAAGTACACGAAGGAGTATGCCGATATTACGGGGTGCAAATTGCCATTATTTCGATAAGACACATGCTTGATCGTATCAAAGTGCTAATTCCCTCGTTAGGGTATAACAATAATGAAATTAATTTCAAATACAAATTGTCTGCATATCCATACAAATTGTTCCCATAACAATCGTGTTAATTATAGTTATTATTTTTTTGTTTTTATTTTATTTCAGATAAAAATGGAATAAAATGTCATCATCAACTGTGGGAACGAAATGTTGCCTCTTAATTACGGATATTAGCAATGAAATGAAGGTAAGCTATATTTGTTTATTTTGTAAATTATTGTTGAAATTAATTTTAAAATTCATCTCCAATTGTTATGATATCATTTCCTTCATATAAATTAGCCAGTAATTTACCATTTAATTACATATCCACCCACTAATTGTTGTTTTGAGCGAAATTGAATGGTTAAGAATTCATTACAGTATCCAAAAGCAGTGTGATCAGTTCCACATATTTTTAGTACACTATTCTTATATGACCATTTATATCTTCTTCACAACTTCCGGTTGACATTAATATATTGATCTGTAATATTTTTTGCCCACCCACCTTTACGTTTATTTATGACACTTTCTACCTTTCCTATCTACGTCCTTGTACTGCTTGTTAAAGTCAAGATTACTGATATTGTCCTGTTGGTAATGACTTTGGTTTTCCACTGTCGGATGAGTGTTGACGTATCGTCTGATATCTGCCGTATTATATTTTTCCCAATATTCATCTGCGTTAGTAACTGCGTGTGGTGAGGTCTTCGAATATCAGTTGGAACTTCATGCACAAATCAGCCTGTTTTCAATGTCGCTACCTTAAAACGCAGTATTATTTTTTGATATATCTTGAATTTGGAACACGAAGTCTATTTGGATGAGATATGTATTTTTCGAACAATTCGGAGTCAATATAGCACAAACCATATGTCAGTATGTCCGGCTCATGTGCACGATAACTCTCGAATGAATCAAACGATTTGGTTCAATGTTTGCACCTGGTAAAAATTTGTTCAAACTCTGATCAAGTTCCCCCCAAAACTTCAATTTGGTCAAAACTTAGCTCACCGTAATATTTTCTAAAGACATAGATTAGGTGGCCAAATAAAATTGCTGTTTGGCACAATGACCATCGAAAGGAATATAACCTGTTTGTGGCAAAATTAGGCCCACTCTTTATGATACTTACTAGACTGGTTTTAAATCAAATGGAAACAAGTAAGAAAGTATCAGTCGGCTTTGCCGAAAGAGATATACCCTCAGCATATATTAACCAATTTCGTACTTCGTGTTCGATTCTTCGAACAGTAAAATCAATTTTTCTAAAAAAATATTTATGGATGAAAAAGGTAAAATTTTAAACATGTTTTATTATACGTATTAAGTCTCACCTGTCAGCAAATAAAAAACAAATCTTACTTTGAAAACTCACTCTACCCCTCATTTTTGAAATATTATTTTGATAATTTTTAAATTAATTAATTAAAAATTATAAAAAAATTAAATTTAAAAAGTAATCATAGGGAATTATTGCCAATATATTTAAACATTTCACAATATGAAGAACATGATTTACATGCGCAAGCCCGACTTTACATATGTATGTGCAACATTGACTGTTCGAAATTTCCAATACTGGTTCTTATCCTACATGTCAATGGCTATATCAAAACGTGGAAATGTACTGACAAAATAGGGTGAAACGTTATTACAGTCCTAATATACTAAATTTCAGCCATTTCTGTGGGATAGTACGGCTAAAATCCTGAAAACCCCTAAAATCAGGAAGTACCGTTCTACTAAGGCTATATAAAACAGGGACCAGTGCTGACAAACTTCTGGAGGAAAATTTAGTAGCTCCGAAGAACACTAAATATGTATTAAATTACAAAAGCTAATTCCCTAAAAAACCCCGAAAATCGGGCGGTATCGTTCTATGGTGGGTAACCAAAACGTGGGCCAGCACAGACACATTTCCGGGGAAATGTTATGTAGGTCCAAAGGAGACTCAATACCACTCTTCAACCATTTAAAAATTATAAAATAAATCGATAAAAGAGGAAGTAAATCAAATATTTTGCTTCTACATAGAGCCAGTGTTCGAAATTTCGAACACCATTTTCCGAGAAAACGAAAAATCTGAAAATTTTTTTGAATAAATTTTTGACATCAGTGGGTCCTAATTACCCTTAAAAAGTATTTTTTTTCTTAAAAAATAAACAAAAACTGTTTATCGGGACGAAATGGGTTAATTGAAACTTTCATCTACATACAGAATTTTGTGGCTCTTTTTGGACATTTGAACTTGCCGACAAAAATGTGGATTAGGATTAAAGTTCAAAATGTTGCGGAGGAGGTACCTGATGAAATGGACCGACATAGTTCATTATGGAAGTTGATATTATTTTGGGGATCATATATTTTCGATTGATATAGCGCCCACTAGGCACTTTAGTGGGTCATAGTATTACTTTTGGATCAGTATGCCAGGAAGCATGGACTTGTCCACGGAAAACATAATGTCGCTGTATATGGGACCACAACAAACAGCATCGGTGAACATGTTCCAAGGATCTTCGAACAGACCCTAAACTGCACTTAGACCCAAATGTTGAACTTTTGTGGCGGAGGTACCCTAAGGAGAGGACCGATATGGACTATTTTAGAATTAAGAATTTAAATTTTAAAGAATTTAAAAAATATTAGATCATAGGTTGGACTGTTCAAGATGTATTCAGCATACCATTTTAGTGACATTTTTTAAATATTGGAGGAAATACCGATATTGCCCATCGTCGAACTGAAAATTAGTTTGGACAAAATATGACGTGAATCAAATTTTGGACCAAATCGGTTTATCCGTTCGAGAGTTATCTTGCACTCCAACCACTACACACTGTGTCATAGGGGTTTTTTGCACCTTTCAGGTTATTTTCTCAAGAAGTATGGACTTGTCTCTGAAAAAATTCTTGCTGTCGTAAAGGAGTCAGCGTATGCAAGTTGCTTCAACAGAAATCAATGTGATTCGTGAGCAGGTCCTAAACTGCACTTTACCGAAATTTTGTATGGGAGGTACCCGAAGGAGTGGACAGATTGAGTCCATATTGGAACATTATCTAAGTCGGGTGGAAGTTTCACGATGTGCACAGTATGGACAAAATCGGTTACTCCCTTCAAGAGCTATCGTTCGCTGAGAGTATAAAAATCAATGTCGGATGTTTTTATGCGGCGCACCAAAGTGTTTAGTTTTGTTAGATTTTAAGGGGTCGATTATGGATAGCAACTTAACTGTAGTGAAAATCATGCAATTACAATGTGTAAAAAGACGGAAATTTTTGTCAAATTCAACCATATCAGTGTTTTGAACCTTCAGCTATTAATTTAATTGTAAAAAGTATACATTTTTATGCGAAAAAGAAAATGTTTATTGTTTATTTGAGAATTTTGCCTATTGAGGCGAAGATAATTTTTAATATAAATTTTTAATTAATTTTTCCGGTTAATTCAGTCAATTTTATCAGAGCAGGAGTAGCTGCCGTTATTACAGTATTTAGGACCATTCCAAAATCATGGATGTTAGGAGTCGTATGTCAGATATATGTATATTCACTGCACAAAGCTCTAGACTATCCCCGTATTTTCACATACAATATCAGGAACCTATGACTTATCCTGATGACGCTATTTTAGTTTATAGTACTAAAATACGTAATTTTTCAAAGACCGATCTGGGTTATCAATATTTTCCGTATATATATATATTCACCATAGATGTCTCAAAAACAGTTTGAATCGAGCACACATAATCTTCTGAAAGAATTTATTATGAAAAAAACATCAATAAAATATATCTTGTGACCGCAGATAACGAAAATGGGAATAAAAACGCTAGAATATGGTCCTAAATCATATATAACAAGTAAAAAAGTATCAGTCGGCTTTGCCGACAGAGATATACCCTCAGCCTGTGCAAATTGAAACACTTTTCTTCACAATAAACTTATGTATTTAGGGGGTTTCAAAATTTTGGTCTCGTATGAACCGACAAAAATGTTGATTAGGATTAAAGTTCAAAAATTTTGCTGAAAATGTACTTAAATGAATGGACCGACATAGACCACGGGGGTGCCATAGGGGGTTTTTACACCCTTCGGGCTGTTTTCTCAAGAAGTATGGACTTGTCCCTGAAACAACTTTTACCATCGTAATTGAGGCAGCAAATGTAAGTTGCTTCAATAGCAGGTCTTAAAGAGAACTTATCCAAAATTTTGTGTGGGAGGTACGGGATGGAGTGGACAAATATAGTCCATATTGGAACCTGATCTATATCTGGTAGATATTATGAGAATGTGTAAAGTATGGACCAAATCGGTCACTCCCTAAGTTTGGAAACAATATTACGAAGGCCAAATTTTGGCCGGAACCGGCATTTCCGTTCGAGAATTATCTTGCGCTTCTACCCATAAACATGGTGTCATAGGGTTTGTTTTTCAACTTTCAGGCTATTTTTTCAGGAAGTATGGACTTGCCCCTGAGGAAACTTGTACCTTCGTATAGGGGACAGTGAATACAAGATGGTACAACAAAAACCAAGGCGATTCGAGAGCAGGTCCTAAACTGAAATTTTCCGAAATTTTGTGTGAGTCCATATTGGAACCTCAGCTAAGTCTGGTAGAAATTTCATAATGTGCAAAGTGTGGACCAAATCGGTTACTCCCTTCAAGAGTTATCGTACGCACAACTTTTCCGAACATTTTCGAACTTCTGTGGGAGAGGTACCGGAAGGAGTGGACCGATATAATCCATCTTTGAACTTGAACTAAGTTTAGACAAAATATTACGAAAGCCAAATTTTGGACCGAATCGGCAGATCCGTTCGAGAGTTATCTTGCGCTGCAACCACTACACACGGTGTCATAGGGTTTTTTGTAACTTTCAGGCTATTTTCTCAGGAAGTATGGACTTGCCCCTAATGAAACTTACAGCGTCGTATAGAGGACAGCGAATACAACTTGCGTAAGCAAAAAACAAAGCGATTCGAGACCAGGTCCTAAACTGAACTTTTCCGAAATTTTTTGTGGGAGGTACCCGAAGGAGTGGACCGATTGAGTCCATATTGGAACCTAATCTAAGTTTGGTAGAAATTACACGATGTGCAAAGTATGGACCAAATCGGTTATTCCCTACAAGAGTTATCGTGCGCACAAGTTTTGCGACAATTTTTGAACATTTGTGGGGGAGGTACCTGAAGGAGTGGACCTATATGGCCCATCTTCGAACTTAAATCGAATCTGGACAAAATATTTCGATACCCAAAATTTGAACCGAATCGATTGATCCGTTCGAGAGTTATCGTGCGCACCATCCAGCCAGACAGACCGACAGACAGACAGACGGACGGACATTGCTAGATCTACTCAAAATTGTCTGAAACGGATATCGTACAAACATACTTGGGGTCTAAAACCATTATTTCGATGAGGCACATTTTTGGTCGTATCAAAGTGTAAATACCCTCTTTAGCCTAAAGGCTGAGGGTATAAAAAGCGAAAACTTCTGAAGATGTTAAATATTATAGCTACAAATTTCTTTTGTTCAGAGACTCATAATGAAATTGGATTTGGAACATTTCTTCTTTTGACACAATCCCCAAAAAGTGAAATATTTTAGGAGATTTTGGCTCAGTATGGAATACATTTTAATTAAGAGTCTAAAAGTTTAAGATATAATTTCTACCTATAATATCTAATTTTGTAACGTAATTTTCTTAACAAAGTGTTTTACTTAGATATCTACTTTGTTCTGGGACTTACAGTGGAATTTTGTGTATAACATTTCTTCTTTTAACACCTTTCGTCTAAAACTAAATTTCATGTTACTTTCTTGAATCAACTCGAAAAAAGAACAATACAAATTTATTAAAAACAAGTAAGAACAGACTATAGTCGGACGGGGCCGACCATGTGATACCCTATACCACTAAACGCGTCTTCTTGGGATAAAGTTATAAGATGTGCATTAGAAATTTTATCAATTTTCACACAAAAGTTTTGATCAATTTAACCCGCTAAATATTATCCGATCATACCGTTGACTTGCACGCTACTTCTTCATCTCAAACCAAAACTACGTTTAAAATTTCGCGCCGATCGGACTATTATTGCGACCTACAGAGCGGCTACAAAATCGAGCAAAAATTTTGTTTTTGGTTCATTTCATCCCTTTAACATTTCACGATCATCGCCAAAAACTAATCAGTTCTATTCTGGTCCAAACCCGACCTCCATACTAAATTTCGTGACAATCGGTCCATAATTGCGGCCTCTAGCTTGATTACAATTTTTAATGGACGGACAGACGGACGGACGGACGGACGGACACACATCGCTAAATCGCTTTATCTCGTCGAGATATGAAGTTTGGTATACCACATGAGGGGTCTACGACGAATATTTCGCGGCGTTACATGAATTTTTGGGAAAACAAACTTATTATACCCTTTTCCACATTGTGGTATAGGGTATAAAAATATGTAGGTTTTTTGTTGGCAAATTTGATGTACATATATATTTTCTTGATATATATTCCAAATACTTATTTCATTTATTAGGCGACTTATATTGAAATTTGATGGATAATATTTTTGTCTTAGACGTCTTCTATCTAGAATGAAGTTTTGTGGGACAAAAACTTAATAAACTCAGATAAAGTACAACATTAACCCTAAAACGTGAGTTTCCTTTTGGCAGATTCCTGGCGTTTTGGTACAATTTAGAGTTTTGGTGTATTCGGAGACCTATAGTAAAATTTTATGACAAATAATTTTGTAGAATATTTTGATCTGATACGATCACATTTTAAAGGAGTTTTTAAACGTTTTTGAAAAAAGAGACCAAAACGACACGTTTAGTGACTAGCATGAGGGTAAATTTTCTCATAAAAAGATACCCCACATTGTTGTCAGTAATATTGCCAAAGACACTTTATACATAAAATGCAAGGATTCCAAGGAATGTGATATCGAATATTTTAAAACCTGTAGAAATGGGCGGAAATTGCCACGCCTATTTAGGTTACTTCCCGACAATAACTTTCAAAACGCCGATATTTGGTGGAGAAGTTTTGTGACCACTGGACCAAAAATTGTAGCTAAAATAAAAAAAAAAAAACAAAAATAGGGGGAAAAGCGGGAGGTACCGCTATACAGGGGCTATACCAAAACATGGACCTATGTTGACAGTTTTTAGTGGAAATGTTTTGTGATCACTAGGAACCTCAACTGTCAAATTACAGGTAGTTCGGTAAAAAAAATTTTAGCTAAAATATCGAAAATCGGGAGGTTCTGTTATATGGGGCTATACCAAGACATTTACCCATGTTGACACTTATTGGTGGATATATTTTGTGATTACTAGGAACCTCAACTGTCAAATTACAGGTTTTAGCTAAAATCCTCAAAATACCGAAAATCGGGAGGTACCGTTATATGGTGGCTATACCGAAACATGGACCTATGTTCACGGTTTTCACTGGAGATAATTTGTAACCACTGGGAACCCCAAATGTGAAATTACAGGTACTTCGGTCGAAAAATATAGCTACAATCCCCAAAATACCGAAAATCGGGACGTACCGTTATATGGGGCCTATACCAGAAAGTGGTCCGTGCAGCCCATCTTCGAACTTGACCTGCCTATGGAAAAAACAATCGGGTGCAAAAATATAGCGTCCTAGCTCAAATATTGCGAACGCTAGAGTAATTACATCAGACGGACATGGCTAGAGCTAGGTCTTAGAATTTTATTCTGATCAAGAATATATGTATGTAATTTATTTGGTTGCAAGTGATTAGCTTGATGCGTTACAAACAGAAAAACACACTATGGTGAATGGTATAAAAACAGATGGTGGTGTACATGTATGCTTTTAAACAGCCCTTAGTGTTCGTACGCGTGGCATAGTGTGTAGTGTGTTCGGCTACAAATCAGAAGTTCTCATGATCAAATCCAGCAGAGAGCAAAATAAAGTAAAACAAGTAAAAAAGTATCAGTCGGCTTTGCCGACAGAGATATACCCTCAGCCTATGTGAATTGAAACTTTCATCTACGAAGCATGGACTTGCCTACGAAAACGTAATATCGCTGTAAACAGGACCACAACGAACAGCATCGGTTGCATTTGCAAAGGATCTTCGTACAGACCCTAAACTGCACTTGACACAAATATTGAACTTTTGGGGGGGGGGGGGGGGGGGGTGGTACTCTAGGGAGAGGACAGATACCGGCCGAGATAAACTAAATTTAGACAAAATATAGTAGACCCAAAGTTTGGACCAAATTGGTTGCCCGGTTCAAGAGATATCATGCATACCATTTTATTGAAATTTTTTTAAATATTGGGGGGAAGTACCTGGTTTGTGGGCCGGTATTGCCCATCTTCGAACTGGAACTAAGTTTGGACAAAATATGACGAAGGTAAATTTTGGACCAAATCGATTGATCAGTTCGAGACTGTGCTCTCCATCCACTACATATTGTGCTATAGGGGATTTTTTTACACCTTTCGGTCTGTTTTCTCAATAAGTATGGATTTGTCCCTGGAAAAACAGGAAGTATGGACTTGCCCATGATGGAAATTGTACCGTCATATGGGGGCAGTGAATAGAAGTTGCTACAACAAAAATCAAATCGTTTCGAGAGCAGGTCCTAAACTGAACTTAACCGAAATTTTGTGTGGGAGGTACTCGAAGGTGTGGACCGATTGAGTCCATTTTGTAACCTCATCTAAGTCTCGTAGACATTTCACGATGTGCAATGTATGGACAAATTTTCCGAACATTTTCGAACTTTTGTGGGGGAGGTACCGGAAGGAGTGGACCTATGTAACCCATCATAGAACTTAAACTAAATTTGGACAAATTTTGGACCGTTCGAGAGTTATCGTGCGCAACAGCCAGCCAGACAGACGGACGAACATGGCTTAATCAACTCCAAATTGTCTGAAACGGATTTCGTCCAAACATACTTGTGGTCTAAAACCATTATTTCGATGAGGCACATTTTGCCCGTATGAAAGTGTATATACCCTCGTTAGCATAAATGCTGAGAGTATGAAAATACATGACGTTTATTTACATATTGCCTGCATCTGCTTAGACAAATCGTATGTGATTTCATTACTGTCTTTTAATACACGTGTACTCTTTAGTTTTACTTATACTCGAGTATATTATTAGATGGATAATATGTGCCTGTATTGTTTTAACTATTAAGTGTGCGGTATTAAGTTCAAAGACGCTGTGATAATAAATCATTCTGGCTTTTCATCACGAATTTGTGCATATAAGTATCTATGATGTCTATGTCATTTCTAAATTTCTTTTGAAGAGCCGAAACTTCGACATGCAATTTAGCAATTTATTTACAAAAATTAACTTAATGAAATGATCTCATTGATGTATGAATTTTCGCGCTATTTTAGTTTTTAATATTGGCGTTTGAATTTCTTTTGAAATAAAAGCCTATTACGCTTATTAGAAATAATCAATAGTTAATTTTGGCATTAACTAAGCAAATGAGTTTGAACATGCGAAATAGGGAGGAATTGTTCGGTTTCGCATTATTTGAGATATTTGGAAAGTTTGATATGGTACTTCGCGTATGTTAAAGGAATATCCCAAGTTTGCGTACACTGATATAAGTGGAAAATGCAGATGAAAGATAATGTCCCTAAACTTGGTGTTGATGAGTAAAATAGGAATTAACTTTCCTCCTCTATCTTCCGGGATATTTCTGCCGATAGAAATACATAATTTAGAAATGATTACAAGTTTTTGGAGCTGAATCAAGTTCTTTACTCTAGATACGATTTACGATTAGAAAGAAGTACTATATGAATTAAAGTTCATAAAACTTTAGAACAGAAACAACAAAATGTAACGAATTAAACGTTTCCTGTTACACACCCCTTCTAAAAATAAAACAAAAGAACATCATAATTTTCCTATAAAACCCACCAGCATATCAAAACATCAAAAAATTGTCGGAGTATTTTTTTTTTTTTTTTTTTGAAAAACACAATTTCCTCTTATTTTCATTAAAATGTTCTAAAACAGAAACTGACAGGCAACTACAATTTAATGACTCCCCTCCTTCCAAAAAACACACAGATTTCCGGGAGCCACGCCAAACAATTGGGGGAAAACTCGAAAAATAGAAGAGATAATTGTTATTACATGCTAACCATTTTTTAGTTGTTTTTGTTGTATTTCCTTTGCCACTATTTGATGTAATGTTATTATGTTTATGTTGTTGCCACTGCTACCTACCGCCTGCCACTGTAATGTGGAGTGCGTTGCATTTAAAACTAAAAAACTAATGGTAGTGGCCCGGCCGGCTGTGGCGTGGTGCAACAAAGTTGTTGCCCTCTTTATAGCTGTTCTTGTTGTTTCTAGTTGTTTATGTTTTTTTTTTGTTGACTGACGTTTCAATAGCCCAACATAAAAGTGTAAGCCAGTAACAACAATATAAGCAAAAACTACAACATCATAATCACTGTTAGCAACATCATGAATAGCGCCATAAAAGCAAATTTCCTGTTTCACTATTCAATACGGGTCGTCCAGTATTGACTTCATTATTATTGATTTTTAATACCCTACACAATTTACTTACTTATTCAGTTGGTTAATAAATGTACGAATATTGCAAAAATATTCAAAGTCCCTCAAAAATATTCTTTAATAAATCCACGATTATAGCCTTGAAGTTGCCTTTAAAATATTCTTTAATAAATCCACGATTATAGCCTTGAAGTTGCCTTTAAAATATTCTTTAATAAATCCACGATTATAGCCTTGAAGTTGCCTTTAAAATATTCTTTAATAAATCCACGATTATAGCCTTGAAGTTGCCTTTAAAATATTCTTTAATAAATCCACGATTATAGCCTTGAAGTTGCCTTTAAAATATTCTTTAATAAATCCACGATTATAGCCTTGAAGTTGCCTTTAAAATATTCTTTAATAAATCCACGATTATAGCCTTGAAGTTGCCTTTAAAATATTCTTTAATAAATCCACGATTATAGCCTTGAAGTTGCCTTTAAAATATTCTTTAATAAATCCACGATTATAGCCTTGAAGTTGCCTTTAAAATATTCTTTAATAAATCCACGATTATAGCCTTGAAGTTGCCTTTAAAATATTCTTTAATAAATCCACGATTATAGCCTTGAAGTTGCCTTTAAAATATTCTTTAATAAATCCACGATTATAGCCTTGAAGTTGCCTTTAAAATATTCTTTAATAAATCCACGATTATAGCCTTGAAGTTGCCTTTAAAATATTCTTTAATAAATCCACGATTATAGCCTTGAAGTTGCCTTTAAAATATTCTTTAATAAATCCACGATTATAGCCTTGAAGTTGCCTTTAAAATATTCTTTAATAAATCCACGATTATAGCCTTGAAGTTGCCTTTAAAATATTCTTTAATAAATCCACGATTATAGCCTTGAAGTTGCCTTTAAAATATTCTTTAATAAATCCACGATTATAGCCTTGAAGTTGCCTTTAAAATATTCTTTAATAAATCCACGATTATAGCCTTGAAGTTCCCTTTAAAATATTCTTTAATAAATCCACGATTATAGCCTTGAAGTTCCCTTTAAAATATTCTTTAATAAATCCACGATTATAGCCTTGAAGTTCCCTTTAAAATATTCTTTAATAAATCCACAATTATAGCCTTGAAGTTCCCTTTAAAATATTCTTTAATAAATCCACGATTATAGCCTTGAAGTTCCCTTTAAAATATTCTTTAATAAATCCACGATTATAGCCTTGAAGTTCCCTTTAAAATATTCTTTAATAAATCCACGATTATAGCCTTGAAGTTCCCTTTACAATGTTCTTTAATAAATCCACGATTATAGCCTTGAAGTTCCCTTTAAAATATTCTTTAATAAATCCACGATTGTAGCCTTGAAGTTGCCTTTAAAATATTCTTTAATAAATCCACGATTATAGCCTTGAAGTTCCCTTTAAAATATTCTTTAATAAATCCACGATTATAGCCTTGAAGTTCCCTTTAAAATATTCTTTAATAAATCCACAATTATAGCCTTGAAGTTCCCTTTAAAATATTCTTTAATAAATCCACGATTATAGCATTGAAGTTCCCTTTAAAATATTCTTTAATAAATCCACGATTATAGCCTTGAAGTTCCCTTTAAAATATTCTTTAATAAATCCACGATTATAGCCTTGAAGTTCCCTTTAAAATATTCTTTAATAAATCCACGATTATAGCCTTGAAGTTCCCTTTAAAATATTCTTTAATAAATCCACGATTATAGCCTTGAAGTTCCCTTTAAAATATTCTTTAATAAATCCACGATTATAGCCTTGAAGTTCCCTTTAAAATATTCTTTAATAAATCCACGAATATAGCGTTGAAGTTCCCAAATGTTGAAGTCGATCAGGGACGTTGTTTGGTATCCCCTACGTCACCCTACACAATTTTCTATTTTTCGCAGTTGCCGAGAAGCCCAAAATTCCGGGTTTTACTTAAAAAAAAACCTGGTACATTTTTACACCCCCTTTTTATTAGACTGTTGTAGTGTACCAACGATGTTTATCGACCACTATGCATTTTTTGCTTTTGCTATAACGAAATAAAATTGGAAAAATGATTTAATGTTCCAATCATGCAGAACTTCAATATGCTTGAACGACAAAACGACTACGTAACCCTAACAACGCATGAACAAACAACCCACAGTCTTTATAAATAAGCCTGACTTGTAATTGAATGCGGTAGCGTTGCATCAAACACCAAACAAGTCGGTTTGTTTATGATTTAACCCAAAATAAGTACTTAAATTATCCCCAGCTTTTGTTATTAACAGAAAGTATCTGCAACCACTTCCACTCCAGCGTAATAATGATTCATTCACTCCGTACATGAAAAGGGAGTTGCTACACAAATGATGTTGATTTTCATTCGTTTAGAACATCTAATGACTTTTTGGGGTAAAGCTAAGATAAGATTATTGGATATTAGTTTTTGAAGATTCAATAATTTTTCTAAACAGATCATTTATTTGAACTTCACGTCACTTCAGCTTACAAGCATGAAAACTAAATTATTAACTAATATCAAATTCTATTACCATTCCCACAGTTCATTTTTTGTAGGTGAATGAACTTTCATTTCATAGTTGGTGGAAAATCGAAAAAACACAACATTGCCTTTAGTTAATATGCGTGCAGCCGACTTACGTTACTGGCAACGCATTCAAGCAACTACTCCCTAACGCTTAACACGCACTTTCATTAAATTTTGGTGTTTGATGTATTTTCCATGTTAAGTTTCTTTTTGTTTTTTATTGAAAATTAGAAAATTAAAAAAGCTAAAGAAAATTAAAATAAAAAGAAGAAACCGAAAAACAATTAGTTAAAACATACGATTTGTTTTAACTTGCTACATGTACTACGTGATGGTCAAAAGGTCGTTGACTTGTTCACTAAGAAAATACTTCAACAGCAAATAAGTGATTGTTGCTTACTGTTTCAAAAACGAATTGATTACACTGAGACAAACACAATTTTCAATAAAGTCATATGCGTAACTAAAAAAGATAGTTTAAAGCATCCAAAGGAGGTCATTAGGCCCCAAGGGTTCGTTACAAAAATGTATTTTAACGGTCATAGGGAAGAGGAGAAATATTCTTCAGTGCAATTTAAGTTAACATTCTTAATTCATTAACTTCAGAATGTCTAAGCCTAGAGGCATTATTGAGACGTTACTGTAATATGAATGAGTTATTTGGGTTACAGATAATTTTTAAGGTTTACGACAGACGGAGTATACTACCGGTTGTTAATGACATCCACCGTTTCATTACACACCTTACACCACTATGTTAAGAGAATATAAAATAAAATATATGAAATAAATATCTATATATAACCAATATTTTTAATTATTTCATACTCCATTTCAGAAAAAAAGTATAATTTTTTTTGTGCTACATCAAAGATTTTTGGTGTATAGGTAAGAAAAAATTCCCCGGTACGAACCTGCTCCAGAGCCAATTTTTGGTAGTTGCGGACAAAAGTTATAGCGGTTTTACTTCTTGTGTTAAGAAAAAATATTACAAAAACGCTTTAATGAGCACAATTGTTACTAAAAAGTTCTCTCAAAGTGACTTCAGGGTAGAGGAGGGCGCGTGTCGTGCCGTGAGTAGTGCGTGTTCGTGCCTTCTCGAAAAACGCCGTGTTTGTGCGTGTCGTGCCGGAATGCGTTTTTGGCCGTGCGTGATCGTGTTTTTTTGTTCGACACGGTTTTGCACGACACGACTAAACACGATCTGCACTATGTGACACGATCGTGCTAAATTTTTGGTCTCCCTTTAGAAGTCGTGCAAGATACCTTACTAAACACGAACATCGAACAAGAATATAAAACCGACCAAAATATTTCTAAAATTATTTGCTTCGTTTTTGTAGTCTGGTACTTATTGCCGTTTTGTTATGGAGAGGCCAGAGTATGAGTGAAAAAAGATGATGTTTGTTTACCATTTGTTTCGTTCATGAGACAAGCAAATACAAAAACTACTCTGAGGGTCAGCGTTGCCAGTATTTTCTAGCCTCTTTTCCCCAACTTGTCCAAAACTTTTCCCCAAAATTCCCCAGATTTTATTGAATTTCCTCAAAAAAATCCCCAACATTTTTTTAACAAATAATTACAAAAAATCAAATGTAGTTTTATTTTACTATTGAAGTTCATATCATTAAGCTTGTAAAGTATTCTATACACTTATATATGAATTAAATTAACGATATTAAAAACTTCACTTTCAAGTGATTCAGAATCATCAGCCTCATTGGATTTATATAAATGTTTATAATGAAAGAGTTGTAACATTTCTTTATGTGGGTCAAAATTTCTACAACAAATGGTGTTGTTAGCAAATTGAGTATTTATTCTAGTAACTCGTACTGCATTTTTTCTGAATAGGGTTCAAAATATAAAAGACTCTTTCTACTTATGAATTACTTGTTGGAACGGAAAACATATTTAATACCTTCTCCAATTTACGAACTTCTCCATTGTGTTGACAATTGGTTCTAAAAAGGTTCTTAAGCGCTCGGCACATACGATGCGTTGAAAAAAGTGTAAGTGAAGCCAAGTTTTTTGAAAAACAACAATATGGCTGACGCATTAAAGTTAAACATAATTTAACTGTTTTGGGACAACACGTGTCCCAACGTGTCACTAAACGGACCGTAGTGTCGAGGGCTTTATAGAGCTAAAATTGTGTTGACCCAGTGAATTGCTGCAAATATAGGGGTAAAATTGCATATTTGTAGGCATCGGTTTCAGCATTTGTATTAACAAGCGTTTAAGATATTCGGCACAGGTCTTTTTAACTATAATAATTGTTTACCTTAAACAAGTACAAGTCAAAAGTAAAGCCTAGGTCCATGGCTCATCATGGTAAATATGCCGAGTCGTTTCCGATCAATTCCACTATTTTTTCTATATCTTCTTAATTTTTTTATAACTGGTTTCAATATTCGAGTGCACAGGGAAAATGCATATTTGCAATGTGCATCTGTTTGAAAACTTAGATTAATGGGGTGAGTACATAAGCTGCCTTGCCTGCTTACATTGCTTGCTTCTGATAAAAGAATGAAAAGAAAAGGGCAACCCAGTTTGAAATTTGCTCGGCCTTCTTTATTCTTTTATTTTTATTATGTCAGAAATGAAGCAGGAAAGCAAGGCAATCAGGCAAGGCAGCTTATGTACGCAGGCCTTAAGGCCCGTTCTTATAGCACGTCTATATAACCGGATTTAACAAACCCACTGGGTTTCAAATGTCAATTCCATTGCTTATATTTCAAATAAATCCTGATAAAGAAGGTTAACCTTGAAAAAGGCTATAATATAAACATGACCTTACATCTTGTCGTTAAAATCCTTTTTTGTTATACCTTACTTTAAGAAAAGGAATAAAGATCGCATTACCAGGGATTTGTTATTACATCTTCCTTTCCATTTTAAGCAAAACGGTCTGTATACATAAAATTTGCTGAAATCGGATTGGTTGATTTGAATTTGTTTTCAAATGTTCTTGTACCCTATCAGTCGTCGAACCGCATGATAACACTTCAAATCTGTCATAAATTATTACAACTGTGACCAGTTAGTATATGATGCATGTTATTTGTGCGTCACGAGTGCGCTACTACTATACGTACTGAAATTAAAAAAGATCAGATAATCTGAAGTAATTAGTAAAAAAAAAAATTCCCCAAATATTTTTCAGATTTCCTCAAAATTTTCCCAATTCCTCAAGTCAAAATTTTTTTCGCCATTTCAAATAAAAATTTCCCAATTTGGGGAAAAATCCCCAATACTGACAACGCTGCTGAGGGTTAACGCAATATATTCTCTTTGGATGATGTTATTGAAAAACATCCTCTTCCCGAATTGAGAAAACTAATTGACTGCCCAAAAAAACGTTGTAAAATATTTTAAACACTCGGAGCTAAACAACAAATTGTCGAAAATGTTAAAACAAGATATAAGAACACGTTGGAATTCAACATATATTATGCTTGAGAGCATATACCAAGTCCAGAATGAGATTAAGAGTATTTTGCAAGAAAAGAATGAATGTGACTTAAAGTTTTCATTTCTAGAACTTCTATTGGGTTTTCATAAAATATTAAAAGAGTGTTCCGATACATTACTTACTTACTTAGCTGGCCTTTTACAGAACATTTGTTCCATAAGCCGAACTAAGAAAAAATCTCCAATCCTCTCTGTTTGCTGCTGTATTTTCCCAATCTGGAATATGTAGCTTACTCGAGTTTGTCGCGTTTTTATAGTAATTTTTGACATTTACCCCGGTTTGCTCAGAAAAAACTGCGTTTTGTGTTTTTGTATGTTCTGTAACGAATATACATATCAATATTGTTTAAAAACAAATAAATGTACACCTGTATCGATTTCTCCTTTTTTGTAATTTCGTGCGTGAGTGTGCGTGTTCGTGCCTTCTCGAAAAACGCCGTGTTTGTGCGTGAATGTGCATAAAAATTTTGGTCCGTGTTCGTGCCTAATTTTTTAGGCACGCGCCCATCTCTACTTCAGGGAATAGATAGCATAATACATATAAAATTTTACTCAGAATTCGCGGAATGTACATAAAATTTATAAATTATTGAATATAAGTCAACTTTTTTCAAAATAAAGGTCCATTTACATAACAATTTGTTGCAGATCAAAACTTCACGGCGAATCAAATGAGATTAAAATCATATAGATTTGTATTATAGATTCGATGTTAAATGTAAAATAAGTACATATTTTGGTAAAAACAAAATTATTTTTTGTTTGAAAAAAAATTTTTTGACATGCATTACGTAGTAGAAAATACTGAAAAAATCTATAGGAATACTTCATCCATTTTGCTTAAATAATGCATCTTAGCATTGAAGAACTTATAAAATATCGCTAATTTGCGCAGAGTGCATTCAATATTTACCCGCGTCCGATTTCAGTGACCACCATGAAAATCTACATCGATATATATCTATTTCAAGGCGATCAATCAAGAACAGTGGATGTAGCATCCCACACTATTTTTTGGTATAAAATAAATGTAGCTCCCCTATCAGTGAAGTTTTCAAATCTCTGTTTTCGCTAAAACAAAGATGCTGTACTAGTTGTTTCATTGCAGTGGCAACGACACGCAGAAAACGCGATAAAATACGCGATATTTTCAAAAACAATTTTGGGTGATTTTTCTACTTTGGAATTTCTCGTAACTCGCGTTTTAGTAGATGGATTTTCACGGGGAATGATTTATTGGATCCGGAAAGTAAAAAACAAAAATGTGCAATAGAGTACGAGGTATTCTAATGACAATTGCAAATATTAGACCCGAAAAATATGATTTTAGAAAAAAATTCGAACAAAATTTCCTAATTTGGATGCAGATTTCTATGAAGCTGTGCAGAGTACATTCACAATTTACGTATCAAATAACTCAGAATCGCAAATACTACAATCCTTTACATGATTTTTTGAAAAACCCTTTTTGCAGAATGAAATTAGAAGAACACTTCAAAAAACACTGTAAATCTGGCTTCAAAATGTCAGCATCATTTAATGTTAGAAGCGGAAGCAGTAATACATTAGTGAGATTATCCTTTACTTTGACACAAAAATCGTGAGAAGTCTGGTTTACACACAAATCGAGAGAAAACAAAAAAGACAAGTTGGCTTCAACTCATTATACCCTATACCACAATGTGGAAAAGGGTATAATAAGTTTGTTTTGGTAAAAATTCATGTAACACCGCGAAATATTCGTCGGAGACCCCCAATGTGGTATACCAATCTTCATATCTCGACGAGATAAAGCGATTTTGAGATGTGTGTCCGTCCGTCCGTCTGTCCATTATAAATTGTAAACACGCTCCAGGCCGCACATATGGACCGATCGTCACGAAATTTTGTATGAAGGTCGGGTTCAGATCAGAATAGATCCATATTCTTATTGGTGATGATCGTGAAATATTTAGCGGGTGAAATGAACCAAAAACATAATATTTATCCAATTTTCTAGCGGCTCTGTAGGTCTCAATAATAGTCCGATCAACGCGTAATTTTAAATAAGGTAAGAGTATATCACAAAGGAGAAGCTTGCAATTTGAGATGGCGATCGGATAATATTTAGAGGGTTAAATTGACCAAAACTTTTGTGTGAAAATTGTGAAAATTTTTAATATACAGCTTATATTTTAATTCCTGGAAGTGACATTCCGGACAAGTGAGATATACTTGAAAGTGGAACGCTTGACCTTTCAATTGATGCCAATTATGTTGGTGTACATGATCAGATAACAGAGTACAGAGCCTAATATATTCCGTTATTTGTTTGTAGTGTAATAATAAACTCGCTAGAAGTCGCAATTATACATCAATAGTCACGAAATTTTGCACCGGGTAAGAGTATAGGTCGAAAAAGATGCCTACAATTTTGAATGATGATCTGATATTCTTTAGCGGGTGAAATGGACGATTACTTTTGTATGAAAAATATAAAAAATTTATTTTTGGTCGATATTTTAATTCCTTGAGGACATATATTTTTCACAAAGTAGCCTACATATTAAAAAAAAAACTACTGACCTTTCCTCTGATGTAAATTGCAATAAAGTGTTTGCTAGATAACCGGCCTACTGCCTAATATATATTGGGTTCTGTGTAGAGAACCACATTTTTATCCCATGCTACATATTGTCTCTCCAAAAGTTTATGTAACACCACGAAATATTCGTCCTAGACCCCTTATTTGGTATGCCAAAATTCATATCTCGACGAGATAAAGCGATTTAGCGATGTGTGTCCGTCCATTAAAAATTGTAAACAAACTTAAGGCCGCAATCGGTCCGATTGTAACGAATTTTTTTAAGGAGGTTGGGTTCGGGCCAGAATGGAAATGATTATTTTTTGGTGATGATCGTGAAATGTTCAGGGGATAAAATGGACCAAAAACAAAATTTTAACCAATTTTGTAGCGGCTCTGTAGGTCAAAATAATAACCCGCAAAATTTTAAACAAAGTTTGAGTTTATGATTAAGAAGAAGCGTACAAACCAACGCACTGTAGTTCCGCCCGTGGACAAAAATCGAAAAATTTATGTCGACACATTGTATTGCGATTGAAATAAATATTCTCTAAACACATAAAATGTTTATTATTCAGTATTATTTTTGCCAATTTACAGCGGAAATATGCGAAGTTAAGTCGAAGAAGTTGAGATTTGTATGTGGTACCTTAAAAACGAAAAAAAACGATCCGCAAATCATTCGTAGCTTATGAGTAAAATTATACAAAAATTAAGAGGTAAATGTACAATTTCCAAAATGAAACTTATAGTTGATGGCATTGACAATATTCTTACGAAAAAACAAAAAATTCGTTTTCTATGTTCCTTAAAAATAAATTCTTTTTAAATGACTTTTTAAGCTATCTTTAATTTCATTACTATAAATTTATGTTGAGTTTTACTAATATAGGCCCCGTAAAGGAAAGTCCATATTTTTTTAAAATACATGGGAATGTCTCTAGTTTACGAAAAAAAGAAATCCAGCTGCCACCATGTAAGTTATTCCCATTGTACCACGCCTGTAAAATCGCCAACATTCCGAAAATCGGGAGGTACGTTTATATGGGAGCTATACCGAAACGTGGACCTAAATTGAACATTTTTTGGAAGGAGGTATGGTGTTCCCTCAGAAAAAAATTCGAAATTACAGCCAAATCGGTTGGAAAATTTGGCTAAAATCGTCAAAATACCGAATATCGGGAGGAACGTTTATATGGGAGCTATAACTAAACTTGGACCTATATTGAACATTTGTTGCACGGACGTATTATCTTCCCTCCAACGTATGATCTTCCAACAACGGAAGTAGTAGTACTACATAAGTGGGTTTCATTACATTTTAGTTTGTGTGAACCAAATTTTCCTTTCCTGCTACCAAAATGTCTTGGTCATCCTAGATAACTTTTTGGTTTTGGTCATAAGTATTATACATTACATATCTGATATTTGATAATTAAATTTTCACAATCATAGAAAATAAGTTCCGTGGAGAGCGATTGTCCAGGGATAGTGGTATAGGGTATCCCATGGTCGGCTCCGTCCGACTATAGACTTTTCTTACTTGTTTTTACCTATTTTTAACATAAATATAGCAAAAGCTTCCACGCAAATTATCTTTTAAGGACAATGTTTGTGGAAGCAAAACAGAGTGCATCCTAGCTGCGCGCTCTCTTGTAAAATGCATAAGTGAATTCATAGGAAAAGGTGTACTCCAGCGGCAAATGTACTGTACACTTGTAGTGATTCAACTTCATCCACGGTTGCAAACTTTTTGCTAGGATGCATTAAGGTACCGTACAATAACGTTTTGTACCGTACGTAGCATGAAAAGTTACACTACGATAAGGTACCGTACATGTACACAAACTTTAAAAAATGTGTTAGTGTTTACGTACATGTACCAAACGAAAATCCTAGCTTACATGTTTGGTATGCAACCACCATTGTAAAGTAACAACCATTTCGGTTGGGTACGTACGTTATAAAGGTTGCGTGTATATTAAAAAACACGTAGCGTACATCATTATGTATCCTAAAAACAAATAGAGGTTGTGTGCACTATGGTTATGAGTTTTTGACATTTTTTCTCAAAAATGATTTCCTGTAGCAAGGATGAATGAACTTTTGCCTATTAATAACTACGCTATCGGTTATTCCATTGAAATATAAAAAAAGTTCACGCACAAATCGATTTTAAAAAAATATCTTTTTACAAAAATGCATGAAATGAAAAAAAAAATTTCAAAAATTATTTTTTGTTGCACGAATGAATAAATATAAGCCTACTAATAACTACAATAACGTTTATTCCATTCAAATATTGAAAAAGGTCATGCACAAACCGCTTTGAATAAATTTTAATTTTTTTGTTTTTTGTTAAAAAATTATATCTTTGAATAAAAGCGTTTACGACATTTTTACGATTCTCAGAATTGAAGAAAATTAGTGAGAAATAAATGTGATGTCAGTTTTATTATCTCATGTGGATCTAAAGTTTATTTTCAAATGTATATCTGCTTACAGTGACTTCAAAAAATTGCCCATAATTTTGATAAATTCAAATTTTAAGATCATTTTGTGCGATGTTTTTTCATCAAATCACCTTATAATTAATAATTTATGTAATCTTATGGCAAAACTCATCACGCTATGATACAGGGATATGAGGTTGTAAAAAAGTCATATAAATAAAAGTCGTATAAATAAAATACAAAAGTACCCAGCAAACCAAATGTCGAATGTCCGACATATCGAAACAATTTCGGAAGCAAATTCGTTCAGTAGGCCTATTCTGTAACTTTTATCGATTGAAAAGTTGTTAAAATTTCTTTTGTTTTTGTAACAACTACAAAACAAACAAAAGAAATTGTTGTAAAATAAACTATGAGTAAAGTTGTTAAAAAGTTACAGAATATCACCCATAGCAAACCTTTTACAAATTGTCAAGATTTTAAAAATTAGATAGGATCGTTTTGCTTAGGCATTACTCAATTCTTGCATATGTATGTATTTATGACATTTAAATAATGTCATTATAGTCCTAACAAATAGAAGATAAATATTCATTTATATTTAATTATATTTTATTTGTATTTATACCACACAAAAAATAAACCTAATATTTTCTAATAATTTATCAACCAAACTAGGGATACGTAATACCGATTTCGGTTAATCGATTAATCGGTTATTAGCCGTAAAATGTCTAAAAATCGTAGTCGACTACTGACTGTGCGAAAACCGTATAATGTATTATTCTTAATCGACTTTCGAAAATCGGAGTCAACTATTATTCGCTGCCACCATTAGTCGTAGTCTATTATTATTCGTAGTCGACTATTAATCGTGGACGACTATTAGTCGTAGTTGACTATTGGGTGTGCTAAAACCGCGTAATGGACGGTTCTTTTTTGTACATATGTACATCACAGATTGCATCAACGAAAATGGTCGATTATATTCGATTATGATCGGTTTTCCGCGGTTAACGAATAACCGAAACTCGACTTTTAGTACACTCTCAAATAATCGACTAACCGAAAATCGAGTTTTAAGTTTTTCACGAAAACCGTATAATCGAAAAACCGATTATTGCATTTCACTGCGTATCCCTAAACCAAACAAATATTTGCCACCACTTCTTTTCTAAATGTACATTATGATGTACACTTCGTGGTTTTTAAATGTACGCGCTTCTGTACGCAACCATTTCGGTTGGGTACGTACATAGTTGGTACATTACGATGGTGGTTGCGTACCAAATATGTGTGTTTGACGAACTTTTAGATTCTCGTTGGGTAAAATGGATTTTTAAAGTTTGTGTACGTGTACATAAACTTTATAATTTTTTTAGTGTTTGTGTAACATGTACGGTACCTTATGATAAGGTACTGTTTGTTCCCGAACACTCTCAAAAACTTCCAAACAATCGAAAATTGGGAGGTATCGTTCTATAGGAGCTATATCGGGCGGTATAGTTCTTTCAAAACGCCTAAAAGTTTCAAAACACCGAACACCGGGAGATACCGTTCTACATAAAAATGTGGACCTTGGGAATGTTTCATATTCCTAATGAAGAATAAATACGTAATTTCAGCTATTTCGGTGATGTGTTATATATGAACAGAACTATAAAAAAACTATACCCCCCAAATAATGGTGGGATATAAAAAAGTATAGATTGATTGATTATTGTTGTTACATGGATAACAAAAAACGGGCCAGCAACGCGGACCCGGGTCAGATAGTATAAAATATAAATAAATATAAAACTTAAAATATCAAATATAAAAGATAAAATATTAAATAGAATATTAACAAAATAATATATTTTAATTATGAAATATAAATTATAAAATTTGAAAAATGTCGTCATCTGTGGATTTTTTGCATAAATATAGTTTTTTTAATAAATTTATTTAGTTTAGTATACATTGTGCATTAATTATTTTTTGCCCATGCCAAAACTAGATCAAATAATTCTAATTCCAACTGCAAACGGAATATTTAAATAATAATTATGAATGTTTATCTCAAAAGTCTTCATAGCTCACTTGCAGTGATTTAAAGCACAGGTGTTTATTTTTATGAAGCGAATTAACACGTTTGTAGTTTATTATTCTGTTGTTTCGGGGCTTAATTATTCATTTATTATCATTAAGAAAATCAAATAAATTCACACAGCAGCTACACATTTTAGCAGTTGCTACCTGCAGCATAAATGAATTTATTTCATTTTTGACCATACGATTATTTGTCTAAGATGGAAAAGACCAGACAAAACAGCGGCAACTAAATAATAAACGCAATTGCTTTTAGTGAATGTATAATGGGTTGGAATGAAAAATGTGGGGATTCAATTCGATTCTATTTATGGGAGCATAAGTGGTGTTTCATTCCAATTGTATGAAGACTTCATAAATAAAGCAATTTTAATAATTTTGTAATCCTTTTAATGATCACAGCAATTTTTAAGGTGTCCATTTGTGAGTTTATGCCTACGAAGTCGCCATGTTGAAAATTCATGTGTCCAACCTTCAAATTAACTGTTTCGAATCATTCCATTTATGATTATGCAAAAAATCGTTACAATCTAATGTTGCAAATAACAAAAAAAAAAAAAACAACAACAACAAAAATTGGTACACATGTTCAGTGCAACAAAATATTTTTCCATCCATTTTAGTCATTCTAAACTATTGCGTTAAAATGTTTTTTTGTCTGCTCCTTACATTTTTCAATGTTTATTTGTTTTTTATTACCCCACAAAAATTGCGTGCTGAATTATTTCATATCATTATTTATATTTGATTTATTTTAATTACATTTACTCTTAATACGTGTCATGGATATTTGTCGCGCGACATTAAAATCTATGACTGCCCCTCCTTAACCCACTATAAAGCACCGAAAAATGAGTGTGTGGGTTTGTTGCGCTAGTTGGCACTAGCAGCGTTTTATGACTTAAGCAAATTGCCATGTTATGCCAAATTGTGCAAAACTCTACAGACTGATAAAGAGACCCGCTTTAAAGAAAAATTGGACAGAATTAGATCACTGGTCACCGGCCGGTCACTCGAGACGAAAACGACAACACAAGATAGAATTAAGACATAAACACGCATATTTCGTGAGAATATGTTTTGAGTGATTTGGAAATTGGGTTAACAGAAAAAAATTTCAAATGGACTGGTTTTAAAAACATATTTGCGAATTAAATGTGACATACATTCATAAAGTGTAGAAAAATTAATAAAAAACAAGAAAGTTAATAAAAAAAGTACTTTAGTTACTGTAGGAAATTTTAGTTACTGTAGAACATCAGAGAACGAGGATTTTTATATGAAAAAGAAGCTCTTCTTTTCGACTAAGAATTTTTCAAAAGAAAGCAAGAGAAGTAGGTTAGCGGAAGCGAGCGGTCATGTCATATGATTATATCACATTCCCTGGGTTATTTGCTAGTTGTAAGATGTCAATATTCAAGAGTTTCCAAAAGTGACTTCCGATAGTTTGGGGTTCTTAGATCTCGGGCAACGTATTCCTGGTTTACCATATTTATACCCGATGGTAATTGTTGTTGTCTTAACACATGTGTGGATTTCAGTTGTCTTGTTCTGTTTTTTAAATAATCATATGTGACCCTATAAAGTATATATGTATTTATGTATATTCTTGATCAGAGTCAAATTCTGCTTGGAATTATACATGTCCGTCAGTTGTTCGATGAAGCAATATCGGTCCACGTTTTGGTATATCCATCATATAACCGTACCGCCAGATTTCATGTATTTTGAGGATAGTAGCTGCAGTTTTTAACCGAACTAGCTGTAGTTTGAAATTTAAGTTTCCCTGTGGTCACGAAACTTCGTAACAAAAAATCGTCAACATAGGTCCATGTTTTGGTATAGCCCCTATATAACGGCACCTCCCCATTTTCGGTATTTTGAGGATTTTAGGTACAATTTTTAACCGAGGTAAATGTTATTTGGCATTTCAAGGTCTCACTTGTCCGGAACTTATTCACCAAAAATCGTCCATGGTTTGGTATAGCCCCCACATAACGGTACCTCCCGATTTTCGGTATTTTGATGGTTTTAGCTTTATTGTTCGACAGAAGTAACCTATATTTGACATTTGAGTTTTCCAGTGGTCACAAAATGTTTTCACTAAAAATATAGTTCCACTTATTGGTATAGCTCCCATCTATGTGTACCTTCCGATTTTCGGTACTGAATTCCGTCCAATTTCCAATTTATATCAACTTCGAGTCTTTGCTATCGGAAAGGCAGACTGGTTTCCGTGCTGATAACAGCTGCGTTATAGACGATAACAAGGTATGTGCTTTAGTACTTCTCGATCATTCCAAAGCATTTGATTCTGTTGATCATCAGATATTACCCAGCAAAATTTGAAGGAAGGGGTTCCATGCGATGATGATTTCATGGCATCATTTACATTGGTTTAAACGAAGTCGTGAAAGATCCGACCTTTTAATTAGCATTTGAACCAATGCAAAACAAGTCGTGAAAGATCCGATCTTTTCATCAGCATTTGAACCCATGCAAATGAAGTCGTGAAAGATCCGATCTTTTCATCAGCATTTGGACCCATTCCATCGATCCAATAGAGATAAATTTTGTGTTTTTATTTATACACATTTTTCTAAATATATAACATTAATTATAGGCTTGATGTTGTTGGAGACTCGAAATCACAACCAACGTTGTTAAAACTCTCGTCGTAGTGATAATGTCATTGCAATGAGTTGGTGGAAATGACATGCCAAAGCATTGGTGAAAATGACATGTCATGTAAATGACATGCTTTGGATCCAAAAATGAATAGCATCTTTTCGGGTCCACGCTCATATAAAATTCATCGATGAAGATGCTAAAAAGATGACATGCCAGATTACTTTCACCCATGATTGAATGGCATCTTTGGCATCGAACATTTCGCTGGGTTGTGGTCCTGTTTACAGTGAAGTTGTGTTTTTATACCCTCAGCATTTATGCTAACGAGGGTATATACACTTTCATACGGGATAAATGTGCCTCATCGAAATAATGGTTTTAGACCCCAAGTATGTTTGGAGGAAATGTGTTTCAGACAATTTGGAGTTGATTTAGCCATGTCCGTCCGTCTGTCTGGCTGGCTGGTGCGCACGATAACTCTTGAACGGAGCAACCGATTCGGTTCAAAATTTGGCTTTCGTAATATTTTGCCCAAACTTAGTTTAAGTTCGAAGATGTGTTATATCGGTCCACTCCTTCCGGTACCTCCCCCACAAAGGTTCGAAAATATTCGGAAAATTTGTGCGCACGATAACCCTTGAAGGGAGTAACCGATTTGGCCCACACTTTGTACATCGTGAAAGTTCTACCAGACTTAGATGAAGTTCAAATATGGACTCAATCGGTCCACTCCTTCGGGTACCTCCCACACAAAATTTCGGAAAAGTTTAGTTTAGGACCTGTTCTCGAATCGCTTTGATTTTTGTTGTAGCAACTTGTATTCGCTGTACCCCATACGACGATACAAGTTTCATATGGGGCAAGTCCATACTTCCTGAGAAAATAGCCTGAAAGGTGCAAAAAAAAACCCCTATGACATCGTGTAGTGGTTGGATCGCAAGATAAATCTCGAGCGGATCTGCCAATACGGTCCAAAATTTGGCCTTCGTAATATTTTGTTCAAACATAGTTTAAGTTCGAAGATAAACCATGTCGGTCCAATCCTTCAGGTACCCCCACACAAAAATTAAAAAATCTTCGGATAAAATATGCGCACGATAACTATTGAAGGGAGTGACTGATGTAATCCAAACGCTGCACATCCTAATATATCTACCAGAAATATAGATCAGGTTCGAATATGGACTATATTTGTGCACTCCTTTGGGTACCTCCCACACAAAATTTCGGATAAGTTCAATTTAAGACCTGCTCTCGAATCACTTTGATTTTTTTGAAGCGATTTGAATCGCTACCTCCATTACGACGGTAAAAGTTTTTTCAGCAGGTCCATATTTCTTGGGAAAACATCCCGAAAGGTGTAAAAAGCCTTATGTCACCATCTGTGGCTCTCGAACTGTCCTACCGATTTGGTGCAACCTGTGGTCTTCGTCATTTTTTATCCAAACTTAAAGAGGGCAGAAAACTGAACATTTTTTCAGAGACGATTTTCATCCATTGACATTTTTAAACGAAAATTTTCAAAAAGCTCAAACTACCTGTATTCAAGATATGTACCCAAATATAGCCAATCTGGCTGGAAATTGCTAAGAACGTTAAAAAAACGAAAATAATTCTAGTTTGCAACATTGTTTTCCTTAAATTTTGGTGGAAATATAGATATCCTGTTTTATTTCATGCAATTTTCGCTTAAGTGAAAAATCGTAATTTCAGGGCATAAAATCGTCAAATCGTCATTTTCCAATTTTGGGTCCAAAAATCATGAAAATGTCGATAAATCGTCAAATTCGGCAACACTGTGTGTAATGATGTTATGGAAATGTGAATTTTCCGGATACCAAACTGACCTTTAAAATTTTGGTTTCTGGCATCAAGAGGGAAACTAACTTTTGTGATTCGCTTCTGCTGGTGTCATAGAACGACGCCATAGAACGGTACCTCTTGATTTTCTGTATTTTTAAGGTTTTAGCACCAATATCCCACCGAAATGGCTGAAATTTGGTACTTAGTGTTCTTTGGGTATATAAAACTATCCACCTGAAACTTATCGGTATAGATCATCGTCTTCATATAGCCCCTACACAACGCTAACTCCCGATTTTCCATATTTTGAGGGTTGTGGCCTAAATATCGCACCGAAATGACTGAAGTTTGGTTTAGACTTCATTGGGGGATTATAAAATTATCCACCTAAAATGTATCGGTATATGTCCGCGTCTGTAAATAGCCCCCAAAGAATGGTACCTCCCGATTTTTGGTATTTTGGAGGATGTGGCCTCAATATCCCACCGAAATGACTGAAATTTAGTGTTTTGTTTTCGTTTGGGGGTATAAAACTGTCAACCTGAAATTTTTCGGTATGGTCCAGATCTTCATATAGCCTACATAGAACGGTACCTCTCGATTTTAGCTATCAATATCACACTGAAGTGGCTGTAATTTGGTATTTAGTCCTCGTTGATAGTATAAAACTTTCCATTTGAAATTAGTCTGTATAGATCCACGTCTTCATACAGCCCCCAAAGAATGGTACCTCCCGATTTTTGGTATTTTGGAGGATGTGGCCTCAATATCCCACCGAAATGACTGAAATTTGGTATTTTGTCTTCGTTTGGGGGTATAAAACTATCGACCTGAAATATATCGGTATATGTCCACGTCTTCAGACAGCCACCATAGAACGGTACCTCCCGATTTCGTTATCCCCTCGAAGTGGTAGTATACAATTTTCCACCTGAATTTAGAATGACAACTCCCATATTTGGATATTTTGAGGTCTGTTGCCTCAATATCCCACCGAAGTGGCTGAAATTTGGTATTTAGTCTTCATTGAGGGTATTAAACATTCCACCTGCAATTTGTCGTTATAGGTCCCCGTCTTAATATAGCGCCCATAAAACGGTACATCCCGATATTTGGTATTTTGAAGGTTGTGGCCTCAATATCCCACTGAAGTGGCCGACATTTGGTATTTTGTCCTCGTTGGGGGTATACAACTTTCTACCTAAAAATGGTCGGAATAAGTCCACGTCTTCGAATAGACCCCATAGGACGGTACCTCCCGATTTTCGGTATTTGGCAGGTTGTGGCCTCAATATCCCACTGAAATGGCTGAAATTCGATATTTTCGTTATAGGTCCACGTCTTAATATAACCCCCATAAAATGGTACCTCCCGATTTTCGGTATTTTGCAGGTTGTGGCCTCAATATCCCACCGAAATGGCTGAAATATGGTATTTAGTGTTCGTTGGTGGTATACATATATATGTCAATGTTTTAGCCTCAATAGCCCACCGAAATGGATGAAATACTCAGTCCTCGTTGTGATATAAAACTTTCTAACTGAAATTTGTCTGTATAGGTCCACTTCTTTATAAAGCCCCCATAGAACGGTATCTCCCGCGCCTGTTCTGCGAATTGATGTGTGGTATTCGACCAGCAGGTATGCGACGAACGGAAAAATTCTCTTACCCACCCGAGGATCTGTGGGTTTGGGCAGATCT